>NW_004443959.1:4746073-4784250 GCF_000243295.1 Trichechus manatus latirostris | reverse complement strand
CTATGACTTTCTATTGAGTTGTCTAATTCTGAAATTTTATTGTTAATCTTCTGGATTTCTGATTGCTGTCTCTCTATGGATTCTTGCAGCCTATTAAATTTGTCATTATGTTCCTGAATAACTTTTTTAAGTTCTGCTACTACTTTGTCTGTGTGTACCCTGGCAGTTTCTGCATTTTGTCAAATTTCCTTTCTAATTTCTAGGATAGTTCTGTATATTAATATTTTGTATTCTGCCTCTGGTAATTCCAAGAAGTTCTCTTCCTCCAGGGAATTTATTGATTCTTTATTTTGGGAGCTTGCTGAAGCCATCATGGACTGCCTCTTCACGTGACTTGATATCGACTGTTGTCTCCGAGCCATCAATAATTTATTATAATTTTATTTTGTATTTGCTTAGTGAGACCTAGCTTCTTATTTTGTTTTGTTTTGATATGCCCAAATAGGCTACTCGTGTGCACTAGTTTGATTTTTTACATCTTTAAATCTTTAATGTTCTGTCACCAGGTAGTTAGTTCTGTAACTAAGTATGTGCACACAGGAGTCCATTAAATTTTCCTATATGGGTTCAGCTTGGGGGTTCAGGCAGTTGGTCACCAAGTGTGTGACGCAGGCTCTCACCCCCAGTCCTATAGAGGTGTGGGTGATTGGTGCAGGCACTGGACTCTGGCTGTGGTAGGGGATCACTCGCTGAGACAGGCAGGGGGCTGACAGATGCCCTAAGAGTCTGAAAGGAAAGCATGTCCTTATTCTCTAGGGTGAGTAGGTAGGTGAGTTTTGCAGCTGGACTATGAGCACCCCACTCTGTTGGCTGTGAAGACTAGAGGGTATCACTTTTTCTTGGACTCCTGTAGCAGGTGACCAGGTGCTTTGGGTGCTACCACCAGTCCTTAAGCCCCTGCTGCAGATCGATAAAAGTGCCTACTTAAGGGATAGGGCTGTTTTGAGGGTCACAAATCTGCCAGTTCACAGCTGAAGGAGTTGAAGTTAAACTTCAGATGTTTGTCCTGTTGTACTGTGGCAGTGAGGACTAATGCTGTTGAGATGGGTCCCCACAAGCCTATACAGGGGTGTAAGGCACTCAGTCTGCGGATTGCTGATACCTGTGCCCAGCAAAGGAGCTGTGCCGACCCTGTGTTCCTGGCCTAGGGGAGCCAGCAGTTTATTTGTTCCCTCTCCAAGGCCAGGAGGATGGGTCAGGGTGCCTTTTGGGATCTACTTCCGGCCCAGCAGACTCCTGGTGCAGAGCACAGAGGGAGGAGGTAAAAAGGAGAGAGGTTTTTCCCAAATGGGTTTTTTTTTTTTTAATCCCCGTGAAAAGGTACATGCATGTACTTATCTTAGCCTCTTGGGAGCTGCTCTTCACTGGTTCGGAGTGTCCAAGCAGAATCTCTGCTATCTGGTCTCTCTCAATGTGGAAACTGCTTCTTGAGCGCACGCACAGCACAGCTGTTTGCCTGCTGCACCATAGACCGGCGTGGCTGCGGTGCTGTAGTTTTGCCTCTGTGGCTCTGGCCCTCCTCACCTCTTCCAAATGGTCTCCCTCTCCCATTTCACTCAGATGGATTTCTCAACCTTGCCTTGTTCAGGGCTCGCAGATATTCACATAGAATCAAATCACTTGTTTTTCCAGGTCTTTGTTGTAAGAGAGATATAGGAAGCGTCTAACTACTCTGCCATGTTGACCATGCCTCCACACACACATACTGTTTTATGACATTGGTTAACCACACCACAACATGTCAACAATTTCCCTTCTCGACCTTGGGTTCCCTATTACCAGTTTTTCTGTTCCCCACCTTCCAGTCCTTGCTCCTGGGCTGGTGTGCCCCTTTAGCCTCATTTTGTTTTATGGGCCTGTCTATCTTTGGCTGAAGGATGAACCTCAGGAGTGACTTCATTATGTAGCTAAAAGAGTGTCCAGGAGCCATCTCTCAGGGTTTCTCCAGTACCTGTAAGGCCAATAATTCTGGTCTTTTTTTTGTGTGAGTTAGAATTTTGTTCTACATTTTTCTCCAGCTCTGTCTGGGAACCTCTATTGTGATCCCTTTCTGAGCAGTCAGTGGTTGTAGCTAGGCACCACCTAGTAGTACTGAGCTCAGTCTGGTGGAGGCTGTGATAGTTGTGGTTTATTAGTCCTTTGAACTGATCTTTCCCTTGTGTCTTTAGTTTACTTCATTCTCCCTTACTTCCGAAGGGGTAAAACCAGTGGAATATCTTAGACGGTAGCTCACAGGGAAGGAGACAAATCTTAATGCTATTCTCCTGGTTTCTGCAGTTAGTTGCAAAGACAACTTTAGTTTAACATGCTTTGTGTATATTTCCTTATAAAGTGTGAGCCATATGCTATGTAAAAAATGTATTTACAAAGTACAGAAGAAATATTAATGCATAGTATTAAAATTAGTACGTATGTAATTATATACATATGATGTATAATTATATATCGGTATCCTGTCATATATATGAATTTTTTATTTTAAAGTATTAAGATGACTATTTTAAATACTATTTATATAATTATTTAGATAAATACATATTATCTTTAAATTAATATTTTGGTTTTCAATTGTCTTTTGTATTTTACATTTAAAATTATATGATATTTTATTTACTACCAATCACCTCCTCTCATAGAACAATCTATGTGATTCATTGACAGATTATTTATTTCATTGGCTTGAGATCCAACCACTCAAGACCCAAGGAGTCTGGATAAACTTAAGGTCAACGGTCAGAATCAGAGACCGTCATCTAAGGGGAAATAAGTCTATGAAGCGAATACATCAATAACGCAAGCTCTGTACTGTTGCCTGGGTTCGAATCTAAGTTGTGTTACTTCTTAGATACATAGCTTGGACAACAAGGTAAGAAAACATACACAATAGTAATAAATGATATAGAGTTGTGAGGATTGAAAAAAGTTATACACATATAGTGATTAACAGGCTCCCTGGCACATAATAAGCATAGTAAGCGTTTTATAAGTGTTATGTAGCATCTCTGCATTTATTAAAGTGTAAAATCTCCCTCTCTTAGGCTGGACTAAAGGTAAGTCTATTTCAATCCTTTTTATGGCTTACTAAATTTCACCTGTTCATATTCTAGGACTATAGTTTGTGAAAAAACAATAAGAAATCATAGATGTAAAAATATCCTTGATTCTTACCAACAGCATTGTTGTGTGCCATTGAGTCAATTCCAACTCATAGTAACTCTACAGGGAACAGTAGAACTGTCGCATAGGGTTTCCAAGGCTGTAAATCTTTACAGAAGCAGACTGCCACATCTTTCCCACGCAGAGCAGCTGAAGGGTTCAAATCGCTGACCTTTCAGAAAGTAGACTAGCACTTAACCACTGCACCACTAGGGCTCTTTCTTACTAATAGTAAAGGTGATTAATTGAGGATCTTTAACACAGTCTCATAAAGAGACATGAGAACTAAGCAAAGACTGAGGAAAGATACCTCTGTCAAGAATATAAACTACATGCCAGAAGTATTTTTGCTAAGTTTATTCATTGATATGTCACCAGATCCCAGAACAGGTCTTGACACATAGGTGCTCTGTGAGTAGTTCTTCAATGGATAAAACGACGCAAGGTCCAATTCAGTCATTAAGAAAGAAAAGCAGTCACACTTATGAACATTTTCTCACTCAATCTTCTCAAAAACGGTAAGAAAGCATAATATTATTACTCAAAAGGAGAAAATGTGAAGAGTAGTAGGGTCATCTAGATTTGAACTTTTCTTCCCTTTACTATAATTTTAATTATACCACAGATACTGTATGGTGCTTGCCACTTATAAATATGTTTGTAATTATTATTTTCCTTAGAGATTAGGACTTAGCTACATATATCCTTAGACCCCTGGTGCCATAGTGGTTAAGAGCCTGGCTGCTAACCAAAAGGTCTGCAGTTCAAATCCACCAGCAGCTCCTTAAAAACTCTATGGGACAATTCCACTCTGTCCTATAGGGTCACTTTGAGTCAGAAATGACTCGACGACAGCTAACAACCACAACATAGACCCTTCTTCATTGCTTGTTTATATTTTACTTGGTTTGTATTAATCATTTGAGACATAAGTGAAATTTGACCCACTCCAGAAGCTTTCCTTCAGCTCACATTCTGACTTAAGTGTCTTTATCCTGTGCTTGCTTGTATTGTAGCCCTTCACACATTGTATTGCAATCAAATATTCACATGTCACCAGCCCTAATTTGAGTAAGAGTAGTCTGAGATGGCAGAAAAAGAACAAGAATGCATTAAACCATTATTGATTTTACTTGCAACAAAATAAACCTTTAGCTTATTAAAATAAAATAAATCAATGTATTGTGACACATTTAAATCCCGACCTTAAAATTTATTTTTTGATTTATTTATTTTTTTGACTTTGTTAAAATTAAATGAATAAATTTATTGGCATTCTATATTCTTAAAAAAAATGTTTTCTAGTCAGCTAGCTTGCTGTCAGAGTGAAGTCTAATATTTTATAACCGCTGTTTTATTCATGGCTGCTTTGTAGATTCATTAATCTGAATTAAGCTGCTGATTTGAGCAAGGGTTTTATCAGTGACTTCTTTCTCACCTCTAGAACAGTTTTTAATTAGAATAACCTTTCATAGCATTTTTAATTTAATAGCAGAAAGTCTAATAATACATTCACCCCACATAAAAACATTTTTGTCAATAGAGTCCATGGAATGATTTAATATGCTATACACACCTCTTGTCCTTCACACTGACATTTATATAAAACAGTCAGGTCCACCTCTTCATTACTTTCAAAGAGCCAACAATGTCTTTTCCAAAAAAAAAAAAAAAAAAATCTCTTCCCAATCTTGATTTTCGAGGGGAAAACCTATACTTAGGACATCTTTTTTTTCCCCGCCACTTTTCTTTCAGTTTATCTTTAAAATTTCTCCTCTGTTACAGTTTCAAAGTCTCATTATTGATCATTTACCTCTACCCTTCAGTATCATTAATATCAGTAATAATAATATTTTACTTTTACAGTTTCCAGTGTTTTTTCCCCTGAACTTACTCATCCAGCTAGCACCCAATATCTCTACTTACAGAAACCTTCTTTGAAAGAATTGTTTATAATTATTATATTTTTTTCCTCCCAATCTCTTTAATGGCATTTCACAGAATAGATCACATTTGTCTCCTTGAAGTACCTTCTATGCTGCATTGCAGGACACCATCAATGAGATTTAGAAAGCAGGATGGCCCATTTGTAGACCTACTATAAAAATTGAGTCTTGAGGGGAGCCTCACCCTTAAGAAGCACATGAAGTGGCTTTCACAGAATGTGCAGTAAACTACTTCTAGTGCCATATTGGTCTGATTTGGATCACATGCCCAACCTTGATTCAAATACAGAAAAGGAAAATAACATTACTCTTTTTTTCTCAAACTCTTCTCTGTAGCTGCGAATAGACTCAGCATGTTCTGAATGAGATGGGCCAGGTTGTTGGAGGGGTGGGTATCCAAAAGAAGTTGAGATTCTGGTAAGAAGGAAGAAGATTACACTGATGCTGGTTAGGCAATCAGCAGTGCCACTATATATCTGAAAACATACCAATGGAATGCTTTTTGGTATCATTTTTGCCTCAAGTACTAGCATTAGCGTCTTAGAAAAGTACTTATATGCCTATTTAAACATTAAGCAGTATAAAAACAGGCTACTTTCTAAATTTTCTCTAGGAAGGGCAAAAATAAATGGTAAACATTTTTGTTCTCTCCTTTTCCATTACAAATCACTACTCCTTTAATGTTTGAACTCATTCTTGAAATGCACTCCAAAACGCAAGTGTTGCATACTTGGCTTCATGGTGATTACAGATAAGATTTAATAGCTAGCCATACAAATAAATCCTGCAGGTGGTAAGCAATGGTCCATGCATGAAACGAGCAGCTTAATTTTCAAGAGGCTATAAATTAAATGAGAAGGATTGTTGAACTAATCTGCTGCTCCCCCAAATTTTACCTAGAATTGCAATATTGCTGTGGGGCAGCCGAACACACTGAAGCTCTTAGACAGCTGTGATGCAACATTTCAGCATATTGCAATCACAGTGATATATTGCTTTGATATCATCGCGAAAAAATATTGTATTTTTTTCAGGATAGTATATTTCAGGCTATTCAGTGCCTGAGGCTTGTGTTTATTTCATGTTGTCGTTTTCGTGTGCTGTTGCGTTGATTCCGACTTACAGCACTCTATTATTTTACTTTATTTTATTATATTTTCTGTTTATTCATCTGCTTAATCAGTTTACCTTGTACCTGGTGCATGGATCTCTAATATTAGGTTGTAGACAAACCTTCTTCCAGTATTGGCTTTTCAGATATATGATGACATGGATGTCACAGCTGTTACTCAACCAGGCTTCGTATTTGGTACAGTTATTTTTATACGTCTTTCCTTTTGTAAATACCAGGCGCTGATTGAGTTTCAAAATTAAAAAAAAAAAATTATCTTGCACTTTAATTTCAAACTAGCTCCTTTTTTTTCATGGGTCACAATAGTCAGAACTGGAACCCACCTTGGGGATGGCTCAGGACAAGGTACTGTTTCATTCCACTGGGCCTGGGGTTCCCATGAATCGGAGGCTGATTCGAAGGCAGCTAACACCACCACGATAGTATCATTAATTTATTACTTACTGTATTTTCTGGGAATGCTTGGATTACAAAACTTTTCTCACTTCTGGGCATCTACATTTTAAAAAATTGAGACAATTATAGATTTATATGTAGTCATAAGAGGTAATACAGAGATATCCCTTGTACACTTTGCTCAGTCTCTCCTAATGGTGACATTTTACAAAATCATATTACAATATCACAAGCAGGATATCGACACTGATAAACTTCACAGATCTAATTCAGATTTCCCTGGTTTTACTTGTACTTGTGTGTGTGTGTGTGTATGTGTGTGTGTATTAAGTTCTATAAAATATTATCACTTGAGTAGGACAGGGATTAAAGGTACTTAACAGTTTTATCATCATAAGCGTCCTTTATATTACTTTTTATAACCACACTCACCTCCCACCCACTATCGCACCCATCTCTAATCCCTGAGAGCCGCTGAATTTGTCCTCCTTTTCTAAAATTTCATCAGAAATAAAATCATATAGCAGGTAACCTTTTGAGACTGGCTTTTTTCAGCTCACTGTAATTCCTGGGAGATTTAGAAATTGTTGTATCTACCAATAGTTCATTCCTTTTCATTGCTGAGTAGTATTCCAATATATGTATGTCCTGTAGTTTGTTTAACCTTTCACCTGTTGAAATACATCTGGGCTGATTACAGTTTTTTGGAAATTTTGAGTAAAGCCATTAGGAACATTTGTTATACAAGTTTTTATGTGAATATAAGTTTTCATTTCTCTGGAACAAATTCCTAGGAATACAAGCGCTGAGTTGAATGATAGTTACAAGTTTAGTTTTATAAGAAACCTCTAAACTGTTTTCCATAGGGGCTGTACCATTTTACATTCCCACCAGCAATGTATAAGTGATCCAGTTTTGTTGATTAGATTTATTGATTTTCTAATGTTGAATCAGCTTTACATGACTGGAATAAACCCCTGTGATCATGATGTAAAGTTATTTTTATATACTGCTGAGTTTCATTTTCTAATATTTTGTTAAGTATTTTTTGTGTCTCTACTTATTGAGGATATTAATTTGTAATTTTTTTCTTGTATACTCTGTCTCATTTGGGCATCAGTGTAATACTGGCCACTTAAAAGGAGTTGGGAAGTGTTTGCTCCTTTTACATTTTCTGGTAGAGATTGTGTAGAATTTGTGTTTATTATTTTTAAATATTTAGTCGAATTCGCTAGTGAAATCATCTGAGCCTGGAGATTCATTTTTCAGGTGTTTTCAATTACAAACTTAATTTCTTTGATGGTTATAGGACTATTCAGATTGTCTATTTCGTCTTGGTTCATCTTGGGTAGTTTTACTTTGGTCCATTTCTTCTAACTTGTCAAATGTAAGAGCACATATTTATCTGTATATATTTTCTTAATGGCTACAAAATAATGGTGATTTTCCTTATGGCACTTCTGATATGGGAACTTTATGTCTATTTTAATTTCTTTTTATTGTACTTTAGATGAAGGTTTACAGAACAAATAGTTTTTCATTAAACAGTACACATATTGTTTTATGACAATGGTTAACAACCCCACGACATGTCAGCACTCTCCCTTCCCAACCTTGGGTTCCCTATTACCAGCTTTTCAGTCCCCTCTTGCCTTCTAGTCTCTGTCCCTGGACTGTTGTGCCCCATTAGTCTCGTTTTGTTTTATGGGGCTGTCTAGTCTTTGGCTGAATGGTGAACCTCAGGAGTGACTTCATTACTGAGCTAAAAAGGGTGTCTGGGGGCCATACTCTAAGGGTTTCTCCAGTCTCTGTCAGGCCAGTAAGTCTGGTCCTTTTTTTATGAGTTAGAATGTTGTTCTACATTTTTCTCCAGCTCTGTCTGGGACCCTCTGTTGTGATCCCTGTCAGAGCAGTCAGTGGTGGTAGCCAGGCACCATCTAATTGTACTGGACTCAGTCTGGTGGAAGCTGTGGTAGTTGTGGTCCATTAGTCCTTTGGACTAATCTTTTCCTTGTATCTTGTTTTCTTCATTCTCCCTTGCTCCCAAATGGGTGAGACCATTGGAGTATCTTAGATTGCTGCTCATGGGCTTTTAAGACCCCAGACGCTACTCACCAAGGTAGAATGTAGAACATTTTCTTTATAAACTGTGTTATGCCAACTGAGCTAGATGTTCCCCGAGACCATGGTCCCCACAGCCTTCAGCCCAGCCATTCAATCCCTCAGGGAGTTTGGATGTGTCTATGGAGCTTCCATAACCTTTCCTTGTACAAGTTGTGCTGGATTCCCCAATATTGTCTCTTACCCTTCACCAAAGTTATCACTTATCTATTGTCTGTTTAATTCCCCCCCATCCCCCATCCCTGGTAACCAACAAAGACTGTTTCTTTTTGTGTGTAAACTTTTATATATGTTATAACTTATGGCACTTCTGATATGGGAACTTTATATCTCTTTCAAATATTTTTTGACAGTCTCACTATGGGTTTATCAATTTTATTGATTTTTTCAAATAACCTTTTTTTCGTTTCATCCATTTTTCTCTATATTTATTCTAATTTTTACTAACATTATTCATTCATGCTGTGATATTTGTTATTTCCTTCCTTCTTCTTCCTTGGCTTTATTTTACTCCTATTTTCCTAGTCTCTTTAGGTAGATAGTTAGGTTATTGATTTTAGACCTTTCCTCAGTTCTAATGTAAGCATTTACTGCTACAGATTTTCCTCTGAGCACTGTTTTAGCTGAATCTCACATAATTTGGTATGTTGTATTTTGATTTTCATTCAATTACAAGTATTTTTTTTAATTTTTTGAGAATTTCTCTTTGACCAATGGAATATTTAGTAGTGTGTTGCTATCTTCCCATGTTTAGAGATTTTACTTATTCTGTTATTTCTATTTTGATTCAATTGAGGTCAGATAACAAAATTTAAATCATTTAAGTTTTTTGAAATTTGTTGTGGTTTACTGTATGGCCCACCACATAGTCTATCTTGATTAGTGCTCCATGGGCACCTAGGAAAAAAAAAAGTGTATTCTGGTGGCATTAGATGGAGTCCTTTATATGTGTCAATTAACTTCTCTTATTTGAATGTGTCATTCAGGTCTTCAGGATGCTTGGTGATTTTTTGACTGGTACTTTTGTCAGTTGCTGCAATGGCAGTGTTGAAGTCCCCAGCTGCAGTTATGAGTTTGCCTACTTCTCCTTTCAGCTCCATACATTTTTATTTCTAGTGTTTTGAAGTTCTGCTCGCTAGTCTATACACATTTCAAATTGACATTCTAGTTATTTAGTTATGTCTAGTATGTCATGTGCTCATGTGGAATCTCTACATAATCCAAGAGGCAGTCCTTCAAACAGAATAAAGGGATACTGCATGGTTTTAAGTCAGGAATGGTGTGCATCATGGCTGTCTCCTTTCACCATACTTTCAATCTCTATGCCGAGCAAATAATGTGAGAAGCTAAGCTATTTGAGCAAGAATGCAGCGTTGGTATTGGCGGAAGACTCATTAATAACCAGCAATATGCAGATGGAACAACCTTGCTTGCTGGAAGCAAAGAGGACTTGAAACATTGATGAAGATCAAAGACCACAGCCTTCAATATGAATTACACCTCAACATAAAGAAAACAAAAATTCCCACAACTGGACCAATAAGCAACATCATGATAAACAGAGACAATATTGAAGTTGTCAAGGATTTCATTTTACTTGGATCCATAACCAACACCCATGAAAGCAGTAGTCAAATCAAAGGACATAGTGCATTGGGCAAGCCTGCTGCAAAAGATCTCTTTAAAGTGTTAAAAAGCAAAGATGTCACTTTGAGGACTAAGGTGCACCTGATCAAAGTAATGATATTTTCAATTGCCTCAAGTGTATAAAAACTGGACAATGAATAAGGAAGATAGAAGAAGAATTGATGCCTTTGAATTATAGTGTTGCAAAGGATATTGAATATACTATGGACTGCCAGAAGAATGAACAAGTCCGTCTTGAAAGAAATACAGCCAGAGTGCTCCTAGGAAACAAGGATGGCAGAACTTTTTCTCATGCACTTAGGACACTTTATTAGAAGGGACCAGTTTCTGAAGAAGGACATCATGCTTGGGTAAGGTAGAGGGCCAGCCAAGAAGAGGAAGACCCTGGACGAAATGGAGTGACACAGTTGCATTCAAATACAGCAACGATTTTGAGGATGGCACAAGATTGCGTAGTGTTTCGTTGTATTATATAAATCAGGTCACTATGAATCAGAACTGACTTAACAGCACCTAACAACAACAACAACAACGTCTGTAGATCCCTAAGTGACACAAGCAATTTCGATCTGCTGTTAACCTAAATGTTGGCAGTTTGAGCCCACCCAGCAACACTATAGAAAAAAGGCCTAGAAATCTGCTTCCATAAAGATTATAGCCAAAAAAAAAAAAAAAAAACCCTATGGAGCAGTTCTACTCTGTAACATATGGAGTCACCATGAGTCACTATCAGCTTCATGGCAGTGGGTTTTAGTATGCCTGTTGTCATCATGTACTGTCCTTCTTTGTCTCTAGTAATTTTCTTTGCTCTGAATCTGCTTCAATAGATATTAACATAGCCACTTCTTTTTTACTAGTATTTGCATTGCATGTTTTTTTTATACTTTTACTTTCAACACACTTACGTTATTGAATTTGAAATGATTTTCTTATATAGAGTATACAGAAAGCGCATAGTTAAGATGTGAGTTTTTTTTTTCTTCCCATCATTCTATTAATCTCTGTCCTTGATGTACATATAGGATGGTTAATTTTGTTTCACGGTGGCTAGGCTATGATGCCCAGTTATTTGGTCAAACATTAGTCTAGATTTTACTATGAAGTATTTACATGTGATTAACATTTAAATCACTTCGTCTTAAATAAAGCAGATTACCCTTCCTAATGTGGGCAAGCCTCATCCAATCAGTTGAAGGTCTTAAGAGCAACACCAGAGTTTTTCCAAGGGAAGATTCTGCCTTCACACTATAAATAGACATCCTTTCAGAATTTTTCTCTCTCCATCTACTGCCTGACATATCGATTTGGGACATGAGACTGCCAGAATTTCCAACCTGTCACCTGAGCTACGAGTTTTGAACTTGTTAAAGTAAGACTCACAATTGCATGAGTCAATTCCTAAAAATCTCTATATATATACGTATATTTATATTTATTGATATATTCATATATATCTATAGCTATAGATATATGGAGCCCTGGTGGCACAGTGGTTAAGAACTCGGGCTGCTAACCAAAATGTTAACAGTTCAAATCCACCAGCTGCTCCTTAGAAACTCTATGGGACAATTAACTATGAGTTGGAATCGACTTGATAGCAACGGGTTTATATATATATATTTTTTTTTTTAACTAGGTTTTTTTTTTTTTTTTCTCTAGAGAATCCTGACTAAAACAGTGCATTAAGACCATTTACATTTATGATAACTATTGTAATTATTGAAATATTAGCACTGCTATTTATAATAATAATTATTACTATTCCCTCCGGTTTTATTTACTGTTTCTTTTCTTCCCTTTCTGAAGGTCACTGAACTTTTTTTTTTTAGAAAACCATTTTGATTTTTTTATGATGTCTTTGAGTATATCTCATTGTTCTATTTTTGTATTGGTGCTCCTGGTATTGCAATATATATGTAACAATAAATATAGGGAGCCTATAGCAGTCTACTGGTTCAATATTTTACTACTTTGAGTGCAAGTGTAGAAATCTCATTTCCATTTGGATCCTTTATTTTCCCCATTTTTAAATACCATCTTTTGTGTATGAGATGGTGTTGCAATTTTTGTTTCAATCACCAATTATGGTTTATAAAAGGCATGAAGGATAAGATAGTCTATTGCATATATCCATATTCCTGTTGTTTCTGTTATTTCTTCTACCTTCCTGATGTTCCATGAATCATTCTTTTATTATTTCCATTCCTTTTGAAGAAGGTTCTTTAACCAATTTTTAAGGATAGCTGTATGAGTGGTACATTCTTTTATTTTGTACTTTGATAAGCATTTTGTATTTTATCTTAATTACTGAAAGATATTTTCACTGGATATAAAATTCACAAGTGACAAGTTTTTCATCACCTGAAAATACTGTACCATTCCTTCTGGATTCCATTTTTCTTTTTCCAAATAAGAAATGTGTCGTCATTCAAATTTTTGTTTCCCCAAAGGCAATGTGCTATTTCTCTCTGACTGCTTTCCATTTTAGTTTCAAAAAGTTTATGTTTCTTGGCTTGTTTAATTTGGGTTTATTCTGTTTAGGGTTTGCTTAGCTTTTTGGATCTGTGGGATTGTATTGCTCACAAAATTTGAGAAGTTTCCAAGCATTATTTCTTCAAATACACTTTTAGTCCCACTCTCTTTCTTCTTTTATTCATGGTGGGTTTTTCTTACTGTCCCACAGATTCCTAAGGCTCTATTCATAATCAAGTGAATTTATTTTCTTTTTATTAGACAGATCAAGTGAGTTCTACTGTTCTTTCCTTAAGGTCACTGATTTTATCCTCTGTCCTCTCTGCCCTACTATTGAACCCACCACCCTTTGAAATTTTTTTTCCCCCCAGTTCTATAATTTTCATTTGGTTCTTTTTTCTTTTTTTAATATACCTTTTACTTCTTTTCTGAGGTTTTCTATTTTTCACTTGTTTCAAGAGAATTTGTTATTGATGAAGTATTTCTATGAAACCCATGTCAGATAATTCCAGCATCTGACTAATCTTTTTGTTATCATCGGTTGATTATCTTTTCTCATTTGAGCTGTAGCTT
Organism: Trichechus manatus latirostris; assembly: GCF_000243295.1. Taxonomy (NCBI): domain Eukaryota; kingdom Metazoa; phylum Chordata; class Mammalia; order Sirenia; family Trichechidae; genus Trichechus; species Trichechus manatus. The sequence continues at coordinate 4,770,807 of NW_004443959.1, read as the reverse complement.
TCTTGGTTCTTGTTATAGGGGATGATTTTCAATAGTATCTTGGACATTTTGTTTATTATGTTAGGAGACTCTATATCTTATATAAATCTTTTATTTTAGCAGGCAATCATACCGTTTTGGTTTAGCACATGAGTCTAGGCCTATTTTTGTGGATTTTCATTCTAATGATAGTTTAATTTCAGAGCCTTTGCAGTGTTAGTTTGGTCTCCTTGTTTAATCTGGTGCCAATAGGGCTCCCACTGGCCTCTGCTGGTACTGCCTGAATGGGCAGAAGGGGTTTTACCACCTGGCCACTAGGTACCTCTCAGTGGTGGGAAGGGGTGTATTTGGACCCATCAACTTGTGCCATGTCACTTCTGCACTGCTCTGATGTCTCTGGGCAGGAAAGAAGCATCTTGATCCTATGGGAGTAAAGAGGCTTCTATGACCAGGCTGCCTGCTATAGCTGAGTGTCTCTTGCTAGTTCCACCATTTAGCCTAGATATCAATTGGCAGAAAAGGGTATTCTCAGGCCACTTGGAAAAGCAGGGTGTCTCCTCTGCCCACTTTTGTCTGGTGGGATTCCAAATTGATTTCTCTTGTCAATGTTTTGAGGTTTGCTTAGTGTTAAAAGAGAGACTACTGTTCTTCTAGGGGAATAATGAACCTACCTATTCTGTGTGCTGCTGTTATGTGAGGGTGGCAAATGGCATTCCTCTGTTAGGTAGGAGGATACATGGCTCATTGCCATTATGCTGTTTCTCCAGTCCTGGGCCCCCAAAGCAGCTCATCTTCTTACTACCTTTCAGAGTTCTCCTTTTGTTGTCTCTTGCACCATTTTTAGAGTTTATGGCTGAGCTTAACAAGAGGAACAGGGGAAAATGGTCAATGTCTTCTTGTTCAAACCAAGGCCCATTCAGACTTTTTTTTCTTTATTATTATTATTTTTTTAAATTGAACTTTAGATGAAGGTTTACAGAACAAAGTAGCTTCTCATTAAACCGTGCACATATTGTTTTATGACGTTGGTTAACAACCCCACGACATGTAAACGCTCTCCCTTCTCAACCTTGGATTCCCTATTACCAACTTTCCTGTCTCTTCCTGCCTTCTAGTCCTTACCCCTGGGGTGGTGTTCCCCTTTAGTCTCGTTTTGTTTTATGGGCCCGTCAATTCAGATATTTTTAACCACTGTTTCTATTTTATTCATTAATGTCTCAACTGTAGCGTACATTTAGCTACCTAATCTGTATTTCCAGAAACTCCATGAAGAAGTACTTCTGTTTCATCTTTGTAAACTCAAAAACCTACACCTTACACTGAGAAGATATCTGTGTTCGTTAAATGAATGGGGAAAGAATTAATCATATACAATTTATTGCTTTACAAAAGAGTACTGATTTTATTTATTTTTGTATCTACCATAAGTTCAGTTTCAATGTTTTTGCTATTATCTTAATAAATGTAAAATGATCGGGAAGGTCGTTATCTAAATTGTATCTTAATATTTGGATAAGTTCCATTTAAACTAGGACAATGTTGGGATTAATCTCTTGTTTTCTACATTCCTATTTTCAATGGAATGGATCTAGTGATTTCTAGAAATAGAAATATCTTTATAAATATTTGTTTGTGTTAAAAGTGTTCTGGACACTTTCTTTTTTGTTATCCTTTCAAAAATTTTTTTTTTCTATTCATTTAGTAATATTAGTGAAAATTTGTGAGCATTTGACTAAATAATCTCTACCTTTTCATATAACTTCATACAACTCAATTTTTTTTTTTCTAACTCTTAGCCCTAAGTCTGTAAGCTAACTTACAAGTCAGCAGGAATATGAGAAGAACACAAAGCTATGCAATGTACATCAGAATTTAAAACAGATATTTCTAAATGAGAAATTCTAAGTCAGGAAATCCTCTGGACATCCTATGCAAGTTATGTGAATTCTGATAATACAACATTTACAAACCAATTAAGAGCCAAAAAACAAAATATAATTTTCCTCTATCAAAAAGGTATTTTTTTTTTCAGTTTTTATTTTTTCCTCTATAAAGAGTCTGTTAGAACTCTTTTCCTACTATCCTTCAGGATTTTAATATACATTAAGTTCCCGCAAGCATTATTAGATCCTATACCTGTGGACTTCATCTCACATACTTTAGACATGTTATCAGGAGGGATCAGTTCCTGGAGAAGAACATCATGCTTGGTAAAGTAGAGGACTAGCGAAAAAGAAGAAGACCCTCAACGAGATGAATTTACACAGTGGCTGCAACAATGGCCTCATACATGGCAACGATTGTGAGGATGGCACAGGACCAGGCAGCGTTTCGTTCTGTTGTACATGAGGTCACTATGAGTTGAAACTGACTCGACACCACCTAACAGCAATAACGCCATACCTGTGGACACTCTTTATGTATTGAGAGTTGAGCAAAACTGGAATAAAGATAAAAATGAATCTGAAATTTGACAAGAGGGATCAGCTCCTTCTGCAAAGATATTTTATTTTTAGGTACACCTTGTCTAGTTCATCATTCAAGAAGGTTTCAGAATGAAGGATCATTCCCAAAATGCTACCCTGCTTTCATTTTCTCTCAAGAAGTTCAGAAAAGCTACAAGTGGATCACTGAATAAAGAAAGTTCAAACTTTAAACAAGCCCTCTAAGGTCCTTCAAACTACAAACCTGGAGAATTTTTACAACATTTCAAAATGACTTGTGATCCTAACACTACTGTTTAAAAGGTGTAGCTTGTGCCAAATAAAAACAAACTAAAGGCTACAGGCCCTATATCTAAGGGAGGAACACTTTTTTAAAAAATTTTCTCATTCTACTTCTTATAATTAATTATGTTTCTCTTGTATATATATGTATGAATGTGTATATATGTATATATATACACACATACATACGTACACACACGCAAACATACATACATCGATATATATCGAGCCCTTGTGGCACAGTGGTTAAGAGCTATGGCTGCTTAACTAAAGATCAGCAGTTTGAATCCACCAGCCACTCCTTGAAAACCCTACGAAGCAGTTCTGCTCTGCCTTATATGGTCCCTATGAGTTGGAATCCACTCAACTGCAATGGGTTTGGTTTATATAGATATATGTGTATATATATATACGTATATATATGTGTATATACGTATATATATATACACACACACATATATTAAGGGATTATACATTTTTAATTCAAGTTATGGCATGCAAACTCTTTACCTCATTTATCATAATTTGATAGAATTTCCACAAGGGAGAACTTTATTTTATTTCCACATAAGAGCATCATTTATAATTTATTGGCTTCTTTAAAAGAAGAAAAAATAGAATTATACTAACTGATTTTGCTCTGAGACAGATCCTTCTAGATATCACATAATTAATGTAAGTGTCTCAAATAGTTTAGTGCTCTATGGTTTGAGGTATTAACCCCACGTAAAAAGACACTGAATTAGAAGAAACTAGAAAAAGAATTGGGAAGGAAGAAGAAAAAGGCTTTGGAAATACACTGGTCATAAAAGAACAAATTTCATTCCTGTCCTTCTCAAAGTCTACTGCATTGTAATAAAGAATTAATAATGTCCCTGATTCCTTCTGAGCTACGTAGACATGGAAAATGTTGTTCTGTGTTCTGAACAAGTCTGTCTACGATTATTAGGGTGAATACCCTGCCATAAGAGAGTTTCTATCACTAACTTACACTCTAACAGAGAGAACTCAGATAACTGTAATAAAAGCATATATACTTGGGAACTGTGAATGAATGTTTCTGCATAATCACTCACTATCTGATGGATTCACAATCATATGTTTGGAAGCCGATTGATATAAGGGGTGCACACAAGCCAATGAACAATTTAGGGTATTTACAGATTTAAATTCCTGAATTAAAGAGAAAGATTTCTGAGGTCTTTAGGAATATTCTGATTTTATAGACCTGATATAGTCTGGAGGATATGGTGTACTTCAAATGACATTCTGTCTTGGGAAATGAGCTCAGTTCACTGTGCCCCTTCAGTTCCGAAGTGAATTGAATCTTCTATTGGCTATTTAATATCCTCAGGACATTTGCAAGGACTACCTAAAAAAAGAAAAAAAAAAAAAAAGGAACCCATTGCCATCAAGTCCATCCCGATTTCACAGCAACCCTACAGGACAGAGCAGAACTGCCCTATAGGGTTTCCCAGGAGCGGCTGGTAGAGCTGAATCGCCCACCTTTTGGTTAGCAGCCGAACTCTTAACCACTGTGCCACCAAGGCATCTACAACTATACAGATTCTCTCACTATGCTAACCATACCAAAAATGATGTCGACAGATGTTTCCCTTAATAAAATCACTATGATGGAATACAGCAGGAACAACTCTAAGCACTCATCTCCGACACTGATTGCCACATTGTTTTCTTAATACCTGAGTAAACTTGGACAGGTTATTTTACCTCTGGGACCATCGATTCCTCAATTGGAAGATTTCTGTCTTAAAATTCCTAAGAGGCTTAATGCTAAGAGGCTTAAATCAGATGATCTACTAAAACTGACTTAGACGACGCCTTGCACAAAGTCCTAAACTCTTCCCTTCCACCCTGCCTTTCTCTTTCCATTCACTTATGGCTCCCTCAGGCCATCATATCTGCTGTTACACTGGCTGATCCAACTGTTAGCAGACTTGTCTCAGCAATTGGAGATAAGACTAAACATTAAAATAAGTAAAGGTATTCCATTGTTCATCTTTGGCAGAATCCATTTAAATAGCTTGTCTCATCAATCATTACACTCAATAAGTTGTCTAACTCACTAATGCAAAGCTAAATGACTGTCAACTGGCTCAGGACAGCCTTGCCTACTGAATGATGACAGACTGTGGCAGGATTTGTCTCTCATTACATCAGTGGAATAACATTTCTAGCAAGATTATGCACTCACAAAATGGAGTTGGCCTGAATACCAGAGAGTATTTTAATATAATACTTTGAAGATCAGAAAATATATATAAATGAGACAACAAAACAGAGATGTTTAGCCAGATTAATTTGGCTCTAGTTTGGTAGTTATATTGTAATTGGGAAAGATAGACCACAGGAGTCCAGTTAGGGAGCAATGATACTAATCCATTCAAGACACATACAAAATGTTAAGTCAATCTGAAATTCCATTTGAATAAAAGGCAAGTGGTATAATCTCTCTGTGTTTCCTCATTGGTAAAATGTCAATGTATACTATCAATGATTCTATCAAGCTAGAATATGTTTCTGTGGGTGTGCTATTTTAATTTTTTTATTTTTAATTTATTACAATTCATTTAATGTAGTTGAAGTCTTCTCGTGTTTTGAAATTGACGAACTGGATACATTCATTTTTTGGAAGTCTCATTTAGTAAATTTACATCGAGGGAAAATACTTTAATCCCAATTATTAGAAAATCATATCTGAAAAACAAAACCGACCTAATTTAGAATAATTATATACATTAAATGAGTTTTAATATTAAAACTAACATATTCTGTACCAAATAAGGTACACATTTCAGAAACGTTTATTTTTCAACCTTTTATTTAATTATACTACAGATGATTTATTTTCTGTACCAGAATAAACTGGAAATTACCCTAGTATAGCAATCAGGACACCTGAATTATATTTCTAAATAAGATAGGCTGTCTGGTTATCAGCAAATATTTTACTCCGTGTTTTCAAAGTTCTTTCATCTGTCAAGCAGGAAAAAAAAAATTTTTGGTCTGATAAAAGCAAATGACTCTAGGACTTATCCGAATGGTTTTTCCTGTAATGCATATCAACAATTCTAAGATAATTTTTTTCACATATGGAATTTTTGAAATAGATGTTTCCTACAATTGAGTGCATTTTTTCATAAAAATTGTCATCATATTTTTTTTTCTTAGTGGTACATAAAATAATTATTTATCTTACATTTGATGATATGTTAGCTTTGTTGAAATTTGGCGTTTATTAAGTTAATCCTCAAAGAAACACTATGAGTAAGTACAATTATTAATCATATTTGATGGATAATGAAATTGAAGCAGAGAGAAGTGAAGTAATTTGGTTAATATCACAGAATTCAAACCCTAGAGCCCATGTTTTTGGTCATTATACTGCTCCTCATAGATTTTTTTCTTTTTAGTATTGTATGTGAATTAACATATGAGAAAAGCACATTGTACAAAGTACATACAGAAATTAAACTTCTTCACAATAGTAAACGAGATTCTTAAAACAGAAAAACAAAAATAAAAATTCTGGCTAATTCTTGTTGAGGTCTGTATTTTTTCAAAGGAAAATGTAATAACAACATGAAAAAATACATATTTATGTATCTATTCAGAGTAACAAAAATATATGTGTGATGGTTAAGAGTGTGTGTCAACTTGGATGGCCCATGATTCTCAGTGTTTTTATGTGATCACTTCCATAATGGGATCTGCTGTGAGTAGCCAATCAGTTGAAAGGGAGTTTCCTCGGGCATGTGGCTTGCATCTGAATATAAGCAGATGTTTTGGCTTTTTCCTAGCTCTGGGTCCTGTGACTGTCTGCTGTTCATCTGACCTCCAGTTCTTGGGCTTGAGCTATCAGCTTACCTGCTGATCTTGGGTTTGCCAGCCCCTGCAGCTACGTGAATCAGGAGAAGCCTTGTGGTCTTGCCTGCCAATCTTGGGATTCATCGATCTTCAGAGCCTGTGAGCAAGAACCTACTCTCTGACCTGTCGATCTTGGGTTTACCAGACCCTGCAGCTACGTGAGTTGGCAGAAGCCTCTATTCTAATCCATGGACTTGGGACATTCCAGCCTGTACAATCACGTAAGCCATTTCCTTGATACAAATCTCTCTCTATAGATATATTTATACACTTTACTGGTTTTGCCTCTCTAGAGAATACAGCCTAAGACATATTTCTTAGGTAGTCCATATTTCCTTGGTTAAGTCCCCTGTTTCTGAATTTTATCTTTAAAGTGATTTTGTAAACATATTCACTTGGTGTCTTAGTTATCTAGAAACACTATAATTAAAATACCACAAATGAATGGCTTTAAGAAACAGAAGTTTATTCTCTCACAGTCTAGTATGCTAGAAGTCCTAATTCAGGGCTCCAGATCCACAGGAAGCCTTTCTCTTTCTGTTGACTGTGGAGGAAGGTTCTTGTCATCAATTTTTCTCTGGTTTAGGAGCTTCTCAGTGCAGGGACACTAGTCCAAAGGCGTGATCTGCTCCTCATACTACTTTTTTGGTAGTATGAGGTCCCCTTGACTCTCTGCTCCCTTTTCTCTTTTATATCTCAAAAGAGATTACCTCAAGATATAATCTAATCTTATATATTGAGTTCTGCCTCATTAACATAACTGCCTCTAATCCTGCCTCATTAAAATCATAGAGGTAGGATTTACAACACATAGGAAAATCACATCAGATGACAAAATGGTGGACAATCACACAATACTGGGAATCATGGCCTAGCTAAGTAGACACACATTTTTGGGGGACACAATTCAATCCACAACAGTTGATATTCATGCATAAGTAATATTGATATCTATAAATGAGTACTTCTAATATCTTTTTTTATAGTTTGATCTAAAACTCGCCTGTACCCAACTTCCCTCATATGCTTACTAAAAACATGGATATTCAAATGTCTCATCTCCTACGTGCATGCACATGTACGCACGACTTGGAAACATGGGATTAAAGACCAGGACCTGCACATGTAACCACAACAGAAATGATTCTTAGATTCCCTAAAGGTTGAAAAAAACAAGCCTGAATTAGGCTATTGATAAATAAAAGCACTATCCATGTGGACATTATGGATGTGTAGCTACCTTGTGATCAACTGGTCACAAATCCATTCATCAAGTATCTTTATTAAGTACAGTTAGTACTATAATTAGATTTGTGTTGATGTCTCTTAAAATGTAGTTGTGAAACATCCACCTCAGAATCAACTACTATTCTTACTAAAAAATAAGTTTTCTGCACCTTAGGGTGGCCTAAGAATTGAAAATTTGTCAATTTCTGCAGACGATTCTTATCCATATTAATTTCAACGAACATTATTCACTGCTTTAGGATGAAACACTCACAAATACAAGCTCAGTTATTACTACCAGAACCAGGGTTGTTAAGTAAAGTGAAGGGGTTAGTATCTCAAGCACTTTTATAGTAATTCTGTTAGTTAACGGTGGGATTAAAATGTTAGAAATCTGCTTTTAATTTCAGTTATTTGTAATCGATGTTCAAATCTCTCTCTCTCTGTGAAATGAATGAATTTTAATTTATATTTGAACTTTTTACTTTGAAATAATTTTAGACTTACAGAAGAATAGCAAAAATAGTGCAGAGATGCCCTCCACCCTGATTTCTCATAGTACATTTATGACAATTAAGAAATTAAAACTGGTACAACATCATTAACTAAACAATAGACTTCTCAGATTTCAGCGTTTTTTCCAACGTTCTTTTTTTTCTGATCTATGATCTAATCTACGACTGCATATTTCTCTTATTTATGTCTCCATCTCTTCCAATCTGTTATAGTTCCACGGTCTTTAATTGTCCTTCATAACTTTCAGATTTAGAGGAGTATTCCTCAGTTACTTTGATGAGTAGAATGTTTCTCACTTTGAATTTGTATTATGTCTTCTCAACACTAGTATGAGGTATGTATTATTAGAAAGGATACCACCGAGGTAAGTGTCTTTCTCAGTGCTTCATGTTAGAGGGTACATGATGTTGATATGCTTTATTATTGATGAAGTTAATCTTGATCACTTGAATAAGGTGGTGTTTGCCAAGTTTCTGCACGGTAAGTTATATTTTCCTTTTGTGATAAATAAGTTTTATTTTTCAGGAGATACATTGAGACAATGCATACATCCTGTTGCTCCTTAAATGTTTGCCTACCAATTTTAGCATCTATCAGTGTATTTTGCTTGCAGTAAATTATACTGTACTAGTCTAATATTAATTTTCTATTTTCTTCATTAATATATTTACCCTGTAATATATCTTTTCTATAAAAAACATTTGTCCTTTCTCCTTCATTTATTAAGTTATACATCTATTTACCAATATGGATTCAAGTATACTTATTTGGGTTATAACCAATTACTTTGTTATTTATTTTGTTGCTCAAATTTTTCCACCTTATATTTAACAAGCATTTAAGAATTTTGAAAGGTCTTTTTGAATAAAAATATCTTTAAACCACATCTAAAACTTCTTTATGTCATTTGATATGTGCCTCAGATATCACAAACAATGAATAAATTCAGTATAAATATACATAAATGCACACAACACAAACACACGCACATAAAGTTGGTGGACCAAGAGGAGGAAACAGAAAGGAAATAATACGCACCAACAGTTTCAAAACTTAAACAGTGTACACATGTTATCTGTTATATCATCTTATTAATAGTGTGTTATTTTAGTGGACATTAAATACTATTTTCCTTACACATTACAAACGTAAACTAAAAATTTCTAAAACTGTGCGTTCATAGACCTATTCCTGCCAGGAGTTTTGTTTGCTTGGCATTCATACCTGAACTTATTATTGAAATTTGAAAATCATGAAGTTCCACACTAAAGTTCAGATTTCTAATCTCTGGAATAAGAAAAATGTCTAGCATCACTCAGCCTGCATTTTTATAAAGCAGCAATAGTCACATCTCCCATTTGATGAAACATGGACTTTCTAATTTCTATTCCTGCCACAATTTATTATTCTTCTCAAATTAGGCTTACTATATTCTTCAGACCCACTTTATGAATTTGTAGCTCCGGGGATCTGTGGGATTTGGCTTTGTGATTCCTTCTCAATTGTGTGACTGACTCTTTTCAGATATTGTCACAACCGTTGTCAAAGAAAGATTAGTAGTGTTCTATTGCATGCTGAGTAAAATTTTAAAAACCTGACTATGTATTAAAGTCGCTTAGTTCTTTTCTATTTCTTCCCACTCTGATTTAGGTCTCTCATTATCTCCACTTGCACACCAGACAAACTAATCTACTATAAGTTTTGCCAGAGTTTTTTTTTCCCCCCCTGGCTCTAAGCAATGCTGATGTCAGATGGATCCTGCTGAAAGCAGAGAATACCAGAAAGATGTTTGCCTGTGTTTTATTGACTATGCAAAAGCATTCGACTGTGTGGATCATAACAAATTATGGATAACATTTCGAAGAATGAGAATTCCAGAACACTTAATTGTGCTCATGAGGAACCTGTACATAGATCAAGAGGCTGTTGTTCGGACAGAACAAGGGGATTCTGCGTGGTTTAAAGTCAGCAAAAGTGTGTGTCAGGGTTGTATCCTTTCACCATACCTATTCAATCTGTATGTTGAGCAAATAATCAGAAAAACTGGACTATTTGAAGAAGCATGGGGTATCAGAATTGGAGGAAGACTCATTAACAACCTGCAATATGCAGATGACACAACCTTGCTTGCTGAAGGTGAAGAGGACTTGAAGCACTTACTGATGAAGATCAAAGACCATAGCCTTCAGTATGGATTACACTTCAACACAAAGAAAACAAAAATCCTCAGCTGGACCAATAAGCAACATCATGATAAATGGAAAAAAGATTGAAGTTGTCAAGGATTTCATTTTACTTGGATCCACAATCAACACCCATAGAAGCAGCAGTCAAGAAATCGAAAGACGCATTGTATTGGGCAAAGCTGCTGCAAAAGACCTCTTTAAAGTGTTGACAAGCAAATATCTCACCTTGAGGACTAAGGTGTGCCTGACCTAAACCTTAGTATTTTTAGTCTCCTCATATGCATGCAAAAGTCGGACAATTATTTAATAAGGAAGTGCAAAGAATTGACGCCTTTGAATTGTGGTGTTGGAGAAGAATATTGAATATACCATGGACTGCCAAAAGAACGAACAGGTCTGTCTTGGAAGTACAACCGGAATGCTCCTTAGAAGCAAGGATGGTGAGACTACGTCTTACATACTTTGGACATGTTGTCAGCAGAGATCAGTCCCAGGAGAAGGACATCATGCTTGGTAAAGTAGAAGGTTAATGAAAAGAGGAAGACCCTCAAGAGATGGATTGACATGGTGGCTGCAACAATGGGCTCAAGCATAATGATTGTGAGGATGGAGCAGGACCAGGTAGTGTTTCGTTCTGTTGTTCATAGGGTCACTATGATTCGGAACTGACTCAATGGTACCTAATAACAAACAACAAGTTGTTCCACCAAGAATAATCTATATTAGAGTTCAACCAGTTAAAAGTTTACTCATCCCTCATGGCCCAACTTTCAGTGAGCATGGAAATTATTCTCCTTGAGGGTGCCCTCTGCCCTGTCGTCTGCCAGAATCATTGTACCCCCTTCTGGTCCTTCTTCTCTGGCAGTTAGAGGCAGGAAGAGGGACAAATAAAACTCATTTGACTCTCTAGTCCATGATAATATGTAATAATAGAACACATCTTTCAGAAGTGACTAATCTGCTGCAAAAGACCTCTTTAAACTGTTAAAATGCAAGGATGTCACTTTGATAAGTATATTGCATCTGACCCAAGCCATGGTTTTGTCAATTGCTTCATATGTATGTGAAATCTGGACAATGAAAAGGGAAGATGGAAGGAAATTTGATGCATTTGAATTGTGATGTTGATGAAGAATATTGATTATTGTTAGACTGCCAGAATGAACAAATCTGTCCTGGAGGAAGGACAGCCAGAATGCTTCTTACAAGCAAAAATGGGAGGACTTCCTCTTCCCTACTTTGGACACCTAAGCAGGGAAGAAAATTGCTGGAAAAGCATGTCATGTTTGGTAATGAAGAGGGTCAGTGCAAATGTGGGGAATCCTCCAAGAGATAAATTTACACAGTGGCTGCAACAATGCACTCAAACATACCAAAGATTGTGAGGATTGTTCAGGACCGGGTAATGTTTTGTTGTCTTATACGTAAGGTCACCATGATTCGGAACTGACTCAATAGCAACTAACAACAGCAATGGTACTCAAGAAGGCACATATTGGAAGCCATGCCCTGAGATCATGTCACTATCAAAGTTGAGATAATATACCCCAAATCAAGTATATAAGGGCAGAATTCAATTGGAATGGAAGATCTGAGAGTTTATCCAGAATGAGAATGAGTCTTGAAGACAGTCAAATGCTACCTCCTTAATAGGCTTGCATGAGTTACCTTCTTTCAATTTAAAGGGGCTGGAACAGAGCAAACTTGTCTTCACAGTGTTTGCATTTCAAGTTATATATATAACGTGAGTTATCATAAATTTTTATGCAATACATTCCATAAGTTTTTTACATGGTATTTTTGAACTATAAAACTTCATGAAATCTGATACCTAAACAATAATTTCCTTATATGCAGAATTTCCAGAGACTGCCAAATTTAACCCTTGAGGCTATATGCTAAATTTCTAAAGGTAGTAGAATATAGCAAATAAATAAATGGTGTGATGTTATCATGGCAACTTTATTTTATTTTGATTAAATCTTTTTTGTTATAGGTGATAATAATGGCATAACTAAGAAAACATGATGCTGAGAGTCAGAGACATTTGATTTTAGATGTTACCTCTACGACATAAATTTTATCACTTTATTATTTACACCTTGTATTCTCGATCTGTAAAATATAAATAAAATTAACTCTGAATTGAAGGAGGTATGTGTCAAGTAAGGTAATACTTTTGAAGCACTTAAGCACAAAGCATGACAAATGAAAATAAGTACTCAATAAATATCAGATACCATTATTATTATTTATTGGCTTATTCCTTAACAAAGTAAACTTACATAAGTCAAGTAAGTGTTTAAATTAAAACATTCTCTCTGCATTAAAAACAATGTGTAAAAAATAGTATGTTTCAACTCAATGTTGAACATAGCTCCATCCTTAATTTATGGCACACGTAAAATTGCTAACTCATTTTTATTATGTCATGATTTGGAAGCCTCAGTTATTAGTATAACATTGAAGTAAGGCATAAAATACATGCATCAAGTTGTTAATCACCATGAAATGATAAAGACATCGAGTTCTAACAATTGTTTTGTTCTTTCAAAGAGAGGTAATAACTGATCAACATGCATTAGGCACATAACCTGAGAGACTAATATTAGAGAAACTAATCTCAGAGAGAAGTATGAGTTTATTATAAAACTTATTTACTTGTATGACCAAAATACTATGGATGATAAAGAAGGGAGTGCTTGAGACAGTATGTCTTTGAAATGACCATCAAATGACTAAGACTTTGTCAGCTGGATTAAGAAGAGTTATTTCTAAAGCATATAAGCATTCTATGTAGAGAAAACAGCATATTCAAAAGCACAGATTTGTGAAAATCAGGCAAGGAAAGGAAATGAAAAATTATGGTAGTGATGGTTGAGACAGTTTTGCGGAAGATTATACAGGGTATGCAGAGCCATAATACTTAGAAAAGGGGGCCAAGATAAGTTTTTATAAGTGGAATAAACAGTTTGGTGATCAGGAGGTTAACTCTGACAGCAACATGGAGGATTGACTGAAAAAAGTGTCATGGGACTTTGGTTTCAATTCTGACGTTCAGAAGTTTGGAAGTAGCCACCATCATCCTTACAACAACAAAAAAGCTGAACTTGGTTCTTCTGGGCCTTTATACAGAAAATTCCTATTACTTTAAGCGGTGCTGATACTTCTACCTTCTTGCTTTTTGTTTCCACAAGTAACGTTTTTAATAAACTTTTAGTCTGTTCATTCAATTTTTCAATCATCTCCTTGCATTATTGAATCATCCCGTAGTCTATTATGCCAAATTTATGACTGAACTAGTTAAGCAACTATTCCCTTTTTCTGAATTAGTGAACAGAATATATTATATACTATTTCAAGATTTCAAACCACAGTATTTTAGAATATAGGATTTCATGAAACTACTGATGTCCATTACCTGTCCATTTAAATTATGCAAATACATGAGTCCCTTAAAGCTGGCGAAGGCATTTCAGAAATTGTAAGTGTATCAGGAAGATGTGGCTGAGATTCTTTAAAAAGTTTATCCCATCAAAAGCTGTCACAGCAGTCAAAATTCATCTAGCAGCCAATGAATACTAAGGGAAAATATATGAGATTTCTGAAGCCAAATGCATAGGATGTTTATAACTGATGTTTAGCCTGTTCGATGTGTGTACTCAAATTCAATTTCAATTTAGACATGCTACCCATATTTTCATCTTGTGTTCCAGATATCATTCTAGGCACTGGATATACCAATATAAATAAAGCCCTGTCTCTTTCCTCCAAAAGGTCTCAGTCTTGTTGAAATGAAAGAGGCAAAAACAATAACAGCGTATTTTGATGCAATGCACATTCATCTTGCAAACCCATTTCAAATGACACCTTGTTTGTAAAGCATTCATCTCCCTTCCCCTCTCAAATACACACATTCACACACCACTTCACACAGAAATGCAAAGTCAAATTTATATGCTCGCTTTTCTCTGTGCCTTCTTACTTATAAAAGAAAGCATTCCTAAATCCTCTGAGAGGACGTGAGAGAAGAATAATTCTTCCTGAGGAGCTATGATTGGAATCTGAAAAAGAAGATTAATATCGTTGTACTTTTTGATTCTCAGTTTTCCAGTCTGTAAAATGAGGTGGGGAGGGTGCTAAGAATTGTGCCCCTGGAAAATGTAGGATCTCCTAAAAGACCTGCCTTTATTTTTTTAAAGCAAAATCTTCTTAAAAGAATGAAAATATATCAGTTTTTAGAAATTTGAAAACTACTCTTCTTAGATGTTCCCGCAAGGATGTTTCCAACTTTCACATTCCATGAATCCACATCTCAGACCCAATAATTCCTGCTTAAATTTACTTTCTGATTTGGCTTGAGAACCCCTTATCGCCCACCATCAAGCCCTGTGAAAATTCTCTCTTTAAATGAGCCAGAACAAATCCAAGTCATCAAATATTTAAATAATGAACCTCAACATTTTACATTTGAATACCTCCTCAAATGGTTGCAATTTATTAACATCAGATTAAAGGGCTCCCATTCATTTTTCCTATTCAGTAAAGAGATGGTTAATGAATGATACTGACTTGGCCAGGCTTCTAATGAATGATTCTGGAAGTGTGCAGCCCTCAGTGTGAAGGGACTCAACTAATGCCAGTAGACTATTGACGTGTTTTTCATCTGTGCAGAATATGTTTCTTTATACAACTTTTGGCTAATGAGATGGCAATGATGTTATCAAGAGCTAAATAGAAAACACTGGGTTTTACGACTGTCTTTTTTACATGCCACCCCATGAACTAATGCCTGACCCCCTAGTTTCTTCCCTTTCCTCATCATGACTGCATTGTAACAGATACATTCTGATAGCAAGTGAAGAAGTACATGTTAAGGGTCAGTGCCTATGTTGAAAACCTTCGATAATGAAAAAGAACACAGAAAGTACCTACCAAACATTTAATTACCACCAGTACTTACCAACACTTTGATATAGTTTCTAAATTAGATCTATATTTGTCAATGTTGATATACTTCATAAACTTAATAAAGAAAGAATCATTTTGACTAGTTTTAACGCATGATGCAATATTATTGATATTGATGCATACACAGATCTGTAAGCTTGCATGGCAAGGTGATACTCTAAATTCCTATTGATGGTTAACTCCAGGGGTAGGTGGAGAGAATGAAAGAGAGGAGGCAAAAGACTTTGTATACAGCGTATACAGCTGCTATACGTACATATATATATATATACACACATATAAAATACAGAGATGTAGAGACATGGCAGTAAATACATAATTGATTCAATTTGTTTTTGTTTCTTTTCAAAAAATAAAGCTGTACTACACTATCAAGCTGCTTTAATCTGGCAATTCTGGGCTGTAAACAACTATCCTGAGTGCTGGTGGTGCAGTGGTTAAGAGCTTTGCTGCTAACTGAAAGGTCAGCATGTTGAATTCACCAGCCTCTCCTTGGAAACCCTATGGGTCAGTTCTACCCTGTCCTATAGGGTTGCTATGAGTTGGAATCAACTCAATGGCAACGGATTAAACAACTTTCCTAGTGCATTAAGAAACTGACTAGATTGTCCCATTTCCCCATTTAAAGCATTTCTCTTTTTAAATGTAATTTTTCACTGTTATCAAAGTGATGCATGTACAAAGAGATACAAATTGTACTACAAGGCTGATAATGAAAAATAGCAGTACCCTGACCCACCCCTTCCGGCTGACAATTCCAGTTTCCTAGGAGCAACAGTTTTCAATACTTTTAGCAATTTATCCTGGTACTTCTTTCATATTGCTAAATAACATTTATATAAATAGTTCTTGATTTTAACTTTAGATATTATGCAAAAATACTCATAGAAAAATAAGAGAACACTTCGCTTTCTCTCATTCTGGTAAGTTGTTGTTTTCGATGATACTCATTATCATAATAATGACAGCAATAATAGTAAAAATAATTAACATGTATTAAATGGTTATACTTTATGTGCATGTCTCCCTTCTATAATCCTCATGAAATGGCTGTAAAAGAACTATTATTTCTGTTTTACAGGTGAGGCAAATAGAATCAGAGCCATCAATTAACTTCTCCTTAATGAAATAACTAGTGATTGGTAGAATTGGGATTAAAATTCAGATTTGCCTTATTCAAGGCTTATACTCTTAAGAATTAGGAAGACCACATTCTCAGTGAGATCTATCATAGGTATAATTTTGCATCATTTTTTCCACTTAACATAAAACCATCAATATTTCTTTATGTCATTTGAAATTCATGAGCATCAATATGTTGGATCTTCAATATTCCAACAGAAGAAATGCATCATAATTTACTGAATCCCTGCACTACTGCAGTGAATTTAGGCTTTTTCCAATTATTTGCAATTTTAAACATTGCTAAGATGAATATATTTAGGCATAATTCAGGCAAAATTTTGAAGAATACCTTTGTTTGGATTTCAGATAATTTTCTTAGGATAAGTTGCCACTACTGGGCATGCTTTAAAAATAATCTGAGAAAAAAAATAATACAAGGTGGATAATGGCCCAGACACATAGATCAAAATGTTAAGGAAACAAAACTAAGGTATTAGTCTCTGCTAATGAAGCATTTATCACAAGGTGGAAATAGTTCCTCCCGAACAGCTGGCAAGACTAACCTGAGTTTAGAGATACCTGTCTTTAAGACTCTGCAATGCAGAGGTTACAAAAGGGATCCTTATGCAATAGAAACACGACTTTAACTCTGCTTTTGCCTACTGATTTTTTAAAATTGTAGTCTCTTGGGGAATAACCATGTCTTATAAGCAATGTTTATGTACATATATATGTATATGTAAATATCTATTATTATACATTTAATATTACTTACATACATGTAATTTTTATAAAATAATACTTAGAAACTTAAAATCATGCAGTATCATGTGGCTTCCAGGGCTCTTTAATAAATGCCTTATTGGCTGAAGAAGTCAAAGCCCACTGGTATTGGATAATTTGTTTATGGACTTATACCTGCTAATGACAGATCCAGGAGGTAGGTTTTCAGGCTTCTTTTTCTCCACTCTTTGTACTACAAGAACTATAATGAAGCATTAGGCACATCAGAGACAATAAATTTAAAGAAAGACTGATTAGCTTGTTATTGTACCCTCTCCCTCACTGTGAGAGAAATGTGACTACCTTAAAAGACCAGTCCCTATAACATTAACAATATTACTGGGTCGTGCAAGCTGTTAGTGTGCTAGGCTACTAATCAAAAGGTTGGATATTCCAGTCCAGCTACAGATGCTTCAGAAGAAAGGTCTGGAGCTCTACTTCTGAAAAATCAGCCTTTGAAAACCCTGTGGATCACAGTTCTACTCTGACACGTGGAGGGTCACCAAGACTCAGAGCTGACTTGAGGGCAACTGGTACTGGTACTGGTATAGTAGCAATACCTGTTCTAAGGTAATTCTTTGGGACCAAATAGGTCCTGAGACCCAGGATATTTATCTTTCTCACAGTTGCTCATATAATTAATGAGATTTTAAACTATGTAATGTTTATTTAAACTCTATATGAAAATCTCCTGTTTTGTCCCAATAAAGAAAAATTCTCAGTCAATAATTTTTTAAAAATGTTAATTTTTTTTAAAAGCTAATCTCTGCTCAATTAGGTGGCAATTTTGAAAGTTGTCTTAATAAAATCATCTGTAGAATAATGTTTCATTAACAAGTTATTTTAATACTTCCTCTGGGTGAGTTTGAGTGGGAGGCTGCCAGGTGTAATTTTTTCATAATTATACTATTTTCAGGTGCAGCTCTAGAATATTCCCCTAGCAATAGTACACCTGGGAGAAGAAATCAGTTCCCTTGACTCTTGTGCAGTACCATGAGAGGTTTTTGTATTGTTTTTAATTTTAGTTATCCAAAACCCCCTTTATTTCAGGTATACAGAAGAGAAAATAATGCTCTCAGACTGCAAATCTATAATCCTTACATCTTCAAAATATGCCATATATAAGAATATTCTGAAGAAAGGAAGAACTAAGAGAATGATGAAGAAAGAGAACTTATAGCAAGGAAATGATCTAATAAGGCTTTCCAGGTGAGTACTGAGGAGCCCACAAGGCATTTGTCAGAATTCTGGGATCTGATGTAATTTACTTACTAGATATGTGACCTTAGGCTTGTTTCATTTAATATTACTTATCATCAGTGATAATGCCTACTTTGCATTACATTTCTATTTACATTAAATTTTATAGTGCATTTAAAAATATTTTGTATGTTGTCTAATACTCAGGAAGTGCATAAAAATATTTATTTGGTAAATTATTTTATACATTGTTGATTAATCTAGCAAAAATAAAAAGACTGATTATCTTGCAATTGTAATTTCTCCCTCACTGTAATCCTGCTATTGTATTACAGACATTTTCATGAGAATAAGGCTACATGAAAAATTCTTATTCTCCATATTGCTTCCTTTAACTGTTACTTCTAAAAAGTAGGCTTCTACCTTCTACCATTTGTTCAATTCTCCTGGGAATTTTCATGGAGCTTAAACTTGGTTAAAAATTGGTCTGTCTCCTAATTCTTGATTAAGATCAATTATTACCCTTGAAAATTTTGTAAGTGATATCATCTGCTTTGGTCAATTGAAAACACCATTGACAAGATGCTGGCAGAAGGCATGAGAGTCTTGGGTCAGAGACGAATCATTTTATTACTCATGACACTGATGGCAGCCTGAGCTTCACTTCCTGCAATGGTTCCCCTTGATCTCTCAAGTCCCAAAGGGGTGATGCAGAGGCAAATCCAGATGGATACTGTCCATACAGTGGATTGGTGTCACAGCCAAGGAACGCAGAATTTAGGAGATCTCAATCTATTAGTGGAGGCTGCCATGAAATCTGCACACACTTTCCTCCAGTGGCAGATATAATTATCCTGGTCAGGAAGAAAATATGCCCTCTTGCCTGGAGGAAGACATTATTTCTACTTCCAAGGCTCCTTGCTGCACTTAAACACTCTTAAAAAGAGAGTCTTAAACGAAGCTGCTTCAAGACGTGCAGAAACAAAATGGAGAAATGTCACCCAAAATCATATTCCAGGTTTTTACCAGTTTCACAGTCTATACTGTACTTTGACTTTTCCTAAGAATGATTAAGGAACCTGCACAATCTGTCTGTTGACCCAATAAATAACTGACAAGTTCAGTCTCATAACAGATGGAAAAAATGGACAATTTAACTGCCTATTTAGCATTCTGTCTTTGAAAATTGTTTTCATAACCATAAAAAAGCAACGCACTGGGACCTACTATGTAACATCTCTGCCTTTGATACTTATACTATTTTTACAGAAACAAAGTGAGAATATTATCTCCAAAAACACACTCATCTTTCAAGCGACAAAGCCGGACGATGAACAGTTGAAGTGTCTTAATCAACTATATTAGTAAACAATACTTTGGTAACATTGCTAACACAATGGTTAATTTTCCATTGTGTTAGAGCTCACATTAAAATTTTAAGTGAATTCTAAGATCAGATTTGCCTCTGTTGACTAGGATTTTTCCTCTACTAGCTGACATAGAATGGCTAGTGGGGCCTGGACTGGGAGAAATGCCACTGCCTCAGCTAGGATAATACTTTGGCAAGAACTACTCCCCTGGAGAATATGCCTTTATTATGGATATGACTCTGGGCATATCTCAATGATTGTTGTTGTTGTCCTTAGGTACAAGTCAGTTCCCACTCATAGTGACCCTATAGGTAGTAGAATGAAACATTACCCAGTTCTGTGCCATCCACACAATCGTTACTGTATTTGATCTCATTGTTGCAGTCACTGGGTCAATCCATCTCATTGAGGGTCTTCCTCTTTTTCGCTGACTGTCTACTTTACCAAGCATGAAGTGCTTCTCCAGGGACTGGTCCCTCCTGATAATATGTCCAGAATACATGAGATGACGTCTCCCCATACTCTTTTACAAAGAGCATTTTGACTGTACTTCTTCCAAGACAGATTTGTTCCTTCTTCTGGCAGTCAATGATATGTTCAATATTCTTTTTCACCAACACCACAATTCAAAGGCATCAATTCTTCTTTGGTCCTCTTTATCCATTGTCCAGCTTTTGCATGCCTATGAGGAGATTGAACATACCATTGCTTGGGTCAGTCTCACCTTGTCCTCAAAGTGACATCTTCTCTTTTTAACACTTTAAAGAGGTCGTTTGCAGTACATTGGCCCAATGCAATATGTTTGATTTCTTGATTGCTGCTTCCTTGGGCATTGATTGTGGATCCAAGTAAAATGAAATCCTTGACAACTTCAATCTTTCTTTGTTTATCATGGTTTTGCTTATTGGTCCAATTGTAAGGATTTTTGTTTTCTTTATGTTGAAGACTGTATGTTCACCCTTCCTATTTTTCTGTCAGAGTCATGAGGGATCATGCTAGCATCTTCCCCAAGAGAACCTGATTGGGTTCCTGGAAGTAAAGCCTATGAATGTGGGGACTGCAATATTAAAAACCCGTTGTTGTCAAGTAGAGTCTGACTCATAACAATGCTATAGGGCAGAATAGAACTGCCCCATAGGGTTTCCAATGCTGTAAATCTTTACTGAAGCTGACTGCCACATCTTTCTCCAGTGAAGTGGCTGCTGGTTTCAAACCGCTGACCTTTCATTTAGCAGACAAGTGCTTAACCACTGCACCACTAGGCTGTATTTGGACTAGCACGAGAATGAAAAGTTCCTGGGGATGGCAATATTAGATGGCAATATTAGGTACCCCCAATATTGCCATCCCCAGGGGTTTTTCACTCTCGTGCTAGCCGAAACACAGCCTCCAGCAATTCGGCAAATCACCATTTAAACATTCCTACAGATGATAACTCCAGCTGCATCTGCTCTCAGTAAACTGACCTCCACTGAGTTTTCTGTATTTGCCTGTCTCTCCAGATTTCAGGGTGGTAGTTTTCCCTAAAGCCTCAGTTCTCTGATGGGTCCAAATATAGCATTACTTTTCAGTTTTGCTAGGTTTTTTTTTTTTTTCCCTTCCTTTTTCTAAAGATTGGGATTTACTACTTCCAAGGTCTGCAAATGTTGGAGCTGAAATTATAAATCCTATAATTATTACTTTTCTTTAATTCAATTTTTGCTCTCTTGTTTTGTTTTAATTTTTACTATTCTTTATTACAACTATTTATTTAACATACATGATAAATTCAAACCTAAAATTATATACGTTTCTACTGTTCTGAACAATACACAAAACTTAGAATATTTTAACTCTTATCATTAACCTCTCTCTTCTTATAAATTACCCTCTTGTACTATTTTAATCATATCATGTCTTTATAATAAGCAAATTATATATATATTAGTTTTTACAATTGCTATTTAATATTCATTTTATTAATATGTCTATAATGTTCTTGGTTATTTTTTTACCTATCAAACATTCTTTTATTTCCTTCAACTGAAGTACAAATTTTAGATATTTCCTTAGTGTGAATATATTTATGATTAATCGTCTCAGTTATTGTTGATTTAAAAACATCTTTATTTCATACTTTTTTAAAATAATAATGATTTATCCAGTTATACAATTCTTAGTTGACAGTTTCCATCAGTTCTCTGAACAAATGTTTTTCTGGTTCTTCATTGTTTTCATTCCCATTCAGATATCTGCTGAAAGTTTAATTAACAGTCTTTCCTGTATTATGTCTTTCATCTCTGCCACTTTTAAGGTCTTTGTGTCACTGGTAGTATACTTTTTTACTACACTGTTTCTTAATGTTGCTGTTAGGTGTCTGGAGTCAGTTTCTACTCACAGCAACCCCATGTGACAGAGTGAACGGCCCCATAGGGTTTTCTAGGCTAAAATATTTGTAGGCACAGATTGCCAACTCCTTTTCCTACTCTAAATAAATTTTATATTATCATTCGTGGGGACTGCTTTTTAAATCTGAGGATCCATGCTTTAATAATTGCAAAAAATTCTCCCCTGTTTTTCTGTAGTCATTTTCTGGAATTGTAATTATATGTAGGTTTCATCATATCACACTCCCATCTTTATCTCTTAATTCCTCTTGCATATTTTTCTCTTTTTCTTTAATTGGTGGGTTATTGGTAACATCTCTACTTCTCTCTCCTGATACACTAATTCTCTCTTTAGTTCTGTATAATCTGCTTTTTTCAAATCCACTGATCTTTTTATTTTCAATAGTTATACTGGTCTTATCCAAATGTTCTATTTTGGTTCCTTTTTTTCTAATAAGAATTTTAATTTTTTAATTGTCTCATTCACTCTTTTATATATTTTTTAATTCTTCTGTAAATATTTACATGTATAATTCTATATTCTATGCCTGATAAGTCTAATATCTGAAGTTTTAGGATGATTAATTCTGCTATCAATGGTCTTTGATGCCCTTCGCTCATGAATATGTTTCCTTATGTGTCTGGTAATTATTTTATAAAATTATGTTTGACTTAGCTTAGTATGAGGAAAAGATGAATGATACAAATTAAGGAACATTTTCCCAGAAAGTATTTCCCTTTGCTTATTCCAGGCACTTGGTTATATTTTTAACCCAGTGACATTTACTGGCCTGAGGTTTTCCAGACCGCACAAGAAGTAAATACATACATTCATATTCTGAACTCATTAGAGGACAGTGTAATAATGAAAATTTATTAGTAAAGTTTTTTTTTTTTTCCATCTGGACTCAGTTTCTAAGAGAAGATACGCTCGCCAAAGGAGAGAATTACTACTACAGCATTCTTTCACTGAGTATGTAACTTTTTGAGGAACTTGACTTTTCTATGTGTTTCTTGGGATCTGATTTCTCACCATACATTGGGTCCAAAGCCTTATCCCCTACCTAGTTTTTAACATTTGTTACTGGCAGATGCCCCCGGCAGCCTACAACTTTAGTATTAAGTTTTTAACTCCTTATTCCTTTGTATCTCCTTTAAATTTACTTTTTAAAGACCACTTAGGCATTTAAAATATATATTTTTTAATCTTGTCTGATGTTTCTAGGCATTTAAGTGAAATTCTCTTTCCTTCCTAGTCTGTCAAGAGTGCTGTAAATGGGAGACATCCAATATTTGTTATTTACTTTTACTCTATAACCATATGAGGGCAGTGGTGACTCCGTGGTAGAATTCTCACTTTTCACGTGGGGAGATCCAGGTTTGATTCCTGGCCAATGCACCTCATGAGAAACCACCATTCAGTTTTCAGTGGAGGCTTGTGTGTTGCTATGATGCTAAAGAGGTTACAACAGAGTTTCCAGGTCAAGAAGGACTAAGAAGGAAGGGCTGACAACCTAATTCCGAAAATCAGCAAACGAAAACCCTATGGATCACAACAGTGCAGTCCACAGCGATCATGTGAATGGTGCAGGACCAGGCAGAATTTCGTTCTGTTGTGCAGTAGGTCACCAAGAATCAGGGATCAACTTGACAGCAGCTAACCACAACAACATAGAACTGTAGACAGTATAGACGGCTTGTTCCCAAAACATGGTCCAAGCTACTTTTTTGTTGCTCCCTTTGCTTATGCTATTCTGTTTACAGGAAAACACCCCCTTTTACTTCTATCTCTGGAATTTTATTTATTATCCAAAGTCCTTTGTGGATATATCACAAGAAAAGAGACTGTCTAAATCTCTATCAAAATATGACATTTGCCTTATTTTGAAATAACATTTTGAACAATGATATAGATACCCCAGCATTTATCTTCTCCACACACTGTTAGATTTTATTAGTAGTAGTACTAATGTTACTAATAATACAAATAGTAATACATCCACAATTTGAGCTAGGTGCTAGCCTATGTATTTTACACACATTATCTCTAACGCTGGAGATTATCTTTCATGTTAAATATTTTGATCTTTATTTTACAGTTGTAATTACAACTCTTAAGGGTCAATAAATATTCCAAATATACACAGCTAGTGAGTTCCAGAATGGAAATACCCGTCCAGATCTGAGTGATTCCAAAATTCATGTACTTCCCACTGTAAATATTATAAGGAAAATGATTATATAAATACTATTTCTATAGAGTGTTAAAAATAAAAATACCGGACTCCGGCAAGATGGCAGTCTAGGCAGAAGCACCACGCCGTCCCTCCACAACAAAGATCCGAAAAACTAAGCCAAACAGAGAATCAACAATCCTGAAACCCTAGAACATCAAAT
>NW_004443959.1:4721737-4739540 GCF_000243295.1 Trichechus manatus latirostris | reverse complement strand
CTGTTACATGAGAAACTATCTGTTCTGTAAGCCTTCACCTGAAGTACAATAAAATATTTAAAAAAAATAAAATAAAATAAAAATAAAAATACCACATCTTATTTAGGTCCGTGGACTCTGTTTGTTGTTGTGGCTATTGCTAAGCTTCAAAAATTAATATGGAGATGTGGAGACTTTAGATGTAAGTTTAAGTAATATCATTCCAATTTACTCAACTTACACAGTGAAACAGCACCTAACACCATATGTGTCTATACGTTATTTTATAATTGATGTGAGACTAATCAAAACTATGATGAAGTTATCTTTACATTTTCCTGTCATCTGACAAAGGAAATTGAGAAAAAGATGCTTTTTATGTCAGGTTAAATTGGAGAATTGCACTTAATGTAGTTTTACTGTGGGCAGTTGTGTCCATGGAAACTCTGTTGATGCTTATACAGGAACAAAGAAAACTGAACTACGTATCACAGGCAAATTGTCCTGGAAAGGAATCAACATAGGGATCTGGAAAATACCACTAAGACATTTTTTCTAAAGTAGAAGCCCATCAAAACACATTAGTTTTGGTCTTAGGTCCCAAGGACAGTACATTTTAAAATATAAATCAAATAAGCTTTGTGAAGGTTTTTACTATCATTAAGCAAAAATAACCCATTGCTGATGAGTTGATTCTGACTTGTAGTGACCCTATAGGGCAGAATAGAATTGTCCCAAAGAGTTTACAAGGTTGTAATCTTTATGAAAGCAGCCTGCCACATCTTTCTCCCGTGGAGCAGCTGGTGGGTTTGAACAACTGACTTTTGGGTTAGTAGCTAAGCACTTAACCACCATCATCAGGGCTCCTTAAGCAAAAACTAAACATACAATAAAAGTTAAAAAGCTACAGATGTGAAAATCAAAATGAAAATGAAAAGAAAGTGAGAGAAGACAGCTTCTCTGAATATTGTGATATTGTATCTGCTCTTCAATATTAAGTAGAGATAATGTTGGTTACATGATGTTAATTTAAAAATGATTTAATCTGCACTATGACTCGGAAAACAAAATGTGTAATTTGTGCTCAAATATTTAAATATGTTCCTTAGTTCTGAATTAGATGAGTACCTGTCTATTTTCACTTCTCTTTCTGTTTATGTATCTACCATTCTCTCTCTCTCTATTTATCTATTCATCTCTCTGTCTATTCATGTATCACACCAGTATAATTATTCTAGTGTGATCAGCTTCAGAGGATTGTAATTTTCTATACTCTCCTATATCTTCCACAATTTGTACTAAAAGAATACACTCTTATCTATTATCACAAATGCAAGTAGTTTTGTAAAATGCTAATTAAGTAAAACAAACATATTAGGGGAAAACTTTTTCAATATTAACCTTATTGTTTTTTTTTCAATTTTAATACACATTTCCATATTGACTATTTAACCTTCTTGTGTTCTCACATAACCTAATTTCCGTTATTCTCACACTCTCTTTAATTGTGAAAGAAATTATTAAAGGAGGATTGGATAGGTCATTGAAATTTCTATAGCAGATTTGCTATGAGTCATAGGAGGAAGAATTTCTCATGTATGAGATAGCTGGAACTTCACGCTTTAACTGAAACCCTAAACAAAAGTTTCTGAAATCACTACCTTTCCTTTGAAGAAGTCATCTGGTCTTTCCCAGAAATTTGATGTAACATAAAGACCAGTGTCTTTCACTTTGGTAAAACTAGTGAGAATGCACTCATTCAAAAAACTTTTGAGCCTTTTTTCATGCAGTGATACTTTAGGTGACTGTAAAATATGTTAAGCATATATTTTAATAAGATTGTTGTTATTTGTTGTGGTCAAGTTGGCTCCTGACTCACGGCAACCCCATACATAATGGGAAAAATACTAGCTGGTCCTGTGCCATTCCCATGATGGGTTGTAAATTGTATCATTGTGATTCATAGGGTTTCATTGGTTAATTTTTGTAAGTAAATCTTCCTAGTCCATCTTACTCTGGAAACTCTGCTGAAACCTGTTCAGCATCACAGCAACATGAAAGCCACCACTGGCAGATAGGTGGTGGCTGCATATGAGGTGCATTGGCTGGAAAACTACTCTGCGTTTCTTGCATGGAAGGCAAGAATTCTACCACTGAACCACCACTACCCCTGTATTCATAAGATACCAATCTGTTATTTACTGAGTTTATTCAAATAAGAAATAGAGAAAATAGAACTTACACGGGAATAATTTGACAAAGTCAATGCTTTGTTGTGATTTTTTTAGGATAATATGATTTGCAGTATTTTCAAGATCATGAATTTGTTCTTATTTTGAATTGGAGAATTAGCAGGGAATAATTTAAGCTTGACCAAGTGGCATAATGAGCTGCTACTCTGGAGATCAGAGCTGTTACTCTACAGAAATGGAGCAGACTCGCTCACAAAACGATGAGGTAATTCCGATGTGCTGGAGGCCCACCACAGCATTACATTGTGTATGCTGGGGAATGATTTCGTAGACTTCTGTTTGCATATGGTTTTGCTTGTTTGAAATTATTGTACTCATGTTTAATGCTTAGCCTAGTGTGCTAAATCAAAGTTGCGATAGTAAATCCTGTTCAAACCTATGGGCAAGATAGAGTCAGAAATAATAATGTTAAGGATCCACAAATATAATATTTAAAATATTTGGGATAAATTGTTGAAAAATCATGGGTGCTTGTCTGTGAGATATCTGCATGAATCTACATAATCTACATATCTACACAAAAAAGGGCTGGCTATAAATAGTGTAGATACAGAGTTTGCCTAGGAAGGTGAGAACCTGGTATATGCTCACAATCTCATTTTTTCACCATCTGGTGCTAGAGAAAGGGATGCCATGTAGAATATCACAGTTATCTAAGAATAAAGATTACAAAAATAACGAGAACAATAACAATAATCACAGAACCATATCCACTATGGCAAAGCACTGTAACAGGAACTTTCCACTGAAAGTTTTCTTTAATCCTCACAATGAGCGAATGATACACATTATTTTCCCCATTTTTCAGATTGTTGTTGTCGTTAGGTGCCGTCGAGTTGGTTGCAGCCACTGTGTCAATCCATCTCCTTGAGGATCTTCTTTTTTGCTGTCCCTCTACTTTACCAAGCATAATGGCCTTCTCCAGGGAGTGGCCCCTCCTCATAACATGTCCAAAGTATGGGAGACAAAGTCTTGCCATCCTCACTTCTCAGGAGCATTCTGGCTATACTTCTTTTCAGATACTATACCTGAAATTGTTCATAAACGAAAGTGAGAGATCTAGTGAAAGCCTTTCAGTTTAATTTATAAAGAAATGGAGGAACAGAAATTGTAAATGATTTACAGCAGTGCAGAAAGCAGCTAGTTGACTCTGAAAAAGGAGGCTAGCCCTTCTGATACCATTTAAAATTTCTCAGCAAAATTAGGCCTGGTTACATGATCTTAAAAGATGCTATCTGTCTCTACAAATTCACTGGATAGTATCTCATCATCCCCATTATTCCTTACAATAGTAAATGGTACTTTTCATGAACATACACTAAAATGATGTTGAATTGAAATACATCCCAAGGCACGCTGAGGTGCTCTCTGATGCCAGCTGCAATGCTTTGAAAAGGCTTGACAATCTTTACGGACGCTGACTGCCGTATCTTTCTCCCACGACCATAAAAAATGGTCGGCGCTATAGTAGTGTCTGCAGTTAGTAATATTACGTAACACCTTAACCAAAATTCTGAACTTTACACACAAAAAAAATAACTTTGTTTCCATAATGGAAGAATCAGATATTTCTTTTGGAAAGCCCCTGGAAATATAAAAATAAATCTCAATATTAATGTTATTTTTAAAATCATGACATTGATTCTATTAATTTTAGAAATAAACTAATGCTGAAAGGGAATGAATGTCTTGTTCAAGTTAGTAGGCATAGCTGAAGGAAAAAGAAAAAAAAAAAAGAAACAAAACCCATTGTCTTCAAGTCAATTCTGACTCATAGTGACCCTATAGGATGGAGTAGAAGTGCGTCATAGGGTTTCCAAGGAGGGCCTGGTGGATTCGAACTGCCAACGTTTTGGTTAGCAGCAGAGCTCTTAACCACTGTGCCCCCAGGACTCTAATAGCTGAAGAAGTAGGACTTCTCACTCGGTGACTTATCAACCCATTCAATAAGCATTTACTGATATGTAATGCCCTGGGAACACAAGGGAAAAAAAGAGGGGGGCTGGGTGAATGGATAGATAGTACAGGGGTGGATGGACGTATGAAATACCAAAGATATATTCAAGATGCTAGGCGCATGAATACATCATATTCTTTTATTTGTCTCCGGTCCCTGTGGCTTTAGCACTACTACAATATTCCATGTACACACTGTATCTGGATGTGACTCCTCACTATCTTTTGATTTTTAAAGAATATATTTCACAGTTCAGAAAGCAAATGACCTTTATTGGGACTTTGCGACATGTCAGGAAGTGTGAAATTTTCATTTACTATGTTTTTATTATTGTGGAAGAATTTAGTGATATAAAAATATATACAATATATCTAGTGTGATTAAAAAAAAAAGTTACTGCATGGTGTGGAATCACTTTATTAAAAAAAAAAAAAATTCAGCTTTTGAGTCCTCCGTTCCCATGCCTCACCCAGTAATTGACATATGCTGGGATTGGCTAGGGAAGCCCCGCCCAAAGAAGACGATCTTTACAGGGATTGGCTGGGGGCCTGTCTGGTGAAGGATAAAAACCCTGGAACAAGGAGACTCGGATGGGGCTACCAGATCCAGTAGAGCCAGAAGAGAAGCCCGTCCTTTGGACAGGGGCCCTACCGTATGACCCCGCGCTACTCGCACACCGAGGAAACCTGCGACAGTACCAGAAGCAGTGTCTGCAACGGTACCAGAAGAAGCAGAGACAACTACTCACAACTACACGACCCAGATGATGGCAGCAAAGTGTAAAGAGGAACCTGGCCAGAGCTGAGGGGAACTACCAATAGCAGAACCCACCAAGTGACTTCACTGAGCTTCCTGTGTGGAAGTTTCCTGATGGGTGAGAAAGAACATTGATTTTCCAGAAGGGTAAGCAGGTCCTGTTTTAGACACTGAGGTTCCGTGCTGGGTCCCCTCCGGAACCTCGCCATTTGCGTATCTTTGTTTCTGCTTATATTCTTTTGTTTATATCCTTCCCTGTTATTAAAGTTATTATTGCAGTTATGTTGTTTCCATGAGTTCTCGGTGACTGTTCCAGTGAATTATCAAACCCAATAGAGAGAGTGCCTTGGAGGTAAGGCAGGTATGAGAAATGGTGGAGAATTTGGAAAATGGGGATATAGTGGACCTCCACCTCATAGGAACCAGTTTTGTGCTGATTCCTTTGGTCATGGTTATTATTTTATCTGGTGTTCGTGGAAGTTTTCCCCTATTTGCAGTCATGTACCCAGTATGCTTTGTAAGACAAAACAATCATAAAGACTTTTAAAATACCTCTGCTTCTCCCTGATCCAACTCCACCCTTTGACCCAGACAGTACCATTATCCTGAACTTTTAAAATAATTTCTTTGATTTTATTTATAGTATGACTATGTATGTGCATCTCACTGGAAGCATGTAAGCTTGTATATGTATGTATCTTTGCATGTTTTTGAAATGTATAAAAAGTATATTATTGTTGTTAGGTGCTGTTATGGATTGAATTGTGTCCCCCAAAAATGTGTGTCAATTGGCTAGGCCATGATTCCCAGTATTGTGTGATTGTCCATCATTTTGTCATCTGATGTGATT
Source organism: Trichechus manatus latirostris (assembly GCF_000243295.1). NCBI lineage: Eukaryota > Metazoa > Chordata > Mammalia > Sirenia > Trichechidae > Trichechus > Trichechus manatus. Next base: position 4,733,746 of record NW_004443959.1, on the reverse strand, counting down.
TTCCTGTATGTCCTAAATCCTACCTCTATAATGTTAACGAGGCAGGATCAAAGGCAGTTATGTTAATGAGGCAGGACTCAATCTACAAGATTAGGTTGCGTCCTAACTGAAGAGAACTTTTTGCCATAGAGTCAATTCTGGCTCATAGCAACCTTATAGGACAGAGTAAAACTGCTCTATACTGTTCCCAAGGGGTAGCTGGTGGATTCGAACTGCTGACATTTTGCTTAGTCACCAAACAGTTCTCCATCAAGTTGTGTCTGAAGTCAAGCCCTTTTGAGACATAAAAAAGAGAAGAGCACAGAGAGACAGGGGAACCTTATACCTCCAATAAAGTAGTGCCAGGAGCAGAGCGCATTTCTGGACCCGGGGTCCCTGCACTAGCTCCTAGACCAGGGGAAGACTGATGACAACTACCTTCCTTGAGAGCCGACCGATAGAGAAAGTCTTTCCCTGGAGCTGGTTCCCTGAATTCGGACTTCTAGCCTACTAGACTGTGAGAAAATAAACTTTGTTTGTTAAAGCTATTTGCTGATGCTATTTGTTATAGCAGCACTAGATAACTAAGGTGCTGTCAAGTCGGTTTCAACTCATAGTGACCCTGTGTGTAACAGAGTGAAACACTGCCCAGTCCTGTGCCATCCTCACAATCATTGCTATGTTTGAGCCCATCGTTGTAGACACTGTGTCAATCCATCTCGTTGAGGGTTCTCTGACCCTGTACTTTACCAAGCATGATGTCCTTCTCCAGGGACTGGTCCCTCCAATAATGTGCCCCAAGTACTTGAGAAGAAGTTGTGCCATCTTTACTTCCAAGTACTCTGGCTGTACTTCTTCCAACACAGACTTGTTTATTCTTCTGGAAGTCCATGGTATATTCAATATCCTTCGCCAACACTATAATTTGACGGCTACAGTTCTTCTTTGGTCTTCCTTATTCATTGTCCAGCTTTCACATACATATGAGGCTGTTGAAAATTCTATTGCTTGGATGAAGTATATAATGCATCTACCCTTCTACCATTTGGTTGTTGTTTGTCTTCAACTCTGTATTTGTGAGATTATCCTATGTTAATGACTGAACCTCTAGTTCATTCTTCTTTAATACTGTATTGTATGTTGTAATATAAATGGATTGAAATGTATATATCTGTCCTCTTTTCAATGACCATGCTTATGCTTTTCAGGATTTATGTATCACCAAAATATTTGCTTAGAAGTTTGTGGTAATTTTACATGGCCACATGTACAAGTTTTACTTATGAATATATTTAGTAATGCAAATGCTGAATGGCTATAATAAAATATACCCCAAAAGTTTAATGGCTCCAATACCATACATGTTTACTTCTCACTCACTCACTTGTGAGATTTAAGTAGATTCTAGGTCAGGGGTGCAGGAGGAATTAGGTTATAAGAGCATCAGCTACAACTTGACTTTCTAGAAACCCTGGCTGAACCTCCATGAACTTGTTTCCCAAATGGGCAAGGTACTCCTCCTCTCTGCTCCTGTAAAGTTTGAGATCACTCTCATATATCAGTTTTGACTGAGTTTTGTATCTTTCTGTTTATCAGTTACTCAGTTTATCAGTTTATCAGTTACAGGGGGTATATTAAGCCCAGATGACCTAAAATTTATCTTATGTTTTTTTTAAAGATACTTAATATTTCTTTATTAAGAGTCTGCCTTTTATTTTATGGTTTTTATCAGGTAAAAATATAAATATCTTTGAGTGTGGGGGTCTACTCTCCGTCATCATTTATGATAATATACTGGGAAAGAAGAAACTAAGAAACACTGTTCTAAAAGTGGATAAGTGAGAAATCTGGAAGTCAGCAAGTGCTTAATGTTGGAGTAAGAAGCCATTGAAATACGTGCACCATTTTTCAAAGGTGCCTGCTGATCATGGAGGTAGATATATCCATTGTCTTAATTCATTCTTTATTCATTCAATTATTTAACATATATTAACTGAGGTCTTTTATTTGATAGGGGCCCTGGTGGCACAGTGTTAAGAACTCAGCTGCTGCAGTTCGATTCTACCAGTCACTCCTTGGAATCTCTATGGGGCAGTTCTACTCTGTCCTATAGGATCATTATGAGTTGAAATTGACTCAACAGTAGGATTTTTTTTTTTTTTTAATTTGATAAGCATCTTGCTTGTTGTCACTTTCTCTACCTATTCCATGGTATATGTTATGTATTTCCCTTATATAGTTTTCAGTGAAAACCAATGATGCAGTCATTATTTTCTCTGTTTCACAAATGAGGAAATTGTACTTAACAGTTAGATGACTTACACAGGTCATGTAACTAAAGAACTAGTACTTGGATTCATGTTCTTCTACTTACAAAAAAAGCCTATTCTTTCCCACCTAATGGTAGATGTCTTAGGTGTGAACACATATCATTTTTTCCAAACAAAATGTTTTTCTCAGTAAATCTACTACCACTTTCAGATAGATATAAAGATGTAGATACACGTATATTTCCATATTCCAACAAAAGAGAATACAAGTGATTAAATAAATAACATACATACATATGCACATTTATGTGTGGTGTATGTAGACACGTACATGAGTGTATACATATGTGTGTGTATATAAACCAAATGAAATCCGCTGCCATCAAGTTGATTCCTACTTAAAGCGACCCTATAGGACAGAGTAGAACTGCCGCACAGGGTTTCCAAGGAGCAGCTGATGGATTCGAACTGCTGACCTTTTAGTTAGCAGATGAGCTCTTAACCACTGGACCACCAGGGCTATATATACACACATGCATATGTTTTTGTGTGTGTGTGTACACTCACAAGGCTCATCAATAGAATTTCATTGTCTAGGCCACATTTTTACCCAAACACTACTCCCATTTCTTGTTTGTTTCTTTGTTTCCAAACTAATACATAATATTCTGTTCTTTCTCTTATGTTAAAAAAAAAAAAGCCATTTTATTTAACTTGATGACTATAATATATTTCCATTAAAAATAGCTGCCATCAGGTTGATACATGAGACTAAATGGGCAGCTTCTGTCCGGAGGTGAGATGAGAAGCCAGAGAGGGTCAGGAGCTGGTTGAATGAACATGGGAAATCAGGGGTGGAAAGGAAGAGTGTGCTGTCACAGTATAGGGAGAGCAATTAGGGTCACGTAACAATTTATGTATAAATTTTTGTATGAGACACTAACTTGAAATGTAAACTGTCACTTAAACAATAAAAAAATAGCTGCTAGTTATGAACAGTTGCATTAAATATGTGTGCGCGTGTGAACACGTGTGTGTGTGCACATGCACGCTAGTGTGTGGTATGAATCTATGGACCTACCAGAGAAGGGTTAAAATCATGCAGAGTAAAGAGCCTTTGACTCAGAATTAGGAGACCAGGATTCTATTCCTGATTCTGTAACCATCTAAACATTAGTGACATTAAAATGTGTTTGTCTAGCTGTTTTGAAAGTTATTTTCAAATTTTAACCCTATAAAAATCAATGAAATTTAGTAGTTAAATGTGCAAGCTCTAGAGAGAGAGACCACCTACCCTGTCATTGTGACCTTGGGTAAATTAAGCTCCCCATGTACTTTCTGATTATATAGTCTCACCTGCAAAATATTTATATCAGTAGAAAGAGTTTCTGTGGCTGTTCTGATACTTAAATAATTTTCTTCAGGTTAATGGCTTAAAAAGTGCTTAACAAATAGTGCATGGTTAATAAACATCAGTTACTTATGTTTTCTAAAATATGCAGCCCAGTTATGGAATATTAAAAAAAAATTCATACCTTAATTCAGGGTTCAAGGTCAAAAGGTCACAACATACTATTTGTTGATCATTAAAAAAATCAGATAAAAGGAAAAACCCGCATGACAGGAACTGTTAAAACATGTTCTTTGATCTTATTTGAGAAAGATGAATGCACACAGAAGGCGGATGTGAAAATGGCTTGCCTGGTTTCACAGCAAATGAGCAGTAAGTGCTTCTACAATTTCCCTCCTGCCATGGGGAAAGTTGTTGGCTCTCACCATCCATTGTCCTGTCCCTGACATCTCCCTCATCTTAAATTGCACATTATGGTGGCTACTACCAGGCTCTCCAAGGAAAGAACAAATAGCCTCTGTTTATTTCCTCCATCCATCAGGCAGAGCAATTGGCTAGTTCCTCAAACACTAGAAATGTGTCCAGCTCAATTCAAGCCCCAGTGATTGGAAAGTGTCCAAAGTCAGAATAAAGAATGTACAATTTGAGAACCAGGGTTCATAAAAAAGTAACTTAGAAATTTTAATTGTGGTCTGTCTTTCTGACTCCTGGCAAAATTTAATGGTGTTTTTGTGGAGCAGTGGAAAATCCATCAGAATGGAGATAAAATTCCTAGCTTATTGCCCTTGCTGGAATAATTGTGTAATATCCAACATGCCCCGTTCACTTCTTTCTCTTACTCATATATGAAATAAGAAAAATGAAGAGCATAGCATTCAAGGCTCCATCTAACCGTGACTCTTAATGGGAACTCTTTTTTTTTTTTTCCTGTTGTTTTTCTTTGCCAGAGTGTAACAGAGTTACGCATTCCATGAGTTAGGTACACATCTCTACATAATCGATATTGCACTTTTGAAACTTTTTAATCCCTTATGCCATGATCTTTTCTCATCAAAGTAAGAAATGAATAAAGTTAATAAAATATAAATATGAAAAGCAACACTCACTGCCCCATTACTCTTGATTTCTGATCCTACTTCCCAGAAGAAACCAATTTTTTTTATTTTTATGTATGACTACATACATACATTAAAAAAAACACATAAATCATAAAGATTGACGATGAAGAAGAGTTGGGCAGTGTTGGCGTCTTGTCTGTATGGTAATAACTCCACTTCTGGAAGATTCTGGATCATCTGGATTATCCTTGGGGATGGGGATGGTGTTTCTAATCAGAAAATGAGTGAGTTGTGTGGTGGTCCTTTTCTTTCTTTTCTTCATATATTTCGCTGTAACATCTCCCTGCTTCCCGAAACTGCCTATCAACTGTAGCAAAGTGATTAGCGTTTGGGTCCATGTTTTCAAGGAACTCAAGCCTCTGATTTAGATTAGAAAAAACTTCAGCTAATCCTTTCACTGTAAAAATTTTGATAACTTCTCTTCTTCCTTTTCCTCATTATTTATTTCTTCTTCAATATTTCTTTCCTCTTCAATATCCGTTAAGTCTTGATCTGTCAATTCTCCTTCTTTGTGATCTATGAGCTGTTCTACATCAGCGATATCAAGTTCTAAATTCAGCATTCTTGCCATATGGGCGGTTTTTCCACAGATCTCTTCCATCATATTATCCTGATGGAATGCTTGGAGTATGTTCACATAACTCAGCAATTTTTTTTCCATATCTCCTACATGCATTTTCCATAACTTCCTCCCAGGAAGATGCAATGTGGAGGATACACCGATGGTCGTTAAGTGCAGTTCGCCATAACTTGAATATGTCATAACTTGGGGAGTACCTGTATGTGAAAGAAGCCCTGGTTGCACAGTGGTTAAGCACTTAGCTCCTAATTGAAAGGTTGGCTATTTGAGCCCACCAGCCACTCTCAGGGAGAAGGAGGTGACAATCTGCTTCTGTAAAGATTACAGTCTTAGAAACTCTATGGGGCAGTTCTACTTTATTGCTGAGTCAGAATAAACTCAACGGGAATGGCCTTGATTTTGGTTTTGAATATATGTGAAGAAGAGAGATTTTACCCATTGAATTAGAATGCATGTCTTCCCTTCAGTATGTATTTATTACCACTTTCACTGTTCGTCACTCCTTTATATCTTACTTACTTTTTACCCATCTTAGATTCTGCAGTCTACCATTATAACATTATCCTTATATACACCCGTTTCCTTTACCCTTTTCTACCACCATCATACTTCCCTTTCAAAAATGGAATTCCAATAAAATGCAACCCTCTGTTTGTTCCCTATGCACACTTATGCCACAGAATGCAGCATAATGGAAAAAAAAAAAAAGTACAACCATGCTGAGTAGTCTCACTTTAAACATTCGATCACGGTTCTCAAGTGACCATATGATACTTTGTGGCAATGGCATTAAATTTATCTTGTCTACTCTTGCCAAAGCAGGAACACCTTTTCACTTTTTATATCTTCACTTTTTTTTTTTCTGAGAAATATAAGCAAACAGAATATCATTTTCTCATCTTCTCCCTTGTTCACTATTAAATTCACCAGTTTCCCTGTATCTCTATCCACATTCTCTAGTATCTTTCTTGTCAAACAACAACAAAAACAAATGTATCTCTGCTCCTATCTGTCATCAAATACTCCTATGTCCACTAGATCCTATGCCCTCTTACTTGCTCAAGGAAGTTACTGATAATATTATCTATTTTTTCTCCTAAATCACTCAATTTTCCCCACCATACTAGATTTTCCCCGTAAACATAAAATCATGTGATTGTATCTCTCCTCTGAAAACAAATTAATCCTCTGTAAAATGCCAAATTTTCATTGATTTACTCATCCTTTTCTCAGCAACACTTCTAGAATAAACTGTGTATGGTCTTTCTTTCCTATTCTTTACCTCATGCTCTCTGGTCAACTCCTCCAATCAGATTCTTTATACCACTTCTCCACTGGAACTATTGTCAATCTCACAAACCCCTTTCATCTTGAAAAAAAACAATGATCAACAATGAGTGTTCCTATCTGACCTCTAAAAATAGTCTGAAACAATTAACCCGTTCTTTATATTTAAGCTGCTTTCTTCGGTTAGATTCTAGAGCAGTTCACTAATCAGATATAGTCTCCCACCTCACTGCCAATGTCTACTTAATTTCCTTCTCTGATTCATCATTCTAATCTTGACCTGTACATGTTGTAGGCATCTGGCCTCAGTGTTTCAGCTTCTTTTTTCTAGATTCACACACTTCTTTAGCTCTTTCACACAGGCTCAAATCTGTAAATACATGCCATTGACTACAAAATGTTGTATCTCTGTCTCTAACTTCTCCACCGAGTCCAAGACTCACATGTCCACTACACATCTTCTTTAATTCTATGTCTAATATTTCAAATTCAACATTCTGATCAAGACTACTATCTTGAAACCACAAAAAAATATTCCTTACAGGCTTCCTCTTCTCTATAAATAAGTAGAGCACATTTGCTTTAACCTGTAACCCAGGTAATTCTTAAAATTTCTGCTTCCCTCCTTCCCAATAAACAATGTATTTAGCAAATCCTATCTACTTAACCTTTCACATATATTCCATCCTTATAATTTCTCCCCACCTCCACTATTAAACCCAAAACCAAAACAATTGCCATTGAGTCAATTCCAACTCAGAGGGACCCTATAGAACAGAGTAGAACTGCCCCATAAGGCTTCCAAGGAGCAGTTGGCGGATTTGAACTGCCGACCTTTTGGTTTGCAGCTGTAGCTCTTAACTACCATGCCACCAGGGCTCCCCTCCACTATTACCACCCTATAATTCAAACCACCACCCTTTCTTGACTAGTTTGAAATAATTTCCTTAAACAGTTGTCCTGCTCTCAGTTTCAGGAAGTTTTCCATCTAGCAGTTATGGTTATCTTTCAAAAACAGATCATGTCACTTCTCCTTTTAAATTTCTCCAATGGCATACTTTCAAACTCAGAACTAAATCTAAACTCTACAGAAACCTACAGACAAAACCTGATATGATCAATCCCTGCCTTACTCTTCAAACCCATTTTCTGTCACTTGCTTCCTTTCTCATTATTTTACTGTGACCACTCTGTCCCCTCTGTTCTTTCTCAAACACAGTTCAATTTCAGGACCTTTGCACTTGCTTTTCCTGAAATGCTCTTCTGCAGATTTTTGTGCAACTGGCTTTTTTGTATCTTTCTGATCTCTGCTCAAATTTTCCTTCTCAGAGAATTTCCCAGTTACTTTATCTAAATATCTCCTAACACACATTTATTTATTCCTAGAACTTACAACTGGTTACCATTATATTTCAATTATTTATTTTCTGTTATCTCATTAGAATTTACTCTAGTGTGGCAGGGATCAGTTTACTCGTTTGCTGCTCTTTTTTTTTTTTTTTTGATATGTCAGAAATACATAATCCTATTTAAAAAGATCTATACACATAATGATAATAGCTAGTATTCATTAACCTTCTGTGTGTTAGACAATGTGCTTTAGATAACCATCTCAGTCTTACTTAAAACAACATTGTTTATATTATGTATACTATCCATTTAACAGAACAGGTAAACTGAGATGGAGTAAAGTAAAGCTATTATTTCCCAATGGTCCTCTGTTTGAGGGTAGGCCCTCTAATTAAATTTCAGATGTAGCTAACTTCAAATCCCAACACTAACTATCTTTTCAGATCAGAGTCCTAATTTAACTTAACTGTATTAACGATTACATAAATCAAGTCTACTTATGAAATTTTTACTTCATTTTCATTCCACTTTGATACATGAAAACATTCTTCCTTGTGTTTAATTGGTCTGAGTCTGACATGAATTTTAGGTGATTTATTTAAAAGTTAATCTAACTCGATGGTATTCTTTAGAGGCTCTGCAATTAATAACCTAATTTCCCATAAGTGCCCCACCACAGCTCCATTGGATGCCAGCCATTGTAAATTATATCTTGTTTAAAGTTAGATATTTTGATATTCCTAAAAAAGGTTAAACCCTGGTGGTGTAGTTGTTAAGTGATATGGCTGCTAACCAAAATGTCGGCAGTTCGAATTCACCAGGTGCCCCATGGAAACTCTATGGGGCAGTTCTACTCTGTCCTATAAAGTCGCTATGAGTCAGAATCGACTCAATGGCAATGGGTTTGGTTTTTTTGTTTTTTGTTTTTTTGGTTTATAAATGGTTAAGAACTAGGCTGCTTACCAAAAGGTTGGCAGTTCAAATCCACCAGCCACTCCTTGGAAACACTATGGAGCAGTTCTACTCTGTCCTATAGGGCCACTATGAGTTGGAATCAACTCGATGACAACAGGTTATAAATAGTCTTGGAGCCCTGCTCACACATTGTTTAAGAGTGCAACTGCTAACCAAAAGGTCAGCAGTTCAAATCCACCAGCCACTCCTTGGAAACCCTGTGGAGCAGTTCTACTCTGTCCTACAGGGTCGCTGTGAGTCAGAATCGACTGGAAGGCAACAGCTTGAAGTTTATAAATATTCTTGATATTTGTTCTAGAATGTAGTGAAGTTACTTGAAAATCATTTGGTCATTTCATGTCTTAATTTTAAGATTTTAAATTCATTAGCCACTGTCGAGGAAAAACCTTTCTGTGTACTCTACACATCACTCCATACATCATGAGGATTTCCATTCTGGTAGGTGGAAAAGACACAATTCCAAGCCCTGTCAGAACACCGGGCATAGTTACATCTAAGATTTTTGGTGGTTCTATACCTGAGTTCAAATAGCTTCTCACATGCCTGTGGTGATAAGCAGTCAGTTGAATACTTGAAGAGAAACCTCTGAAGATACCTGGGGAATCTCTTTCTCTCTGAAGCTCTTCCTCTTAGACTCCAGACATCACAGTCTTCCTAGATCTTTGCGCCATCTTTTCAGATCAGAAAATCAGTCATGCTTTCACTAGATCTCCCTTCCCTCTGTCATAGCCAAGGAACTCTTTCAAGGTAGTATATTGGTCCAATTGTAGGGATCAACTCATTTGCTTCTCATCTCCCAGGGATCCCTTTCATCCATTGCCTGATATCCAGTATCATGTGAGTATCAGGTGAAAAAGTGAATCTAGTTCCTGCTACTCCGTCTTGATTGGAAGATGTCATTTCCTACATTCTAAACTTGTTTATCCTTAGTTTCTTCTCTACTACCTATATATTTTTTGTAGTGGTTCATGGGACAATTACCTATTATAATACACCTTCTATTTCCTTACCTTTTTGCCAGAATGCTCATTGGCACAGTATGTAGTAAGAGCGTTTCCAAAAAGTATTGTTATTTTGACCCAGCTATGCTTGGGTGTCTCATACAGTTAAGTGCTCGACTATTAGCTGAAAGATTGGCAGTTCAAACCCAACCAGAGCGACCTTAGAAGACATCACAACCTTGAAAACCCTATGGAGCAGTTCTACTCTGCACACATGGAACGGTCATGAGTCAGAATTGACTCAACAACAACAATCAATAACTTACTTAAAAAGAAATGATTTCCGAGCACATGAGTATAGTCTATTCTTTCAGCTATCTATTGATGCATAACTAACTATCCCTACATTTTGCTACTTATAATAGGAGCCATTTAATTTGCTCATAATTTTGTGAGTCAGCATTTTTTGCTAGGTTTTCTGAGCAATTTCTCAATTTTTCTGCCAGCCATCAACAATTTGGAAAAATGATTAAATCAGTTCAAAATTGAAAAAAAAAAAGAACTGTAGGCCTAAAATAACAATGTGTTTGCTATTTATCCAGCAGTTTTCTTGCCCATTTGCATCCTCTATTGGTCTCCTAGTGTCAAAGAGAAAAATAGATATTTTAGGATTTGATTATGGCAGATCCTAACTTATAAGCAGCAATTTACTTTTCAGTTACTTTAGTTGTATAACAAACTATATCAAATTTAGTATCTTATGACAACACCATTCTATTTGCTCAAAATTATGAGGTTCAGAAATATGGGCTGGACTCAACTGATCAATTCTATTGGTCATACAAGAGACTGTGATCATCTGAAAGTTTAACTGATACTAGAATGTCTAGAATTGTTTCATTCACTTGTCTGGTGGTTGAAGCTTTTTTTTTTTTTCCACTAAATAATATATTTACAACCTACTAACATGGGCTTCTTCACAAAGTGGCAGAAGCATTCACAGCAGAAAGAGAAGGCAAATTTCGTTGCTCAAGTAAGTACTTTCCAAGCTTTTGCTTGTGACATGTTAGCTAATATCGCTTCGACCAAAACAAGTCAAATGACCAAGAATAAGATCAATACAGGGGTATGGGTATTACACAGATGTGGCTACAGGAAGGGCTAATTCTTTGAGGTTATTTGTAGCAATCCACATACACACCCACTAAACCCAAATTAATTGGGATCCAACTCAACTTCCTCTTAGTTTAAACCCAAATATGCCCATAGTCACCGCAACACAACTTAATTTCAAGGAAAGTATAATGGAAGGTAAATACAAATAGAAGAATCAGTGCTTTAAATGATTGCGGCTTTAAAACACACACATACACACACACACAAACAACTTAACTTTGAAACTTGCAAATACACTTAGCAATGAGAGCATATTTCTAGTGCTTTGTAAAAGATCATGCATGTAAGGGAACCTGAAGCTTAAATCTGTAAATATGACACTACTAAAATATCTCTAACGTAGTGGTCCTAAAATGTGTGTTTCATTAATTCATTTTGGAAAGCATATTCCCCAAATCTTTTCAACCGTATTCTTCTATGGCTATATTATGATCCAACCACAGGTAAAGAAGTATAGTGTTATTTCTGAGTTCCAAAAAGTCTAACTCTCTGCCTCCATCGCAGCAATTCTTTGCTCAGAGCGTACTCATGATGACAGCAATAGCAGACACCCACATGCACACACAAATATCAGCTTAGGCAGTGATATGAGCAAAGAGATATGTTATAGTTATTGTTACTGTTTAAGCTCATATGAAATAAATAGCATTCAAAGTCACAAACTTCAAAATATAGATACTTGAACTCTTGTTTATTGAGCTACAAAAATAATTTTTCAGTGCTAAATCATCTTAAAGTGTTAATTTGTGTATATATGTAGTTTAAAATGCCTATATATGTGTGTGTATATATATATATTTCTCCAGATTCCATTTTTCTGTGGCTTCAAATAACTGCACTTCAGTGGAAAAGATTATTCAGATGTAGGCTTCAAACTATCTAGCTCCACATATTTCACAATCTCATTTTTATTTAAAAAAATACATGTAAATTAAAACAGAGGCAGGGCCAAGATGGCAGAGTAGTCAGATGCTTCTGGTGG
>NW_004443959.1:4718219-4721616 GCF_000243295.1 Trichechus manatus latirostris | reverse complement strand
GTTTGGAAGCAGCAAGGAGCTGCCAGACCTGACCTGGTGAGAGCATGAGACCTTCAGGCCTGAGCAGCTCATGGGTGAGCAGTGAGGCAGGCAAGCAGCTGTGTTCAGAAGGCACATTTTCCACACTAGGAGAGACCCAGCACCAGAGAGTCTACACGGCCACCCAGAACCAGTGAGAAGCAGCCATCGACTAAAGATGCCTACTTGTATCCGGCCTACCGCGTGGATCAAAAACACCCCCTTAGGGAAAAACCTGTCTCCCATTTACTTCCCTCTCCCTGCTCTGCACTGGGTAATGGACCAGCTTCAGCACTTGTCGAGTACCCTGGCTTGGAAGTAGTATCCGTCACAAGCCCGGAGCCATTCTCCCTGCCTTGGAGAGTGAACTAATTAACAAACAGGGGAAAAAATAAACTGCTGGCTTCCCTAAGACAAGAAACGAAGGTAGGCACAGCTCCTTTGCCTAGGCACAGGCATAAGGGATCCATGGGCTCTGAGTGCCTTTCCCCCTGCAGAGAATTGTGCGGGCCCACTTTAACAGTGTAGGCCCTCATTACTGCAGTACAACAGGGTATATACCGGAAGTCTAACTTCAACTGTTTCAGTTCTGAAGTGGCAGGTTCTTGACATTTGAAACTGCTCTGCCCATTAAGCAGGGTCTTCACCTACCCACATTAGGGGCATGAGGACTGGTGGCTCCATACATGCCATCTAGTCACCTGCAATAGGGATCCATGAATAAGAGGTGCCCCTGAGTCCTTACAACCAACAGCATTAGGTGCTCATATTCTGGCTACAAAATCCACCTGCCTATGTGCTCTAGGGAATAAGGACACACCTTCCTCCTGCACACTCGGGGGCAGCCGTCAGCCCTCTGCCTTGCTCAGAGTGTGTCCCCTTGCTGCAGCCAGATGACTGTGCCTACACCAATCACCAATGCCTGTCTAGGACTGTGAGTGAGAGCCTACGCCACACACTTGGTGGCTATCTACCTGGTCACCTGAGCTGAATCCATACAGGAGGAGTGGCGGGGCTCCTGAGCTCACATACCTAGTAACAGATCTAACCACCTGGTGACAGGACATTAGAGCTTAAAATGTGCCAAAAATCAAACTAGCTCATACGAGCAGCCTATTTGGGCACATCAAAACAAAACAAGAAGCTAGGACACAGTAAGCGAACATAAATAAATATAATAACTTATTGATGGCTCGGAGACAACAGTCAATATCAAATCACATAAAGAGGCAATCCATGATGGCTTCAGCAAGCAAAATGAAGCATCTAGAGATTTTCCAGAGGAGGAAAATTTCTTGGAATTACCAGAGACAGAATACAAAAGATTAATATACAGAACTCTTCAAGAAATTAGGAAGGAAATTAAGCAAAAGGCAGGGCACACAAAGAGGAAATTTAAAAGATTAAAGAAGAGCATAATGACAAATGTAACAGGCTGCAAGAATCCGTAGAGAGACAGCAAACAGAAATCTAGAAGATTAAGAATAAAATTTCAGAATTAGACAACACAATAGAAAGTCATAGGAGAAGAATTGAGGCAATAGAAGTCAGAATTAGTGAGACTGAAGATACAGCACTTGACACCAACTTATTTGAGGAAAAATCAGATAAAAGGATTAAAAAAAAATGAAGAAACCCTAAGAATTCTGTGGGACTCTGTCAAGAGGAATAACATACGAGTGATTGGAGTACCAGAACAGGAGGAGATAACAGAAAATACAAAGAGAATTGTTGAAGATTTGCTGGCAGAAAACCCCCCTGATATTGTGAAAGATGAGAACATATCTATCCAAGACGCTCATCAACCCCACATAAGGTAGATCCCAAAAGAAAGTCTTCAAGACATATTATAATCAAACTTGCCAAAACCAAAGATAAAGAGAGAATCTTAAGAGCAGCTAGGGATAAACAAAAAGTCATCTACAAAGGAGAGTCAATAAGAATAAGCTCAGACTACTCAGCAGAAACCATGCAGACAAGGAGAAAATGAGATGACATATATAAAGCCCTGAAGAGAAAAAACAAACAAAAAAAAAAAACTGCCAGCCAAGAATTATATATCCAGCAAAACTGTCTCTCAAATATGAGGGCGAAATTAGGGCATTTCCAGATAAACAGAAATTTAATGAATTTGCAAAAACCAAACCAAAATTACAAGAAATGCTAAAAGGAGTCTTCCTGTTAGAAAACCAGTAACATCAGATAACAACCCAAGAGTAGAACACAGGACAGAGCAACCAGATATCAACCCAGATAGGGAAGTCACTGTAATGGACTGAATTGTGTACCCCAAAAAATGTGTGTAGCAACTTGGCTAGGTCATGATTCCCAGTATTGTATGATTGTGTTATCTGATGTGATTTCCTTATGTGTTGTAAACTGTATCACTATGATGAGATTATATGTGATCTCCTTATGTGTTGTAAATTCTATCACTGTGATGAGGTTATACTGATCAGGTTGACAAGATTAGTGTCTTAATGCAATCTCTTTTGAGATATAAAAGAGAGAAGTGAACAGAGACACTTGGGAACCTCATACCACCAAGAAAGCAGTGCTGGGAGCAGAGCACGTCCTTTGGACCTGAGGTTGCTGTGCAGAGATGTTCCCAGACCAAAGGAAGACTGATGACATGGACCTTCCTCCAGAGCCGATGGAGAAAGTGTTCCCCTGGTGCTGATGCCCTGAATTTGGACTTGTAGCCTACTGCACTATGAGAGAATAAATTTCTCTTTGTTAAAACCATCCATTTGTGGTATTCCTGTTAGAGCAGCACCAGATGACTGAGACAAACACAAAAGTAAATCAAAGCTAAAACACTGACAATAGGGAAACAGATGTCAATATGTAAAAGATGATGACATTAAAACAAAAAAGAGGGACTTAAAAAATGTAGACATTGATTTTTCATATGGAGAGGAATTCAAGTCAATATAAAGAAATAGAAGACTGATATAAACTTAGAAAAATAGGGGTAAATATTAAGGTAACCACACAGGAAACTAACAATCCTACAAGTGAGAATAAAAAACTAGAAAAATATAAAGACTGAGAAAACAGAAAATCAACAACAATGAAAAAGACGAAAAGAAAATACATAAAGAAAAACGAATCTGCACAGAATATTAAGTGGAACAAAGAAACTGTGAACAACACACAAAAAAAGACATCAAAATGACAGTGCTAAACTCGTACTGAACAATAATTACGCTGAATGTAAACGGACTAAACACACCAATAAAGAGACAGAGAGTGGCAGGTTGAATAAAAAAACACGATCCATCTATATGCTGCCTACCAGAGACACACCTTAGACTTAAAGACATAAACAAATTAAAACTCAAAGGATGGAAAAAAATATATCAAGCAAACAACACTC
>NW_004443959.1:4642366-4716618 GCF_000243295.1 Trichechus manatus latirostris | reverse complement strand
CCACATGATCTTATCAATCCATGCAGAAAAGGCATTTGACAGAGTCCAACACCCATTCATGATAAAAACTCTCAACAAAATAAGAATAGAAGGAAAATTCCTCAGTATAATTAAGGGCATTTATACAAAGCCAACAGCCAACATCATCCTAAATGGAGAGACTTTGAAAGCATTCCCCATGAGAATGGGAATCAGGCAAGGATGCCCTTTATCACCACTCTTATTCAACATTGTGCTGGAGGTCCTAACCAGAGCAATTAGGCTAGAAAAAGAAATAAAGGGAATCCAGATTGGTAGGGAAGAAGTTAAAGCATATCTATTTGCAGATGATATGATCTTACACACAGAAAACCCCAAAGAATCCACAAGAAAACTACCAGAACTAATAGAAGATTTCAGCAAGGTTTCAGGATACAAGCTAAACATATAAAAATCAGTTGGATTTCTTTACACCAACAAAGAGAACCTCAAAGTGGAAATCACCAAATCAATACCATTTATAATAGCCCCCAAGAAGATAAAATACTTAGGAATAAATCCTAACCATAGATGTAAAAAACTACAAGACACTACTGCAAGAAACCAAAAGACACCTGCATACATGGAAAAACATACCTTGCACATGGATAGGAAGACTCAACATTGTAAAAATGTCAACTCTACCCAAAGTAATCTACAGATACAATGAGATCCTGATCCAAATTCCACTGGCATTTTTTAATGAGATGGAGAAACAAATCACAAACATCATATGGAAAGAGAAGTGGCCCCGAATAAGTAAAGCATTACTCAAGAAGAAGAACAAAGTGGGAGGCCTCACACTACCTAATTTTAGAACCTATTGTACCACCACGGTAGTCAAGACAGCCTGGTACTGGTACAACAACAGATACATAGATCAACAGAACAGAATTGAGAATCCAGACATAAATTCATCCACCTATGAGCAGCTGATATTTGACAAAGGCCCAAAGTCCGTTAACTGGGGAAAAAAAAGTCTCTTTAACAAATGGTGCTGGCATAACAGGATATCCATCTGCAAAAAAACCGAAACAAGACCCATACCTCAAACCATGCACAAAAACTAACTCAAAATGGATCAAAGACTTAAATATAAAATCAAAACCAATAAAGATCATGGAAGAAAAAATAGCGACAACACTAGGAGCCCTAATACATGGCATAAACACAATACGAACTATAAGTAACAATGCACAAGCACCAGAAGAGAGACTTGATAAATGAGAGCTCCTAAAAATCAAATACTTATGCTCATCAAAAGACTTAACCAAAAGAGTAAAAATACAACCTACAGACTGGGAAAAAATTTTTGTTTATGACAAACCTGATCAGCATCTAATCTCTCACATCTACAAGATACTGCAAAACCTCAACAACAAAAAGACAAATAACCCAATTAAAAAATGGCAAAGGATATGAACAGGCACTTCACTGAAGAAGATATTCAGGCAGCTAACAGACACATGAAGAAATGCTCACGATCATTAGCCATTAGAGAAATGCAGATCAAAACTACAACGAGATATCATCTTACCCCAACAAGGCTAGCATTAATCAAAAAAACACAAAATAATAAACGCTGGAGAGGTTGTGGAGAGACTGGAACACTTATACACTGTTGGTGGGAATGTAAAATGGTGCAGCCACTTTGGAAATCAATTTGGCACTACCTTAAAAAGCTAGAAATAGAAGTGCCATACAATCCAGCTATCCCACTGCTTGGAATATATCCTAGAGATATAAGAGCCATCACACGAACAGATATATGCATGTCCGTGTTCATTGCAGCACTTTTCACAATAGCCAAAAGGTGGAAACAACCTAGGTATCCATCAACAGATGAATGGATAAGCAAATTATGGTATATCCACACAGTGGAATACTACGCAGCAATAAAGAACAACAATGAAGCCGTTAAACATCTTATAACATGGGGAAGCTGAAACTTATTATGCTGAGTGAATTTAGTCAGTCACAGAAGGACAAATAAGACCATTATTATAAGAACTCAAGAAAAGGTTTAAACACAGAAGAAAACATTCTTTGATGGTTACAAGGGTGGGGAGGGAGGGTGAGGGTTATTTACTAACTAGATAGTAGTATAAGAATTCTCTTAGGTGAAGGGAAGGACAGCACACACTACAGGGGAAGTCAGCACAACTGGACTAAACCAAAGCTAAGAAGTGTCCTGAACACACTCAAACACTTTGAGGGAGAGAGTAGCGGGGGTAAGGGTCTGGGTCCACATTTTCAGGGGACATCTAGGTCAATTGGCATAACAAAGCATATTAAGAAAATGTTCTGCATCCTACTTTGGTGAATGACGTCTGGAGTCTTAAAAGCTTTCAAGCGGCCATCTGAGATGCATCAATTGGTCTCAACCACCTGGAGTAAAGGAGAATGAAGAACACGAAAGATACAAGGAAAGTAGTAGCCCAAGAGACAGAAAGGGCCACATAAACCAGAGACTTCATCAGCCTGAGACCAGAAGAACTAGATGGTGCCTGGCTACCACCAATGACTGCCCTGACAGGGAACACAACAGAGAGTCCTGGATGGAGCAGGAGAAAGGTGGGGTGCAGAACTCAAATTCTAGTAAGAAGAGCAGACTTAATAGTGGGAAAGAGACTGGAGGAATCCCGGAGAGTATGGCCCCTGGATTCTCTATCAGCCCAGAACTAAAACAACTTCTGAGGCCAACTTTTCAGACAGGGATTGGACTGGACTGTGGAATATAAAGTGATACTCGTGAGGAGTGTGCCTCTTAGCTCAAGTAGATACAAGAGACTAAATGGACAGCTTCCGTCCGGAGGTGAGATGGGAAGGCAGAGAGGGTTAGGAGCTGCTTGAAAGGACATGGGGAGTCAGGGGTGGAAAGGAGGAGTGTGTTGTCACAGTATGTGGAGAGCAATTAGAGTCGCTTAACAATGTATGTATAAATTTTTGTATGGGGAAAAAAAGTTAATTAAAACAGAAAATTATCAAACTTTAGCCCTGTAAAAGCACACGAACACTGTATTGATTGGGCTCGTTCTACAGACAGGGAATCTGAGGTCCCGATAAATAAAATGATTCCTATTTATTTTCACTTATTAAATTTATTTAACCCTTTGTACATGTGGCCTTCAAGAAACATATTCCTTAAATCTTCAAAGGGAAAATTCTGAAAAGTCCATTTTGTCAGCTCTCAAATTAATTAACTAAATCAACAAAATACAGTTACACCCTAGTATGTGCCAGGAATATTTTGAAAGAAGTCCCTTGTTTTACCTAAAGATTAGGTAACCTTGCTCTTATCCACAATCATGACTCATTTTCTGTCTTTTTTTTTTTTTTTTTTCTTTAGTATTGAGAACATCATTCTCCACCATTTCCAGTTTGGAAGGTCCTGGCCTACTTTACTTTTAATTTTATATCTATTATCTCAATGCTGTTTACATCTCACTCTTTAAAACTTTCATAAACAATTGGAATTGGATGCACATTCTAGAGATGTATATTTAGAAAAAAACTTAAAGTATTGTCTGTGGTCATGTCTTATTTTTGATGGAGACAAATCTGAATAAACTGAAGAAGGTATAGTCCTCCCAAAGTATAATTTCTCTTTTTGGAAATTCTGCCTCTGGACATCTATTCTAATACCCAATTCAACTTTTCTGACAACTTGTATGCTACATTTTAATTTTCAATTTGGTTTTAATTTTACTCAAGATAATACTTTTGTTTGGATTTTAAATATTTAACTTATTTAATACTTTTTGTCATTCCTCCTCAATCCCGATTCCTCTGTTACCAAGGTAACTGATTTCAGCACGTTTACTTGCTTCTTCTGGTATTTATCTCTGTAGTTATAAATATAAAACTCACATAGATATTTCACATATAATGTCTTTATCTCTAAAGTAGAAGACGAGGATTAACTTTCTTCTAAATCCCTACCCACTCCTGCTCTCTCCCACACATTGTTGTTATTAGCTGCTCCCAGAGTTGGACCTGATTAATGGAAACCCAGTGAACAAGGAGCTAAGCGCTGTGAGGTCCTGCAGCTTCCCCAGCATCGGTTGTCAATCAGAACTCTGTGACTCACTGGGTTTTCATTGGCTGATTTTTGGGAGTAGATTGCCAGGCCTTTCTTCCTAGTTTGTCGTGGTCTGGTAGTTCTGCTGAAACTTTCCATCATCATAGCAACAGGTAAGCATCCTACTGACAGACAGGTGGCGGCTATGCATGAGGTGCATTCTCACGCATAGACACGCAGAAACTCACTTGTCCTTCTCTCATCCTCTCAATTAATTATATAAACTTCTTGGTCTAATTGATATTCAGTGTTTATTTTACTTTTATTGCAGAAGTATTATTCACGGTTTACCCTTATCCAGTAATATTATTGCATATCCTTTCTTGTATAACATTTTTTTTCCCTGGACTTAATAGTTGCCTCATGGGACCTTCCCCCAGAGCCGGCAGAGAGAGAAAGTCTTCTCCTCGAGCTGGCACCCTGAGTTCAGACTTCTAGCCTCCTAGACTGTGGAAGAATAAATTTCTCTTTGTTAAAACCATCCACCTGTGGTATTTCTTTCATAGCAGCATAGATAACTGAGACACCACCCCAGAGAGTGTTTGAATAAATAACGTCATTTAATAAATCCCTTTCTTATTCAAATAATTACAGTGAATTTTTATTATTTCCAACCAAGAACTGTGCTGGATAAAACATGTCCTTAGTTTTCTTGGTTTACACCTCATTTTAATAATTCTCATTTTCCAAGTATCTTCTCGCTAGCAAGTCCACCACAGGCTAATTTGTTTTATCTTGGTTATTTATTTATTTATTTATTTTAATCTACCCTCGTAACTGATTGAAATTGTGTCTGGGTACAGAAACCTACACTGAACATCTACAGCCCTTAGCATTTTGAAAATTTATCTCCATTATTTTTTAGATTGAACCCAATCAGATTCCTTAATTCTTTTTATATGATTTTTTTCCCCCTCTCTGGACATGTTTAGGAATCATGACATTTTAATTTTTATATTTCAGAAAAATATGCTTCCTTTTTATTTGTTGTTTTTTCATTTCTTATGCTTTGCATTTAATGTTTCTTCTCTTTTGAAAACCTTATATAATACAAGTATGAAAAATATTCTTGAATCATTTCTTTGATAATCTCCATCCATTCCTTATTTCTGTTCTTCTTTTTAATGTATTACAAATACTTTCATTCAGATATAAATCCTCCTGAAATTATTCTCTAGTTTGCATACTTTTCTTTGTGATTTTCCATCTTTTAATTTTGAGGTATTTCTTGGAAAAGCCTTCAATTTTACCTTCACAGTTTCTAATAAATACGTTACTTCTGCTTTCATTAAAAATATTTACAAAGTTCTTTATTATTCATTCAATGTTCCCTGTTTAGAGACCAGTGTTTTATTTTTATTCAGGTAGTAAATTTCTTCTATCTCTTTGAGGATATTAATGATAATTTCTGAAGTTTTCTCTTGTTATCTGCTTTGCCTCTTTTTTTTTTTTTTGCTAGTTGATTCTGATTGTTTAGTTTGGTATTTGGCATTCTTCAAATATCTAAAGCCTTGTAGACTATTTACACTCAAGTAGAGGATTAAAATGACTTTTGGAAGCCCTACGTTCTTACGTGATACTCTATACCAGGGTGTGAGGTAGAGAATTGGTTGTTTTTAGTGGAGTCTTCTCAGATGTCACCAACTACAGGGGTTTTATATGAGGCTACTGAGTTTTCCCAGAACAAATAATTCTTCACTATTTCTACTGGTGGGGCCCTGGTGGCACAGTGGTTAAGAGCTAAGGCTATTAACCAAAAGGTCGGCAGTTCGAATCCACCAGCTGCTCCTTGGAAATTCTATAGGGTAGCTCCATCCAAAGTCACTCTTACTCAAAATCTTAAGAAAGCACATTTCCAATTCTGGTTGCAGGTTTAGGATTCCACTTTCTCCAGACTCATAAACAAAGTATAGTCCATCCGTACATCTCACAACTTCCAAAATTTTGTTGAAGTCTTTTGTCCGCTGTCATCTCTTATCTCATTCTCTGCCTCTTTTTTTATTCGTGTTAGTATTTTTCATTCTTTAGTGCGGAATTTAGAGCAAGTTTAACTTGAATTCTAACATTTGTTACCATAGCAAAAATAAATATATATATATATATATCTTAATGGTCAGCTTCGAGTTGATTCTGACTCATAGTGACCCTATAGGACAGAGTAGACTTCCCCATACAGTTTCCAAGGAGCGGCTGGTGGATCTGAACGGCCAACCTTTTAGCTAGCAGCCATAGCTCTTAACCACTATGCCATCAGGGTTTCCAAAAAAAAAAAAAAAAAGCTTAGTTAATGTAATTCCATTTATTTTAACAACATATCACAATTAAAGTGGTTTCTATAAAGGCTACATACATAGGGAAAATGCTTGTGGTGATGAATAAATTAATAACCAATTTTACATTAATGCAATTGAAATAATATTTAAAATACCCGTTAGTAGGAAAGCAATAAAAAAGGAAATGGTATACTGCATGATATTAAAAATGTATATGAGTGATGAAATTACAAGTGATTTTTACCCATTTTTCATCTTTTCTGTAATGTCTACATTTATTTCAATGGATACATAACATTTTACTAATGAAAAAGAAATTGGACAATAGAGTACATATGTAAAAAAAAAAATTGCCATATTCACACAAAAGCTTCAATTTCTAAGACTTATAGAAAAATCAGCTGTGCCTAGCTGACCAATTGTTTCTACCAGCTGGGCATATTGGCAATTAAACAGGAGAACGGAGATCATACCTAATTCCCATAATTATGAAAAATTTTTAGCAGCGGCTATTCCTTTTCTACTTCACCTTTTATAGTGGTAGGTATTTTGTAAGAGAATTTGAGAATAGTGATTAGTTTATCTTTTTAACATCAGTGTAGACATAGTAAACAGATGGAATAGGCTGTCATTAACTAGTTATGTAATTCTTGGGAAAACATACATCATTTTTAAATATAAATATTTTTGTCTATTGAATGCAGCATTGACCCCAGCATAGCTCTGATAAACATTGGTATACTCTCTTTATATATTATAATTAAGAGACCTAGTTAAAATGAGTTACACCAAATTGTTTTGAAACTTTCTCAGTTCTTGGAGCACTTGTTGTTGTTGTTAGGTGCCATCAAGTTGGTTCCAACTCATAGCAACCCTATAGCGCAGAGTACAACCACCCCACAGGGTTTCCAAGGAGCAGCTGGTGGATTTGAAGTGCTGACCTTTTGGTTAGCAGCTGAGCTCTTAACCACTATGCCACCAGGGCTCCATGGAGAGATGGAGCTCTTAGTATCTCAGTAATTTTTTAATGGCACACACTAAGCCAAAAGAAATACCCAGAAGTTCTATTTATTTATTAAATATTTTCAAACAATAAGTATTTATATTCTAACAACTTAGATGAGTTTTGAAATTATGCTACCTATTAAAAAGACAGGAAAAAAGTATTTTTATTTCATTCTTAAATAATCATAATTACTTACTAATAAGAGTATCTTTTGGGCACTGTACCATCTCCCAAACCTTGGAATAAGATTGGATACCGCCACCTTCTTTTCGGCTACCATATTGCTTTTCTTGCAGCATTTTCTTTTTATTATAACCAGTGAAAACCCACTTTCACAAAGATATGACATCATTGAAAGAAATGCAATGGGATCTAATGCTGAAACGGAAATATCTTAAGCTAGTAGTTCGTGCAGTTTCTAATAGATACTGTATACCTTTGCCTTTGTTACAAAAATGTTAAATTTTCCCACAGAATCCCTGTGAGTTCTCTGAGTGCTGGGTAGTTGCCTCAACACGTTATTTCAGAATTGTTGACTTACACAATATACATTAAAATATTTAGAAAGAATTTTCTGCTTTTTTTGGAAACATGTAGATATAAAGGCATTAGAAGATCCTTTCATAGAAATGTGTATAAATTTCAGAGCCAGAAGAAGGCCTAACTTATATCTAATTTACTTAACTTGTTTTATAGATGAAGACATTAAAACTAAGTTAGGAGGCTTGTCAAAGGAAACTGAGCTAGTTAATATAATATCACTGCTATATATCACTTTGGATGTTTTAATAAAATGTTCTCTTGACTTACCAGCCTTGACCACTGAATAATCGGGATCATTTCTTTGGTCTTTCATCTCCTACTATTGATGCAAGGGGTGTTGTAGTTACTCAACACGTCTCCTTAACATACTAAAAAGTTCAGTTAGGCAACTACAAGAAAGTCTATTTTTTCACATCATGATACCTTTGAGAAATGAGTTCCTACAGTCACTCAAAATCCAAAATCCAAAATTTAATTTGCTCACCAGTTTGGCAGAAAAATAATAATCTTTATATCTACTGATACCAGATATTTAAAACTACTCAAACCAGATTAGAGTATCTTTCAAAGAGTACACACACACACACACACACACACACATGTATTTGTCAATCTCACCAATTTTTGTCTTATTTAACAACCTAAAAATCTAATTATTTAAAATTACTCAACTATCTTTTTCTATGGCACTCAAATACAAAATATCCAAGTAATATCAAGCAGTTAGTTATAAAAAGTTATGGACAATTAATTAATCCAAGATTAATACAGAACTGCATGTATTATTTTATTGATATATTCCTTTATTCAGTCTGCCAATTTAATTAAAAGGTTATTAATTTCCATATGCTGTTATAGCTTGTGGAAATTCAATATGGTATAAAATGTTTGCTCTTGGTAGTTCAAAATCTAGTAAAATGCCCAGAAACATATACAATTATCTCTAATAAAATGTGATGAATGCTATAGGTGCATTCAATGAGCAGTGTATTCCATTTACATAGTTCACAGACAAGACTTCAGAGAGGAGAGGATAATTAAGCCAAGGGAGAGAAAGTCTGGCCAGGATAAAGAAAAAATACGAGTTTATATACAGCATCATAAAAGTTCAGGACATTTCTGGGAGGGAACACATAGCTGGGTGTGTTGGAATTTGGCAATGAAAAGAGATAATGGCAGAATATTACAGGAAAGTATAACTGAGTAAACTGAGTCTCAGAAGGAGTAAGTATTACCCAGGAGGGACTTAGTGTCTCAAACTGAGATCCTCACATTGTTGTGGTTAAGTGCCCTTGAGTCAATTTAGAGTCATAGCAACCCCATGTGACAAAGTGGAACTGTCCCATAGGGTTTCCTAGGCTATAATCTTTATGGAAACAGATCTGCAGGTCTTTTCGCTGTGATGTCCCTGGGTAGGTTTAAACTGCCAAACTTTGGGTTATTAGCCGAGTACCACCAGGGCTCCTTGAGACCTCCCTCATAACATCCTTGAAAAATGATACATTTCCAGGGTCTCCTCTAGAGGAAATATTGAGTTATGATTCTAATTGAAGTCTTCTGGAAATGTCTGAAACACATGTATCATCTGTATTTGAACTCTAATGATTATTTGATCCTGGAATTTTATTTACTTTCTCAGACCTAATTAGTCTCTGGAATAACAAATGAGGTGAGGGACTTTGCTTCCTGTTCAGCTTGATAAACTTTCTGGGCTCCAGGCATTGGGTGATCCGATTGGCCAGGGCAAAAGCTATAGAATGCAGTAATAAAGTCAAGGAGAAAGGAAGGAGATCTTCAAAGAAGCAGATTTCTGTAGGGAATGTCCCAAGGCACCTAGAGAAATAAATTAATTCTATATCTGGGACAGTGCAGCTTCCTCCCAGTCCTGGCACTTAACTCAAACCACCTTAGACTGAGATTTAGCATTTTCCAGCATTTGTCCTGTTACATTTACTATCTCCCGTGACCTCTGATCATCCTTCTCCACTCCTTCCCTATCTCTCCTGCTTATTTGCTTGGCAAATGGAGATCATCAGACATAGAAAAATTTAACTCAATTGTCTCTTTAGAGAAAGGCTATTATGAAACATCAGAAAGAATTCATGCAGAAAGTAATTATGACATCATATTTTTGGACACTATGTGGTGAGCACTGAGATTGTGTGTTTGCTTTATAGTACTCCACCTTATTGTCCCATGACTGCTGGGATAGCAGGGTGGGAAGAGCATTTTCTTAGCATTGGGCAGACCTAGTTTGAATCATACTAATAGAGGGACGTTAGGAAACTGTTAAATTTTTCTGAACGTTGAGCTCTCATCTTGAAAATCTGTACAACCCTTATGTTACTGTATTGCTCTGAGGATTGTTTTGTTGGGCCTCATCAGTCAGCGCCAACTCATAGCAATCTTATATATAACAGAAAAGAAATGTTGCCCAGTCTTGTCCATCAACATAATTGTTGCTATGTTTGAGCCTGTCGTTGCAGCCACCGTGTCAATTCAGTTCAGTAAGGGTCTCCCTCTTTTTGGTTGACCCTCTGCTTTACCAACCATGATATCCTTCTCCAGTGATTGGCCCCTCCTGATGATGTGTCCAAAGTTAGCGAGGTCAAATTTTGACATCCTCGTTTGTAAGGATCATTCTGGCTACACTTCCTCCAAAACTGATCTCTGAGGATTAAAGGTAGTTAATTTAGATAAAATAATCAGCAAAAATAATTTAAAACATGGTCTATCTCTACTATTCTTTTTTCTTCTTGGGAATTAATTTGAAGTACCTTATACTCATATGTGTGATTTATAAAAGTTAAAAAAGAATGCAAAAATCTGGACCATGCAAAAACTAATCGAGAGTGTATAGTTTAGATAAGGGAAAAATGATGATAAATAAGTTCATGTGTGTCATGGATTGAATTATGTCCCCCCAAAAATGTGTGTATCAATTTGGCTGGGCCATGATTCCTGGTATTGTGTGATTTTCTGATGTGTGGTAAATCCTGCCTCTATGATGTTAATGAGGGAGGATGGGCGGCAGTTGTGTTAGTAAGGCAAGACTCAATTTACAAGACTGGATTGTGTCCTGAGGCAATCTCTTGAGATATAAAAGAGAGAAGTGAGCAGTGAGACAGGAGGACATACCATCAAGAAAGCAGTGCTGGCAATGGAGTACTATGCAACGAGAAAGAACCACAATGAATCTGTGAAGCATCTCATAACATGGATGAAACTGGAGGACATTATGCTGAGTGAAATAAGTCAATCACAAAATGACAAATATTGTATGAGACCTCTATTGTAAAAACCCATGAAAAAGTTCACACACAAAATGTAACAATCTTTGTTGGTTACCAGGGATGGGAGGGGTGGGGGAGAAATACTAAATAGATAATAGATAAGTGGTATCTTGGGTGAAGGATGAGATAGTACACAATACAGGGGAAACTAGCACAACTTGTACAAGGAAAGGTCATAGAAGCCCCATAGACACATCCAAACTCCCTGAGGGACTGAATTGCTGGGAGGAGGGCTGTGGGGACCATGGTCTCGGGGAACATCTAGCTCAATTGGCATGACACAGCTTATAAAGACAGTGCTCTACATTCTACCTTGGTGAGTAGTGTCTGGGGTCTTAAAAGCCTGTGAGCAGCCATCTAAGATATTCCACTGGTCTCATCTCTTCAGGAGTAAGGGAGAATGAAGAGAACAGGATACAAGGAAAAGATTAGCCTGAAGGACTAATTGTCCACAGCTACCAAGGCCTCCACCGGACTGAGTCCAGTACAGCTAGATGGTGCCCGGCTACCACCACTGACTGCTCTGACCAGGATCACAACAGCGTGTTCTGGACAGAGCTGGAAAAGGATGTAGAGCATAATTCTAACTCACAAAACAAAGACCAGATTTACTGGCCTAAAGGATACTGGAGAAACCTCGAAAGTATGGCCCCCAGACACCCTTTTAGCTCAGTGGGGAAGCTACCTCCGAGGTTCACTGTTCAGCCTGGGAGTGGACAGCCCCGTAAAACCAAATGAAACTAACGAGGTACAGGAGTCCAGTGACAAGGGCCAGAAGGCAGAAGGGGAGAAGGAAGCTGATGATAGGGAACACAAGGTTGAGTAAGGATATTGTTGATGTGTTGTGAGATTGTTAACCATTGTCATAGGGCAACATGTGTACTAACTGTTAAATGGGAAACTATTTTGTTCTATAAACCTTCATCTTAAGGGAGAATAACAGCACAATTGGAAGAGCGTAGTCAGTGTCACTGAACTGTGCATGTAGAAATTTTTGAAATGGTGTATCTTTGGCTATGTGTATCTTCACCAAAAAAAAAGGTTGAGAAGTTAGAGGGTTAATATGTTGTGGGGTTGTTAACCAATGTCATAAAACAACATGTGTACTACTGTTTCATGAGAAACTATTTGTTCTGTAAGATTTCACCTGAAGTACAATAAAATATAAAAAAAAAAAAAAATTATTAGATGGGATCCTAACCTGCTGTGTAAACTTTCACCTAAAACACAATAAAATATTTTTAAAAAATTAAAAAAAAAAAAAGCAGTGCTGGGAGCATAGCATGTCCTCTGGACTGGAGTCCCTGCACATAGAAGCTCCTAGTCTGGGGGAACACCGAAGAGACGAAGGCCAACAGAGAAAGGCTTCTCCTGGTGCTGACGCCCTGAATTTGGACTTTTAGGCTACTTTGACTGTGAGGAAATAAACTTCTCTTCGTTAAAACCATCCACTTGTGGTATTTCTATTATAGCAGCACTAGATGACTAAGACAATGTGAATCCACATAGTTCCTATATTTGTGACTTACAGTTTGCTTTGAGTGCTCTAAGCTCCAAGATGAAAAAAAGAAAAAAAATATATGATCACTAATAAAAATTATTTTTATCACTTGAAAAAGTGCTCTAGTTCCTCTGAAGAAACAAAACGCAGAATTTTGCACTGTTTTCTAAGTGAAAGGTAGTTTACAATGGCTTAATGTATACCTTTATTTAAAAATAAATTTCAATGGAATGTCATACACAACATTACCGTATGCATATCAATATTTGCATTACTATCTACCAGAGAATTGAAGGCTGAGTAGGAAAGTAGGATTACCTTAGGTGCTAAGTACACGAAATTATTCTCATCAGAGTTTTGGGAAACAACTGAATGGTTGCACAATTGAGAAAGGTTTTTGAGGGAGCAAAATGAACTATAAAAACATTCTACATTTTCCCCAGTCTTCAATATGTAATCAGTGTATGCAAACAACTCTAATGATTACTACTACTGACCTTTGAGAATAATTTTTGAAGAGTGATTAGAAAATGCTCTGACAATTTGTACCTGAATTGTAGAACTGTAATTACAAAGGCTCTGCGAAACCAAGTGAAAAATGAATTTTGATTAATAAGGATTTCATTAAAAATTTTATTTAAAAAAAATTAATGTAAAGCAGTTCTTCAGGCTCTTGAAACTAAAGTATCACATGATTACTGAGGGCATTCATTTGTGTGGTTTATTACACCTACGTCTAGTGTGGCAAAGTCTTCCTGAAAAACACAGGCCTGGTACAAAGCTGATGAAGAGAAAAGAAAGAGAGGGAGGAACAATTTGCAATCCTTCTGCTTTTACAAAGTCTGTAAAAGGCGGAAAGCACACACACAAAAGAGACTTTATTTTGAGCTCCTTTTAAATAGAGATATTCTTTATGCTCTGGATGGAAAATAAAATCCATCAAAGAAATAAGTGTTCAACAGAAGGAGAGCTCAGACATTCACAAGGTAAATAAAGTGGCAAGGAGGAGGGACAATTCACTCTTACCAATGGGAGAAATATCATCCAGCAATTTCTGGGAGTTGCCTTTCAGTGTCACCGTAATAATGAAAACTCATTTTGGTGAAATGAAATTAAAAAGCACTGAATTTCATAGCCATGAATTTGATTCTAAAACATTTTTAAAGCTATAATATTCTACTTCAGATGCCACTAAAACTTACTGCCTCATTTTTAACGTTTGCTGCTGGAGGGGAAATAATTGCTACATGCAAAAAGACTATGCCTCGGTTTCTGCAGAATAAGGCTGCTTCTCTATAAAGTAATTGATATCTACAGATTACATGTTTATTGTTGTCACATAAATATTTGTTTTCTCTGTTCAAAAGCATTTTTGGAAATAATATAGTGAAAATACTATTCTTTCATTGTGTCCCAGGGGAAAGAATAGGAGTGTTGTTTCCCTTCTCTGTTGGAATTCCATGCCTTGTCCATGGACTTTCTCAATCATCTTTCCCTCTACAGAGGCTTTCCATCTTACTGAATCAGATGGAATCTTTTCCTTCTTCAAAATTCCATAGATTTTGTGTGATTTTTTTCAGGCAGCTCTTTCATACCTCTAATCTTGGCTTTCTATGGGCAAAGCTTAGCCTGGGACAGGTAAGTATCATGAAAGCATAGATTGGCTCCACTCTGCATCAGAAGATTGTCGTATCCATTCTGGGTGCAGAGGTGGGCGTAAAATGAAACCCTGGAGTAGCCTCCAACCTATGTAGTTGTGAAAGAGGATTTTTCCATTTAAAAATGACAGAGGCAAGCTTTCTCTAATGTCAGTGGTGCCTGTGTCACTACCCTGCACTGGCATGACTATGTCAACTATAGGAAAGGCTTAACTGCCTTGAAACACGGGATGTTACGTCTCCTACGTTTTTACAAATGATCACGCAAGCACCCATCTCCCCTATATTAGTAGGCGGTCTTCCTTCTCCCTATGAAATGTCACATCACCATCAGCTTAAGTGCTTTGGTTGCTGCCACCAGGTGGCGTATGAAGGACTGGTGCTATACAGTTGAATAAATGTTGTCTAGGATGTGTAAATGGTTAAAGTGCTTGGCTGCTAACCGAAAGGTTGGAGGTTTGAGTCCACCCAGATGCACTTTGGAAGAAAGATCTCACCATCTACTTCACAAAAATCAGCCATTGTAAAGCCCATGGAATACAGTTTACTCTGGCACACATAGGGTCGCCATGAGTCAGAATTCACTCAACCGCAACTAGTGGTCTGTTTCCGTAATACTTGCAAGTACAGATTCTTGCTGGCAACCTTGTGCTGCCTCCTGCTGGGCTCCAAGCTGATAGTTCTTTCATCTTGTACTGCTCAGCCATTTTGTCCAACCCATTCCAGATTTAACCTACACGATGCTCTAAGCAGGCATCTCTCACCAACCCTAAGTTTTTGTGTTTAGCACAGCCTCCAATCCAGATTCCCTTCTTAATGAGTTCTTTTGGCAGACTCTTGTTAACCTTCTCCCCCAGCAGATCAATTATAAGGTTATCCAGTTCTTACCACAGCTTTCTGTAACTTAAATGCTCATGGTGGGAGACTGGGATCTTTCTTTGTCTCTGTGTTCCTTTTGTGAATTGGCCCATTTTCACTCTACAGCATGTACACCTCAGATCCTCAGGGAGTAGCAGCAAGTGAGTTGAAAGCCACAGTCAGTCAGTTACGCTTCCTCCCAAACAATTGTATATTTATTCAGCTTATATTTGCATAATGGAGAAAAAAGGCTTCCCAAATAATTCCCCCTGTAATCATGAAAATCTGCATCAAAGTGATTTCTGTTCACCACCTGTGAACATAGAAGTAACAAGCATAATTATTATTTACCCTGAGATAATCACAAATGACAGTTTCCGAAATGTAATCCCCTATTATGCCCAGTGTACAAAAACAGCAAAAAATAGCACTGAGGCTGATGAAAAAAGGTGTGGGTGGCATGGAGGAGGCAATGCAATTTCTCCTCTGTGACTAAAAGAACAAGTGTGTTTCAAGTCTGTCTCTGACACTGTCACTTGCTGCAAGTAGCCATCTCTGGGCATTTGTTTCCACATCTGTCACCACATCGGTCATGTACGGAACCTCACCATGTCATCACAAAATTTGTTTTCTTAACAATTCATCAAATGCATGCTTATTTTAACTTTCTATTTGCCAGTGACACAAAATGATTGTCCTGTAAGTGCTCACACTATATTGGTTGAAAAGACAGTCACAAATAGAACTAAACCTCAAACAAGTAAAAAAAAAAAAAAAAAAAGTTATTACAATGAATTACAGTATAATGGGACACCAGAAAGTCAGAGTGTAGCTTTGGAAGTCGACATTTCAATGAAATTATACATCCAGTAAACAGAGTACCTGGAGTTTTAAGTCAGGACTTTCAGAGTCCAAGATCTGAGAGTTTTTTTTTTTTTTTTTCCATTTTAGCATCTAGACTAACTGCATAAAACTCAAAAAGGATATTAATTATTACAGGAATTTTCAAAATAAAAAATCATTTTAAACACTTCATGTGTTAATCATTATAATTTTGATACATTCAGTATCCCTTTTAGTTCTTTTACGTACCCTGACCTGCACTTGTAGGGGGAGAAAATGTGCTGATACTTTCCAAAGTAGTGAAAAAACATGGGCTTTGGAGTAGATTGATAGTTACTTCAGTTCTCTAAGCTTCAATTTCCTCATCTGTAAAAACCTTGCAGTATTCAGTGACAAATTAATGAACAGGTGAATGCAAAACCCCTAACATAGTATTTGCACAAACTTGCCACTCTAGAAAGGTTATCTCTCTTTAAACGGAAATTACTTAAGTGCCTTTAAGTCAATCTTGCAGACTATTAGAACTAGCGAGGGCTTTAGAGGTTATCTAGTTTAAGAATATTTTCCCAGCTGTGAATGATGAAGTTCAGAGATGTGATGTGACATTCCACAGGTCACCACATAGATGGTCTCATGTAAAGGAACTTCTAGCATATTCAAGACTCCTTTCTGTGCCCAAAGAAAGGTTGCAGTACTTATTGACCATTCTGGCTTGGATTTTAGGAAATCCACTCAACAACATGCCTGAAAGTGAGATAGAATGAAAAGACTCCACTAATAATGTCAATTCTAATCCTCTCATTTTGAAAAAAAACTAACCTGTTGCCCTTTAGTTGATTCTGACTCATAGCAAGTCCAAAGGCTAGGGTAGAACTATCCCATAGGGTTTCCAAGGAGCAGCTGGTGGATTCAAACCAACAACCTTCTGGTTAGCAGCCGAGCTCTTAAGCACCGAGCCACCAGGGTTCCCTCATTTTGAAAGGTATTGTACATATGTCAATTTTTTTGCAAGGCACCTACCTGGCAATTATGCTGAGAACACTGAAAAAGTTGTGTAGAAGAGAAAAATATCGTATAAATTTAATAGTGTAATTTGTGAAAATATATTTTAAATGCATTTCTCATCACAACTCTTACGTTTTGTCTGTATACATGTATAAAAACCCATTGCCTTCGAGTTGATTCCCACTCGTAGCGACCCTATAGAGCAAAGTAGAACCGCCCCATAGACTTTCAAGGCTGTAAATCTTTAAGGAAGCAGATTGTCACATATTTCTTCCACAGAGTAGCTGGTGAATTCAAACAACTGACCTTTCGGTTAGCAACGGAGTACTTAACCACTGTGCTGCCAGGGCTCCTATACATGTATAAATATGTGTATCTATATATATTGTATGTATATACGCATATCTATTATACATATATATATATAATCTGAAAATTATCTGCTTCAACACATACACACGTTCCAAAAACCAAGTAACTCAGTTTCATCAATATATGACATTATAATCTAACTTTAATTAAATTAGATTAATCTCATGTTTAAGACTTTCTTTATGTTCAAGCTTATTCTAGCAGCACTAAGAGAGGGAAATAAGAACTGATGTGTGGCTGAATGCTTAGAGAAATGGCTATTTGTTTTGATTGCTTGCCAGATTAATTGGTTGATTGTCAGGTTTGTCTTTTGTGGGTTTATGGTACTTTTCAGTGAAAACATTTAGGAAATCTTGTTTTGTTTGTTTGTTTTCAGAGACCACCAGAATGATCTTTTCGTTGAATGATCTTTTCGTTACACAGACATAAAGTAGATAAGAATGCAAGTAATATTCTGCAGGAATTCTTGTCTATAAAGGGCCTAATTATAGCCTAAGGTGGGTGGTGAAGCTATCCTTTTGAATCCTCGTTGACATGCATAACTACAGTTGTTCACAAGTTAGGAAATGTTTGTGCAGTCCAGAAGTATTTTAGGAAGGAAGAAAATGAAACTCTACTCTTCCCTCTGTGGTTAAATGTGATAACATGTCTTTGATCCTAGCAAAGTCTCAGGCACAGAGTAAGCACTTGGGAAAATTCAATTCTTCACCTGTGTCCCTAGACTTTACTCTTCCATGATCTCCAGTGTGTGTGATATAACAATGTTTCTTTTCACCAAGTGCTTCTGACCCTGTTCACTCAGGTCCTCTTATCAGCCCTGACTCTAACGATAGATTTGGCATATATTTTTGACTTTTAATATT
Organism: Trichechus manatus latirostris; assembly: GCF_000243295.1. NCBI lineage: Eukaryota > Metazoa > Chordata > Mammalia > Sirenia > Trichechidae > Trichechus > Trichechus manatus. The sequence continues at coordinate 4,698,304 of NW_004443959.1, read as the reverse complement.
TTTTGTTAAAAAAGATGTTCAGCTTCATATTAAATCTTATGCTAACCATGGTTTTTCCATATTCCCTTTAAGTCTTTCTTCAGTCTCCTTAATGACATCACTGTATTCTACATCCTCCAGAAGGAACGTCCTATACCGCAGTGTGACACTGACCTCATTAACTAGAACACCTTACCAGCAACTCATCCCTGAGAATAAAGCACCTTTATATACCTAAAGAAAAAAAAATCTATCTATCTATCTATCTATGTATCTATCTATCTATATATATATATGCTTTCTTCCCCTGATATGGAAATCAATCAAGATCAGAATTCTAAATATATTAGAAACCATCTAACTTTCAAATTCTTAGTGTCATTTTGTTGTTGTTGTTAAAGGCTGTTTTATACGTACTTTTACATGTTTTATATGAAAATGTACACAATAGACAAAATGGCATTTTAATAAGATAAATTTATTATATACATTGAAACTAATAACATACATTTAATAAGAAATCATATAGAAAAATAAGGCTGTTTTAAGGACTATAATTTTGAAATGGAGGGATATAGATGAAAGGTACAGTATCATAAAACCTATAACACCTTAATTAATTTTTGATTTTGGCTTGGTGGCTCCATCTCAATAAAGCTCTGATTCACACATGTAAATAACTGTAAACAGTGGCAACGTTTCATTAAGCAAAGAATGTAGAAGAGATTGTATGTATTTGGTTACACTCAAAAAGAAGTTAAGCTAGCATTTGCTCCACAATGGGTACAAAGAGTAAAAATTGTATAAACAGCATATTTATATATGTGGAGTTTTTCACTTTAAAAAAAAGTTAAACCTAAAATTAGAAGTGACACTCAAGTCACAATTTTGGCAGAACCATAGCAGTGCAACAGTTGACCCCTTAAGGAAAACCCCTTGTTATTGCAATCCAATTATTTACAGAGAAAGAAACTAAGGCTCAGAGAGAAGTTACCCTATTGAGATAAAGCATAAGCTGGCAGTCAAGCCAGAGATGGGGTTTAGTCCTTCATATTCCCACTGCTTTTCCCATCTTCCACGCCCAATAAGCCACTATACAACTTAATCCATGTGAATATATATGCATTTGTCTTTCATGTTCATTAATTGTCTTCTCAATGTCTTTCCTGGCAGAAACAACCTAATTGAAAAGTAAAGAGGAGTCATTATGTATAAAGAAGCTAATTTAAATTTAATTTTTTCTACCCATGTTCTACATTCAACATGCATCTATAAGGTAAACTATAATATACTCCATCTGTGATATGAATGTCATAAAGAGAGAGACAGACAGAGACTGAGACAGACAGGAAGAGACAAAGGGATTGAAAAAGAGACAGAGAGGAGGGTGAAGACACACAGATGCCTTGTAGTGGTTAATAAATGCTATTTTAGAATCATGTTGCACTTAATGGTTTTATTGTGCTAAAATTTACAAACTATGCCTGCTTCAAAACATGCCATAGTAGACAAATGTTGCAGGTAAATGCCAGCCATTGCTTAAATCACCATTGGTATTGGCAGTTACTAGGCATGATAGAGACAAACTGACATAGCAACCAATTAGAAGTGAAATTAGTATGGAAATCCTTTGGCATTAAATTACTTCAACACCGAATAAATTCAGAATTTATTGTCTCTCAGTAGAGAGCATGAGCATTTGTAATGATTGGCCACTTATTTTTTAAGTGCAGCATTGCTTCTAATGAAGATGTTGACAGGGTAACACCAAAATGAAAGGGTTGAAAGATAATGATAAAATATGCTCGTTCACACTTGTAGGAAACAAGAGTGGTTCCAAATTGGCCACCATAGCAGATGCTAAATCGAGTATGTAATAGATTAAAAAAATTGCCACAACTTATTTCCATTTATGCAGATGTGCTCTTTGCAATGTGACTACCACTCGTTCAAAAAAAGTGGAGTGTTTCTCTCTATCTTTTGAATCTGGGCATGGCCATGCAAATTGAAAACATGATGCAAGCAGATATTTGAAAAGCGCTTGCATATTGCAGCTTGCCTTCTCTTGCTGCCAGGAACCGTGATCCTACCATTGATGAAGTTTGGGTTACCATGTTGGAGAGCCATGCGGAGAATCAGAGAACTGGCCAACAGGCTCCTAAATACTGAAAATGTGAATGAGGTCCTCTTAGACTCAGCTTTGCTGGGATCTAAATGTAGACGCATGAGCGAGCTCAAGGGAAGACAAGTAAAAGCTTTGCTTAGCTGAGATCAACCCAGATTGCTGACCCAGTGAATTGTGAGCCAATACATTGATTGTTGATTTAAGCCACCATTTTGAGTGGTTTGTTAATCAACAACTGATACAGAGCACTAGACTTAACAATAAATTTCTGTTAATTTACCCCAAAAAGTGGATGAATGAAAATTAAATAAACATTACATACACTATTGCTTTAAAAAATACTGTCAAAACTCTTATTATTCACACCTGAAAATGGCTGAATTCTCTTCAACGAAGTCTATTATCATGGGATGATCAAGAGTGAAATAAATACAAGTCTATCAGATTCCCAACAGAAAATAGAGGGCAATCCATTAGTGTAAATTCTGTAAGATTATTTTATTGGTTAATTTAGTAATTGAACTCATATTGTACTTGAATGAAGATAAGTATAGTCAGTGGTCAAGAGGCTTGATGAGAAAACCTCAACTGCTATGCCCCAGGTAAACGTCGTTTCTTAGCTTTCCCTCCCCATATTATATTCTGTAGCATCTTTTTTTTTTTCATATAGGAATTTTTTTTTCCAATTTCCACACTCTTCTTTTTTGATTTATAATGATGCTTCCTATTTCTTGAGCAGGAAATGCTCTGCTAAGCTATTTTCTTAGCTGTACATGCTCTTCAAAATGAGCACATAATCTATTTTTAGGAGTTTAACTGGAAGTCCCTCTGAACAAACTGGCATATGATAAAACAATATATATGGAGAAGCACATCAGGTGTCCTATACAATAGCTATATGTATATTTTCTGCTATACTTTTAAAGCATGGACCCTCTAAATTTTTCACTAAATGTTTGGACAACCATACAGTAATACTCTTTACTTGAGCTGATTCGAACTTAACTTTTCCCCATCTTAGGTGAGCTCTGAGAATTTTTCAGCTAACAAATCCCTGGTTGGTTTTGGCATTTTCTTGTTGAGTTTATTCATTTCAGCCTAGTACTCAGCAAAGGCTCAGGCCCTTATGTAGATTTTTGGAGTTTTTTTTTTTTTTTTTTTAATATAGCTCACTCGTATTTAGAACTGTGCTTCAAAACTTTCAGACACCTCAGACTCTCTGAACTTCCTGAGCTTTGCATCCTCTACTCAGTTAAGCCGCTGCTCTCTATCTGAGTTCTTCTTCCCTACGCCCATGACCTGGAAATGGTTTTTAGGCAAAGGGGAAGAATTTGGAAGGCTAAAATAATTCTTCTCCTATTTTTAGAGGCCACATAACTGTACTGCATATTGTCAAGTTTCTGAAAGCAGGTTTTTTTTTTTTCATACAGTTTCATATATTTTATTCAGTTTTCTAATTGTTTATGGCAGGAAATAAAGCTTGCTTCATCATGACCATATGCTACAGAGTTTGCTGTATTTTGGTTACGTTTTAAGAAATGCGTTAAGAGTTTTGTGTAGCATGTAATAGATTATCATTTTTTTCTTCTAAAATAAAAGGATATTCACTTCTGATTTGATAATTTCAGTATATCTAACATTTTGGAAGTAGTTTCTGATTTTAATTGGGAGATTTTTTGTTATTTAAGAATTGACATCTATTTTTGTGAATAAAATTAGTCTTCTTTTTTTAGTTAATAAGATTGGTCTAGTATAAGTTGCTTTTTGTTATCATCTATATAATTTTTTTTTATTAAGGTTATACCTATCTCATAGACTGAGTTAGGAGTTACTCCTCTTTTGCTATTTTTTTAAAGACCTTTATAAGGCTAGATTATCTCTTCTTTAAAAGATTGATAGAATTGCCTTTTAAAACTTTCTTAGCATATTTTTCTCATAGAAAACATTTTAACAACATATTCAGCTTGTTTAATTGTTAAATGACTATTCAGGTTTTATATTTTTTATTTTCATTTCTTGCTTGCTCAATTTCTGATTCCATTATCGCTTCCTTGAATATTTCATGTGTATTTATATATTTTTACATTTTATACAGAAACAAATATAAAATATCCTAGAGGATTTTGCTCTGATGCTTATTTTTTCCACTATCACTTGTGAAAATTTGTTTTCTTTTGACTTTGGCAATATTTAACTTAGACTTATACTTGTCTGATTGTTTTCTGTGGAGAATACAGAATTTTAAACAAGAATTTTTGTTTGCTTCTGTCTGGAGTCATTGCTCTTCCAAACGTAAGACTGCTTTATTTCTTTTCAGCATCCATGTTTTTGTTGGGCATTTAAGACCCAGCTATTTCCCTTCGACCCTATGCGAGAGATTATTATTTTGGTTATAGGGCTAATTGCACCATTTACCTTCATAGAAACTTACTTGTTCAATGTCTCCATTGCTCACCTGTCTGTTTTCAGTTTTTTGTTTTTGTTTTTTTTTTTCTTTTTTGCTCTCTTGATGGCAACTCTATTTTTCAGGTTCAGCCATGTTATGACAATTATGTTGTATAGAGTATCTGGCTCATTTTACTGAAAGTAGCTATACTTCAACATAGCCAGAAGGAGAATCATCTACAATTACCCCCTTTTCCCTTTCTTTGTGATTCTCAGAAATTTAATCTTCTGTGGATCCTCCCATGATAGAGAATGATTCCAGTGGGCTTGAATGTAAATGAATATCATCATGTTTTCTAGTATGGGTAAAGGATTTATTCTCTACTTGTCTGAAAAGTCATATCCATCTTCAATATGCCTACCTTGACTTTAAGACTTGTGACAAAGAACTAATTCATTTATGTTAAATCCATCGCGTATTGATGATTTAGTAGTGGTGACAAATAAAATTACCAATACATTGCCCCTGCTCTTCAAAGCTTTGTAACTCAGTATAAACAATACATACAGCCCTCTACAAACAAACAAAATAACAACCAAAAAATATTCCACTCTTGACATTGACTGCATAGCAGGAACCAGATTTATCCTCCCACTTAAAACAGTTAAAAGCTCATACAGTTGCATTAAAAATTGTTTTCAGACATTTCTTAACAAGCAGAACTAAACACTACATCTAAGAAAGAGGAAAAGGAGAATAAAGAATGGAAGGCACATATCGAAAACACACAGAGCAATGGTAGATTTAAATCAAATCTTATCAATAATCATATTACATGTAAGTGTTCCAAAATCCCAAACTGAAAGCAGAAATAGTCATATTGAATAAGAAAGATCCCATTATATGCACCCATTTTAAATATTAAAAAAATAGGTTAAAAACAAGGATGGAAAAAAGATATGCTAGGCTAACACTAATAAAATGAATGCTGGAATGACTATATTAGCATTAGAAAAGGTGGATTTCAGAGCAAACAATATTAAGAAGTATAAAGAGGATCACTTCACATTAATAAAAACGCCAATTCAATGGGAGACCATAATGACACTAAATGTTTATGCACGTAAAAAATGCACTTATTTAAAATTGATAAATCCAGAATTATAATTCAAAATTATAGTACCCCTCACTCAATAATTGCTAGAACAAGTAGAGAGAAAATCATTAATTTTATACAGTATTTTAACACCATCAATCAACTTGCCATAACTCTACCCAAGACAAAAGAAAACTCATTTTTTTTTTCCAAAGTGGAATATTTACAAAGATGGACTACATTCTAGCAAATAAAACCACTCTGAAGAAATTTGAGGTAGTTCATATATTACTAAGTATGTCCTCTAAGCAAAATGACATTAAATGACCAATCCATCTGTGAAAATACTCCAATGCTTGAAAATCTGAATAATACAATTCTACTTTAAAACATGGATTAAAGTAGGAATCAAAAGAAAATATATAAATAATTTTGAACTGAATGAAAATGAAAATATAACAATATGACTATTTCTGTATTATGAAGCTCAAACAATGCTTAAAAGGAAATTTGCATTGCTGAAAGCCTATGTTATAAAGGAAGAAATGTCTCAAACAAATGACCAAAGCTTCTACTTTAAGAAACTAAACAAAGAAAGGCAAAAAAGAAAAATCACACACCTTGCCATCGATTCTGCCTCATAGCAACCCCATAGGACAGAGTAGCACTACCTTATAGAGTTGCCAAGGTTGTAAACTTTGCAGAAGCAGACTGCCACATCTTTCTCCCACAGAACAGCTGGTGGGTTCAAACTACAGACCTTTCTGTTAGTAGCCGAGCACTTAACCACTGTGCCACCAGGGCTCTTTAAGAAAAGTAAACCCAAAACAAGAAGAATGAAGGATATAATGAAGAAAATACAAAAAATTCAAGGCAATTAACTACAGAAAATTACACAAAACCAATGAAAACAATAGGTCATTGGGAAATAATATGTAAAGTGCCTGTCATATTGACATAAAAATAGAGAACTACACATTGCAAATATTAAAATGAAAGAAGACCCATTACAGTGGAACCTACAAACATTAAAAGCATAATAAGAACATATCACCAAAAATATTATGATTATACATTTGGCTACTAAAATGAATTGCAGTGATTTCTTGAAAGACAAAAATATACCAAAATTTTCTCAAGAAGAAATACATAATCCAAAAAACCTTTTTAATTATTAATGAAATTGTATTTATAGTTAAAACCCTTTCAGCAAAGAACCTGTCAAGCTCAGATGGCTTTAAAGTTCTAATCTATTTGAGGAAAAATGAACTCTTGCAAAAAATTGAAGGGGAGGAAAGATTTTCTAATTCAATTATAAGATCAGCATTAACTTGTTTCCAAAATCAAAACAAATAGAATTTAGAAATATATCAAAAGGAAAATACATCATGGCCAACATTGTTCACCTCAGAAATGCAAGTTTAGTTCAACATTTTTTTAAAAAATCAGTGAATGTAGTTAACCATATTGTGATCGTTAAGGTTGTATGTCAACTTGGCTGGGCCATGATTCTCATTGGTTTGGAAGTTATGATGTAGTTTTGCAGTCATATAATGATGTGTGATCACCTCCATGATGAGATTTGATATAATATCCTCACCTCCATGATGGAATCTGCCATAAGCAGCCAATCAGTTGAAGGGGAGTTTCCTTGGGGGTAGAGCCTGCATCCAATGTAGGTTGACTCTCTGGCAAGACTTTTGCTCCCTCTGGATCCTGCAGCTGGATCCTGTTCATCTGACCTCTGGTTCTTGGGATTTGAGCTAACAGTTTACCTGCCATCTTGCCTGTCAATCTTGGGATGCATCGGACTTCACAGCCTGTGAGCCAGAACCCTGCTGTCTGACTTGCCAATCTTGGGTTCACCAGCCCCTGAGTCTTTGTGAATCAGGAGAAGCCTCCAGCCTGACCACGGACTTGGGACTTTCCCATCTCTACAATCGTGTGAGCTATTTCCTTGATATAAATCTCTCTCTCTAAATGTTTATATGCTTTACTGGTTTTGCTTCACTGGAGAATCCAGCCTAAGACACATATCAACAGACTAAAGAAAAAAACTCAAATAACAATCTTAATAGAGGGAAAAAAATCATTTGAAATAATTCAATATCCATTCATGATTAGAACTCTTTGTAATCTTAGAATGAAATTTACTGGAACTAATAAAGAGAAAGTACTAAAACAAATGAACAACCCCCCTCAACTCCTCCCCACAAATCAACAACAACAACAACTCTATACCTAGCCTCACACTTAATGGATAAGATTGAATGCTTTTAGTATTGGGAACAAGTCAAAGATAGCCCTTCTCACTAGTTCAATTCAATTCAACATTGTACTGGATAGTCTAGCCTGTGCAGTGTGCAGGAAGGCAAAAATAAATAAATAAATAAAATATTGACAATTTTCATACATTGTGAAGAATGTAATGTCACTGACCAATTTGTGTAAAAATTTTTGAATGGGAATCTAAACTGCTGTGTAAACCTTCACCGAAAACACAATAAAATATTATTAAAGTAAATAAATAAATGAATAGTTACACAGTTGGAAAAGGAATAATTAATCTATTTCTTTATAAAGACAATAAGATTGCCAAGTAGAAAATTTCAGTCAAGCTATTAAAAAAAAAAAAAAACATACTAGTCTCAATGCTTCAAGATACAAATCAATATATAAAAATTAATTTACTTCTATATATTAGCAATACATGTTTAGAAGTTTAAGTTTTAAAAAATGCTGTTTTAAATGGCACCATAAACCCTTAAATACTTAGGTAGAAATCTAGCCAAATATCTATGAGATATGTACAACAAAAACTACAAAACACTGATGAAAGAAATCAAATAAGACAAATAAATGAGTTGTGCTGCATTAATAGGTTCAAAGACTCCGTATTATTAAGATGTCAGTACTTCCCAAATTTATCCATAAAATCAATTTGCTCAATGCAATCTCAGTCAAAATCCTAGCCAGAATTTTTTTTTGTTATTATTGAAATTGACTTGCTGATTCTAAACTTAAGAATAAGCAAAGAAAATTAAATAGCAAATAATTTCAGAAAAGAAGGCAAAGTTGGAATAATCGCAGTACCTAATTTCAGTAATTAACATAGGACTACAGTCATCAAGACAGTGTAGTATTATTAAAAGATTAGACATAAATACACTAAACAGAGTAGATTATAGAAATAGCCCCACAAGTACATGGCCAATTTACATGTGACAACTTTTCGAAGGCAGTTCAGTGGAAAAGAGTTACCTCAACAGTACTGCTTGTATAGTTGGACATTTAAATGTAAGAAAATAAATTTTGCCCAATATACAAAAATTAACTTAAAAATCACAATAGAGTGAACAATTCAGTCATTCCACCTGTTGACCATGAAGAGACAGTCCTTTGAAGTCTGTAATTTTCTACATTCATTCTAAATAGTCTGTATACAACTGGAATAAAGATATTAGAGGATGGGAAGAGGATTAGGTTCTGTTTATCTTCTCTTCCCTCGCTCGTGTGAGACCACATAAACAAATATATATTATAACAAACATCTCTCCTGTTCCCAAATCATTAGATACATGAATTCCACCTGTCACCTTACTAGTTCTGCATTCAGATCTCCACAGGAAAAAGAGATTAGAAAGGAGACACTGAGTATTCTTGACCAGCCACTTTGGCCCTCTCTTGCTGGATGGCATTTGTTCTCTTCTAGTATCCTAACATGTGCATTCAGCAAAACAAGTCATGCGTGAAGCCACTAGTTAGAAAAAGACATGGCAAGCTCTTTCAGATACAGCTTGCCTGTAGAACATACATGAACTATTTTCCACATCTGCTACCATGTGGTAAATTCACTGGGACTGGGCAACTCTGCCCTGCAAATGGTCAGCCCACTTTAGAGGAAAAATTGTTAGAACCCTGATGCTGGATTTAAGTGCATATTTAAAAAAAAAAAAAAAAAAAAAACAGTTGCCGTCGAGTCCATTCTGACTCTAGTGACACTATAGGACACATTAGAACTACCTCACAGAGTTTCCAAGGAGCAGCTGGTGGATTCAAAATGGCAGCCTTTTTGGTTAGCAGTCATAGCTTGCCTTAGCCCTTTAACCACTGCTCCATCAGGGCATATAATATTCTTCAATTTAGTTTTCCCAGCAACAAAGTTCTCTGTGAGACACCAACATCTATTTCCCAAACCATTCTGAAATTTGATGGGGAAAATTATTATCCTCATGCCTCTCTAAAAATATCCATGTATCAAAACAAAAGCAAGGGCACATTTCCTAAAGGAACGCCACCTCCCATGCTTTACTTACCCTACTGTCTTTTCTGATCACATGGAGTTACGAAGGAAAGCATGTCTGAGTGGTTAATACAAACTTGTGCCATTCCAACACTATTGCTTAGAAGAGGTGGACTTTGCAGCCATTTCAATTTTATTCCAGTCATCATAAGAGAGATACTTAGCCAACAAGATAGTCATTAGCAAGTATTTTGCTCAGAGTGTAACCAAATCCACAAAACTGTTGAAGTGTTTTATTGTGTCAGCATGTTGATCGGCAAACATGATTTAGTAGGTAAAAAATAGATAGGAAAAGGTATGCTTTAAAAGAACCTGTCAGCCTTTCACAATCTGATACAGCCAATGCTTTCATTCTTCCATAACATGTAACATCTAGACTTTTTATAACAGAAGAAAACAGCACCTATAAGCTAAGTACTTATGTCTAATAAAATAATATCATTCTCAATTTGCTCACCTATAAAACAGAAACTATGAAATACAAGCTTCAACATTGTTGTGGGGATGAAATCAGATAAGGAAAACCTTATGAATAACAGTGGAACATTGACTGATATAGTGCCAGAAGATGAGTCCTTCAGGTTGGAAGGTACTCAGAATAAGACCAAGGAAGAGCTGCCTCCTAAAAGTAGAGTTGACCTTAATGACACAGATGGAGTCAAGCTTTCAGGACCTTCATTTGCTGATGTGGCATGACTCCAAATGAGAAGAAACAGCTGCAAACATCCATTAACAATCAGAACCTGGAATGTATGAAGTACGAATCTAGGAAAATTAGAGATCATCAAAAATGAAATGGAACACATAAACATCGCTATTGTAGGCATTAGTGAACTGAAATGGACTGGTATTGGCCATTTTGAATTGGACAGTCATATCATCTACTATGCCGGGAATGACATATTGAAGGAGAAAGGCATTGCATTCATCATCAAAAAGAAGATTTCAAGATCTATCCTGACATACAATGCTTTCAGAGATAGGAAAACATCCATATGCCTACATAGAAGACCAGTTAATATGACTATTATTCAAATTTATGCACCAACCACTGAGGCCAAAGATGAAGAAATTGAAGATTTTTACCAACTTCTGCAGTCTGAAACTGATCAAACATGAAATCAGGATGCATTGATAATTACTGGTGATTGGAATGTGAAGTTGGAAACAAAGAAGAAGGATCAGGAGTTGGAAAATATGGCCTTGGTTATAGAAACGATGCTGGAGATTGCCTAATACAATTTTGCAAAAACAACAACTTCTTCATTGCAAATACCATTTTTCACCAACATAAACAGCGACTGTACACCTGGACCTCACCAGATGGAATACACAGGAATCAGATCGACTACATCTGTGGAAAGAGACAATGGAAAAGCTCAATATCATCAGTCAGAACAAGGCCCAGGGCTGACTACAGTACAGATCATCAATTGCTCATATACAAGTTCAAGTCGAAGCTGAAGAAAATTAGCACAAGTCCATGAGGGCCAAAGTATAACCTCGAGTATATCCCACCTGAATTTGGAGATCCCCTTAAAAATAGATTTGACGCATTGAACACTAATGACCGAAGACCAGATCAGTTATGGAATGGCATCAAGGACATCATATATGAAGACAGCAAGAGGCCATTAAACAGACAAGAAAGAAAGAAAAGATTGAAATGGATGTCAGAAGAGACTCTGAAACTTGCTCTTTTCCGTTGAGTAGCTAAAGTGGATGGAAGAATTGATGAAGTAAAAGAGCTGAACAGAAGATTTCAAAGGGCACCTCGAGAAGTCAAAGTAAAGTATTATAATGACATGTGCAAAGACCTGGAGATAGAAAACCAAAAGGGAAGAATACGCTTGGCATTTCTCAAGCTGAAAGAGCTGAAAAAAATCTCAAGTCTCAACTTGCAATATTGAATGATTCTATGGGGAAAATATTAAACAACACAGGAAGCAACAAAAGAAGATGGAAGGAATATACAGAGTCACTGTACCAAAAAGAATTGATTGACATTCAGCCATTTCAGGAGGTAGCATATGCTCAGGAACCGATGGTACTGAAGGAAGTAGTCCAAGCTGCATTGAAAGCATTGGCTAAAAACAAGGCTCCAGGAATTGACGGAATACCAGTTGAGATGTTTCAGCAAACAGATTCAGTGCTGGAGGTGCTCCCTCATCTGTGCAAGAAATTTAGAAGACAGCTACCTGGCCAACTGACTGGAAGAGATTCATATTTATGCCTATTCTCAAGAAAGGTGATCCAATCAAATGCAGAAATCATCGAACAATATTGTTAATATTACTTGCAAGTAAAATTTTGCTGAAGATCATTCAAAAGTGGCTGCAGCAGTGTATAAACAGGGAACTGCCAGAAATTCAAGCCGGATTCGGAAAAGGACATGGAACGAGGGATATTACTGATGTCAGATGGATCCTGGCTGAAAGCGGAGAATACCAGAAATATGTTTACCTGTGTTTTACTGACTATGCAAAGGCATTTGACTGTGTGGATCATAACAAATTATGGATAACATTGCTAAGAATGGGAATTCCAGAACACTTAATTGTGCTCATGAAGAACCTGTACATAGATCAAGAGGCAGTCATTAGAACAGGATAAGGGATACTGTCTGGTTTAAAGTCAGGAAAGATGTGCATCAAGGTTGTATCCTTTCACCATACCTATTCAATCTGTATGCTGACAAAATAATCCAAGAAACTGGACTATTTGAAGAACAGGGTATTAGGACTGGAAGAAGACTCATTACTAACCTGTGTTATGCAGATGACACAACCTTGCTTGCTGAAAGTGAAGAGGACTTGAAGCACTTACTGATGAAGGTCAAAGACCACAGCCTTCGGTATGGATTACACCTCAACATAAAGAAAACAAAAATCCTCACAACTTTACCAATAAGCAACATCATGATAAATAAGAAATGATTGACATTGTCAAGGATTTCATTTTACTTGGATCTGCAGTCAACACCCATGGAAGCAGCAGTCAAGAAATCAAAAGACGCATTGCATTGGACAAATCTGGTGCAAAAGACCTCTTTAAAGTGTTGGAAAGCAAAGATGCCACTTTGAAGACTAAGGTGTGTCTAACCCAAGCCGCGGTATTTTCAATCGCCTCATATACATGCGAAAGCTGGAGGATGAATAAGGAAGACTGAAGAAGAATTGATGCCTTTGAATTGTGGTGTTGGCAAAGAATATTGAATATGCCATGAACTGCCAGAAGAACAAATAAATGTTTTGGAAGAAGTACAACCAGAATGCTCCTTAGAAGCAAGGATGGTGAGACTAAATCTCACATATTTTGGACATGTTAACAGGCAAGATCAGTCCCTGGAGAGGGACTTCATGCTTGGTAAAGTAGAGGGTCATCAAAAAAGAAGAAGACCCTCAACGAGATAGAGTGACACAGTGACAGCAAAAATGGTCTTAAGCATAACAACAATTGTGAGGATGGCACAGGACCAGACAGTGTTTTGTTCTGTTGTACATAGGGTCACTATGAGTCGGAACTGACTCGACAGCACCTAACAACAACAATAATAATTAAAACATTTATCATAGTAATTTATATAGGGTGCTATACAAGTAGGTCCACCTGCGTCTGTCAGTTGGTCCTACTGTGGTGGCTTGTATGTTGTTATGATGCTGGAATTTCAAATACCAGCAGAGTCACCTATGGTAGACAGGTTTCAGCAGAGCTTCCAGACTAAAACAGACTAAAAAGAAAAGCCTAATGATTTACTTCTGAAAATGAGCTAATGAAAACCCTATGGATCACAACAGAGTATTTTCCAATATAATTCTGGAAGATTAGAATATACATAGGCTGAGAATACATATGAGAATATATATATTCTAGATTGGAAGGCACTACAGAATGCCTCCAACAACATGCTAACAATCATGAAGATGGAGCATGAAGGAGAATGTTTTGTTATGCTATAAGTAGGGTTGCCATGAGTCGGAGCCTAATTGACAGCAGCTAAGAACAACACACAAGTAGGTACCTAATAAAATTTATCCTCTAGAGGGAAGTAGGATTATTGGCATTCTTTTCTTTTGATTGGTCTCTTTCGCCAACATAGCTATCTAGTAATGCATCCTGATATTTCTGGGTGCCTGCTATGCCAACCATCCTTCTTTTACCTTTAGTTTATAAAACAAATTTGATCCTTAAGCAAGTGATAGTTCATGATGTGATAAGCCTTGGGATGCTACATTTGTAAGATCAGTTTAAACAGTGCAGGAAATGGTTGCCACCCTTCCAAGAGATAGAAAGAATTTATACAGCTGCCTGCATTTAATGGATCTACAGGGCATGCTGAAGTGGAGCCTGCTGAGAGTAGGCTCATGAGTGAACGTCAGTGATTTCATACTCAGCAGCTGCCTACCAACCACTGCAATCTGTTCCTGCTTAGCTCTAGCTCACTTACCTCTTATAGTCTCATAGGGAAGGAAGACATTGTGAGTAATAATTGAAGAGAAAGTGGGACTCAAAAGAAAATAAAGTTACTGGTAGACAATAACAAGCATGTGAAGAAAATCATGAATGGATGTAAACAGGAAAACTAGAAGCAGATAAAAATAAGAAATGATTTAATCGATGTGCTTTTGTGCCATGAACAATGCATTTATACTCTACCTCTGCCAATACTACAGGGAGGACCTTGTTTTGTTGTTGTTAGGTGTCATCGAGTCAGCTCTAACTCATAGTGACCCTGTGTACAACAGAGCTAAACACTGCCTGGTCCTGCGCAATCCTCACAATCATTGCTACATTTGAGCCCATTGTTGCAGCCACTGTGTCAATCCATCTTGCTGAGGGTCTTCCTCTCTTTTGCTGACCCTCTATTTTACCAAGCATGATATCCTTCTCCTAGGACTGGTCCCTTCTGATAACATGTCCAAAGTAAGTGAGACAAAGTCTCACCATCTTCACTTCTAAGGAGCATTCTGGCTGTACTTCTTTCCAGACAGATTTGTTCATTCTTCTGGCAGTCCACGGTACATTCAATTCTTTGCCAACACTATAATTCAAAGGCATCAATTCTTCTTCATTGTTCCTTAGTCATTGTCCAGCTTTTGCATGCAAAGTCATTTAAACTCTGAGCTTCAATTGCCCAGAACACAAAAACGGAGATAGAATTGATCTTCTACAATTGAGATGAAGGTTAAATGAAACTGTATGAGAAGTTATTACACAGTTTCTAGCATTGCAGGTATGTATAATGCTTATGTTCAGAGAACAGAGGAAGAGTTAAGGAAACATTCATGGCAGAGTAAAGAAACAATAACAAAGAGAACATAAGCTTTGGAGTCTGAGAGACCTGGGCTTGAATCGCAGCTACAGTAATTAATAGCGTTTTGACCCTGAAAACTTGTGAAATTCAATTTCCTCATCTGTGAAATGAGGACAAGAAGATCTATCTAGCAGGGTTGCTATACTAGAGATGATTCATGTTGCCTACTTATATATGGTGCCTGGAACAAGATATTAAAGTTATATTACATCTTCCCCCCAAAATATAAGACATATGTTGTTGTTATTGTGTTTTGTCCAGTTGATTCCAATTCATAGCAACCCTATAGGCTAGAGTAGAACTGCCCCACAGGGTTTTTTTTGGCTGTAATCTGCTACAGATCATCAGGTCTTTTCTCTCACAGAGCAGCTGCTGGGTTTGAACTGCCAACCTTTCAGTTAGTAGCCAAGCACTTAACCACTGCAGCACCAGGACATATAAAAATAAATTAAAAATTCTATTGTCCCAGTGATTTTAAAGGATTGTAAAGAATATTCACATTTACTTTTGTTTTCATTTTGTGTCTTAAAACATTCTTAGATGATAGGTAGACTAAAAAATAACGCGGTTTACACAAGAGGCAACTGAAGTCCAGGAGATTAAGCAATGAATATGAGTCGGAATGCACTCAATGGCAATGGGTTTTGGTGCAAGGCAGAAATCGGAAGCCACGTTTTTCTTACTACAAAGCCATATAACTTTTCAACTGTACAGCCATCCCACCCTACTCTTATAATGAAAGAGCTGCAGCAAGTATCCTAAGATCCTTTGACTAAGGTGGTTGTGTAAACCATATTTATAACAAATAACAGAAAATTGTAAAGAAACTAGGAAGAAGTGACTGATTCTAGAAAAACATAGGGGAAGTTGCACGGAAGGAGGGCCTTGAAAGCTGAGAGTTCAATAAGTGCATTGCGGAGGAGAGGAATGTGTGGCTAAAGAGCAAAGAAACCCCTGGGACTTGAGCATTCATGAGTTACTAGGGATCTCAACCATACCCGTCAGAATCATTTCTGAAGCTTTTCTCACTTACCGTAACTTGGGTTGGACCCTTGCTGTTTGGCAAAAAGGGTCTTCTCCTCATTGTCACAAAGGGACCCAGGCTCCATCTCAACACTTGCTTCCACAGTCAAAGAGGCAAGGAAGAGAGACCATTGTCCAACATGCACTAATTTCAAAAGCTTCTGCAAGCAAAAGGAACTCAAGTCATTTCAACATATAGCTCAGCAACCAAATCCAGTCACATGGCTAGTCTCAGCTTCACACGGAAGTTCGTACAATCCTCACACAGTATAGAATTCCAAATATTTGTGAACAGTAGAATATATGATCACAGTCAATAACTAATTATGATTCTGGCCAATTATTATTCTACTCTTCCATGGATTCCCCCTCCCCATTAAAAATGGAGTGGAATTTTGGGGGCCTGGGAGAAGTGATTTAGAAAAGAAAATCAGTGGTTTCTCTTTCAGTTATATAATTGTGTGGAGTGATTTTTGTGAGGAAATAGGTGATAACTTTTATGATTTCCTGTGCTTGTTCATTAATATAAACCTTCGAGTTAATGTCATAAAGAAGAGCCATGAATTCACTGTTGCATGAAATAAGCATTTTGCCAGCAGAGAATGTTTCTGAATCAGTTCTTTTCTTAGAACGTAGACTTGTTTCTACCAATAAGGCTTCTGTCAAGTAGAAAAAAGCTGATTAGTAAACAAATACAAGCACCTAGTTCTTCACATATATTTATGTTTATATTTAATGAGACATGTTTGAGGGGAGGGTATGGAAAAACGAAAGAGTGACTTCTAAAATGACACATGAAAAATCTTGAAGTCAAGCACAACATATAGTGTAGTTGTGAACAACAAATTAATATACCCAGGGTCATCTCAAGGAGGTAATACTGGCATTTGGCACATACAATGATTAAAAAAAAGACCAAACAATACACATCAATGTGATCAATCCTCTGTAATGTACTTGAAATAACATTGTGACCATTTATTGAAGGAGAACTTGTAAGTCAAAAATCAGCCTCAACAGTAGAACTACTGTAGCAACATGTAAGGGCTGGGATGTACTCAGAGTTTGTTCTTTAAATTTTCAATTCAGCAATGTGTTTATTGTACGGTGCCCAGCAGTAAAATAGGCAAAATAAGCAGCCCCAAACTGAGTCTAGAAACTTGACTTCCTGTTCTGGGCGACCATCAGATCTCAGGGGATTTTGATTACATTGCT
This sequence comes from Trichechus manatus latirostris, assembly GCF_000243295.1. Classification (NCBI taxonomy): domain Eukaryota; kingdom Metazoa; phylum Chordata; class Mammalia; order Sirenia; family Trichechidae; genus Trichechus; species Trichechus manatus. Next base: position 4,680,863 of record NW_004443959.1, on the reverse strand, counting down.
ACCTATCTTTGAACCTCATCACATCCCCTCTACCTCTAAGATAATGGATCTGAAAACTACTGAAGGGAATATTGCTCAAGTTTCCACAGAGATGCAATCAATTAGAATACCTCACATACACACGCCACAGATCTGCACACTGAATGGCACATTTCTAGATCACATTTTTGCAGGCAAGAGGAAGACTGCTGCAGTCAATGTTAACATGGTGGCCGTGAGGCCTCTATTTACCTGAAAAATAGCAAGTTAGGTATATGATACCCTTGCATCATGGGTTCTATGAGATTTTATGCATATATATATATATATATCCAAGTCCACCAAACCCATTAACCACGAGTTGATTCCAATTTATAGCAACCCTATAGAATAGAGTAGAACTGTCCCCATAGGGTTTCCAAGGAGTGGCTGTTGGATTTGAACTACATATTTGGTGGTGGTGTTAGTTTAATCAAAATGTTCAAATAAAATGCTTCACCTGCAGAGCTTCAGTGAGGACTAATTCTTTAAAATGAAAAATGAGGACAACCAATGCAAAAGACAGGCAAGTCCTTGCTACCCACCAAACTTCCCGCTGTTCCACATCAGCAGAGCTGTGGTATCTGAAATGCCACTTAAAACCAGGCCACCATTTGGGCTATTAAAGGAATCACTCGCCCTGGGCTTGATTTGGTGACAAAAGGCACAGGTGCTATAGCCTCTGCTTAATAAATCATGGAGCTGCACGACATGCAGGCAGCCGGCAGCGTGACCACCTTTGCCTCATGAAATCTGCAAATATATGCACAAACCACACGCTCCACCATGCCGGAAAGTAGCTGATCTGGAGCTGTCCCTGCATAGCCAAGTTAGGAGACTTCTCCACAGAGTTATAAGAGCCCCAATGCAGTATTATATTTTTAGTGTGGAAAAGATTGCTATCTGACACTTACAAGAAAATCAGTAGAACATCGAGAAATAGTTTGAATCAGAGCAGAAAGAACATAGCTGAATATGTAAAACATTTTAATAGTTCCTTAGGAGAAATTGAAAGATTAAGTCTGATCAACTGTATATCTTTTAGTTTGTTGTTTATAATTCCTTTTGAATATTTTAATTATTGCATATCTGGAAAGGGGATTGAAAAATAACTGGCAATTCACATCAAGATTCTAGACACCCACGTAATCAAGCCCTCACTACTGAATGCTTTTAAAAGAGTTCTTTTGTCTGAGTAAGCCTTACTTTACAGAAGTAGTTCTCAACCATGGGTGATTTGATGTCCCAGGGGTCAAGTTGCAATATCTGGAGACATTTCTGCTTGTCACAGTTGGGAGAGTGCTACTGGCATTTATTTGTTTAGAGGTCATGGATGCTGCTAAATATCCTACAGTGCACAGGACACTCACAGCAAAGGATTATCTGTCCCAAATGTCAATACTGAAAAACCTTGCATTACAATTTATCACATGATTTTTAGCTTTATTTCAACTAACCATGTGAAGTATAGAGATTGAGAATTGCACTTTGTAGTTTTTAGATTTGTACATAGAGCAACAGAAGTAATCAATTTACCTAAAGTCATACAAGTAGGTGGTGGCAGACCAGCAGCTTTTGGCTGAGAAGTTGGGTGGCTCTTGCCACACCATCCAAACATACTCACTCAAATTTGGGATGTGGATGCTACTGAGAATTTGGGAGGAAAAGACCATCGCACTTTAATTCAAGAATACAAAAAAGTGTCTGATGATCCGCCATGACTCACAATGAGTTCAAGGAGTAAGCATGGACTACAGTGGCCCGTAGATGTCTAACATAAGGGAAGGAGATTTCTGAACTCAAAACCAGGACTCACACTATGGTTAGGTCCATGGAGTAGAATCATAATTCTGGGAACATGTCCAGCTGATGATTTTATTTCTCATGACACAGCTGCTCTGAAACTCTGGGTGCACCCTGGGAAAATGGCTATCTGTATGTAAAACAATAGAGCTTAACCACTAAGGGATTAGACTGAAATCTGGGCAGTTTGCTCTGAGTCACTCATGACCTATAATAAAGCGTGATCTTCCTCATAATGTGAGAGGTCACAGATCTACGAAAATCAGCTGAGGTAAATTATGGCAATTGTGAAGCAAGTAAGCGCACGACGGAGCTAGCAGGGGATGTGTGGCCTGTCAGACACTATTGCTTTAGGACTGTCAGGAATTCTTCACGGAATTCTGTACTTCTCTACAAGCCTCAACAAGCTGCTGGGGCTACAGTGAGTAGCAGGTGTAAAGAAAGTTTCCAGAGGCCAGTGCTTGCAGATCCTGCATCAAGTGGCTCTAGTTGAGTTATAAAGAATAATTCTTGGATAACGTTTCATAAAATTGGCATATTTAAGAAACGGAAGCCTAATTTTACAGGTGAAATCTTCAAGTCACAGTAATATGAGTGTTGGAGAGTATAGGACGTCTTATTGTAATCACTGACTGGGGGAAAAAAAAAACTTTCAGATTGCACTCAGAAACAGCTTCAAATGCATTTCTTATACAATTTCTCCACTATTAGTTCTCTTTTGAAATGTAGTTGTAGATTTTACTCTTGGTAGAAATGAAATCATCTCTGAACAAAAGATAGAGCATGAAAAATAGAAAGCACCAAAAATCAGAATTCGGTCACTGCAATCACAAGGTCATTTCTGGATGTTCACAAATGAAGCCATCTTTTATATTTGTTACTCCTGCCTCCTGAGGAATGTGCAATACTGGAGACAACAAGTAATATGGCTGCTGCCTCTCAAGATAGTTCTAGCTGAAATATGTCAACATCGTTTGCTTACTATTGCCAAAGAGGATTTCTCCATAGACATTAGGGATCTTTTTTACCCCTGTTCAAATACATAGATTAAAACTTTAGATCCACATCCAGAATACAGAAGAACCTAGGAGGGTATTGTAACCCAGTTCTATCATTCTCACCCACATTTCAACAACTTATTCCCTAACAAACATGAATAAAGCCATGATTTATTTTTTATATTTTCCTCCAGGATGCTTTCGAAGCATTTTTTCTTCCCTACAGTCCTGCTTACCATTCTTCATTTTTTATTTCCAAATGTTGCTAAATATAGGGAAGAGTGTTTTATCCTAGAAGCTAGAGCAAGGCTGATTTCAAGTCACTGAGCTGTCACTGATTCACTCTGTGACTTGGCAAAGTGAAGACACTTAACAGTCTATCTATCCTGTGTGTTCTCAGCTATATGATGAGGGTTCAAGCCCCGCCTATGCTATCCAGTTGATTCCGACTCATAGTGACCCTATACGACAGAGTAGAACTGCCTCATAGGATTTCCAAGGAGCAGCTAGCTGGTGGATTCAAACTGCAGACCTTTTGGTTAGCAGATGAGTTCTTAACCACTGTGCCAGCGGGGATCTCTGATGAGAGTCCGGAACTATTAATTCTTCAGCATAATATGTATTCTGTAATAACTATTGTTATCATGTTTTATTAAAAGTAAATATAGCAGAAGTGGAAACCCTGATGTCTTAGTGGTTAAGAGTTACTGCTGCTAACCAAAAGGTCAGCAGTTCAAATCTACCAGGTGCTCCTTAGACACCCTATGGGCCAGTTCTACTCTGTTCTGTAGGGCCACTATGAGTCAAAATTGACTGGATGGCAACGGGTTAAGTTTTTATAGAGGAAGTAATGATAGTAGTAATAATAAGAATAACAGATGTCATATAATGCTTGCCTCCTGTATTCTAAAGGACACACAAAGCCTTATGTAAACCGTGGATTTATTCTTTGTTCTTCAAAGTATTCCTCAGAATAAGTCGTTAATTCCTCCTGAAGTAAAAGCATTACAAGTTTTTTTTTTTTAAATTTTCTTTAACATTGGACTTATTTCTTTAGAGACTAGAGCTAAAATGAACATCAAGAATAAACTAGACTTCTTTCTTCTGAGGTTGTCTTCTGTCCATCATTTTAAGGAAACTTCCATGACTCTTTCCTGAATGAATTTCTGAACTAGGTTTAGTTTTACCAAAAACTTTTTTTTTAATTAAAAAAAAAATTCGGCTGAAAAAAACCAACCAGCATGCATTTTAAACAAACCAAGAATTGTTTCTATATTTGTTAAAATAACATTCACTCACCTGAAACAAGAAATCAGATTATCTCCATCAGTTTCAGCTGTGTAAATGTTTTCTAGGTAAAGGCATTTTGATCGTTTCGGTAACAGAAACTTAAGTGCTTACTCTGTATCAGACACAGTCAATGACAGATGGTGAAGAGAGTTTCAAACCACTTTGGGTGGGATCAAGCACTTACTGCTTAGAGTGAAAATGGAATGGGTCCTTATTGGGCGCAAAAAAAGATGCCATTGCATTTTCAGGGTCCCCTGAATTCTTCAGTGGATTACTCTAAAAACTACTTCAAACTTACTAATGTAGGAGTATATACACTAATAATATAAGAAAAACATATGCTCTAAAGAATCTCTGTGGTTGATTGAATTATTTGTCACAATACTCTTGAAATGGGATATGAATTCACATGCTTGCTATGGTCCTTTTCTGGGCAGAGTATACTTTCCACCTTTTTGATTTGATCTTCGTTGGGTGACTTGTTTTGGACAATGTGATGTCATAATGTAGGTGATAAGAGCAGAGACTTGAACTGTACTTATATAGCTGGGCTTGCTCTCTCGTGCTCCAGTCATCTAGCAAGAGAATAATTTCCTGTAGATAGCTGTGACCCTTTTGTTTGGGACCCAATATGAATATGCATGGAACCAACATGCACCCAATCACAGTGTGGAGTTCAGCCCAGCGGCACCCTCAGCTCAAAGCAGAGCATAGAAAAACAAAAACAAAACCCATTGCTGTAGAGTTGATTCTGACTCATAGGGACTCTATAGGACAGAGTAGAACTGCCTCATAGGGTTTCCAAGGAGTGGCTAGTGGATTCAAACTGTCGACCTTTTGGTTAGCAGCCAAACGCTTAACTACTGTGCCACCAGGGCCCCAAGAAGACCATAAATTAGAAAATTCAAGGTTGACCTGCTGAATACTTAAGTACAAGAATACATATTTTTGTTTGCCACTAGGAATATGTGTTTCTTTTTTATGCAGCCAATGCTACTACAGTCTCACATTCCAGTGAAGGCAACAGGGAAGCAAGCAATGCAATAGTGTGCATTTAGTAAGATGATTGAAATAGATGAAAGAAGGTACGAGAATAGCACAGAGAAATAAGTGATTATTTACAATAAGGAGGAAAGAAAGCTTTCTCCAAAAAGTTATCAACTGAGAAAATATTTCACCAGGCAGAATAAGAAAGGAGATGGAATTTCAGGAATTGTATAAATGTCTAGCAACAGGTGGGGGTAACAATTTAAAATAAAAATCACTGTTAACATTTTAATGTATTACCTCTTTTCTTCCATGACCATTTTGCATGGCAGTGATTAGGTTATGTATACCACTGCCATATTTTTACTCATATAATGCACACCTTCTACATTTGTTTGCCAACTGCTCCCTCCCAACATGAGGTATTTTCACAAGCACCGTTATGCCATTTTTTTTTATATGTTGCTGTAAAAAATAAATAGCATAGCAGACTTACGAAAATATCTTGAGGGGGGGGAAGGAGCAGTTGGCAAACAAATGTAGAAGGTGTGCGTTATTTGAGTAAAAATATGATATACAACCTGTGACTTTACTTAGAATGTGTGTAATATTTATTCTTCAATACTAGCATTTTAAATATTTATTTTAATTTCCAACCTGTGGATATAACATCATTAAAGCAAACTTTTCCCTAATATATGACTTTAATATTGTTTCCAGCCTATCACTATTTTTAGCAAGACTATGATGATGATCAGGACTGGGCAGTGTTTCATTTAGTTGTTCATAGGGTCACTATGAGTTGGAACCAATTTGACAGCACCTAATAAGAACAACATGATGATGATCAGCTGTGCATATCTTTTGACTTATTTTTAAGCTATAAATACTAATATTTAATTTAAAGGCAATATTCAATAACATTAACATAGATCATTATGAGGGGAAATAATGGGAAACTTGGCATATATAGGGGGAGTCCCATTCATTAGGGGACAATGAGAACTGGCATTTGTTGAACACCTATTATATGCCCAACATCATGCTGACTGCACAGCACGAGTGTACTTTTCAACAACCTTAAATATAGGAATTATTCACAGATTTTCAGAGCTGTGACTTTCAAAGGTGACAGAGTTAGTGAATGGCTAAAACTGGATTTCACACCCAGGCCTCTCTGAATTCCAAACACATTATCTTTCCACTATGCCACTGAAAAAGAGCCCTGGTGGCACAGTGGTTAAGCACTAGGCTGCTAACGAAAAGTTTGGCTGTTTGAACCCACCCAACGGCTCTGTGGGAGGAAAACCTGGCGATCTGCTCTTGTAAAGATTACAGCCTAGAAAACACTACAGAGCACTTCTACTCAGTCACATGGGACCACTAAGGATGCAAAAATCAACTCAGTGGCACCTAACACTAACAACGTATCACTGAAATGTTGTGAAACTAAAATTCTGATCTCATTTGATAATATTGTGTACTCAAATTTTTTGCTATTGAATTGAATGAGACACTTGTGATTATACAGTTCAGTAGAGAATAAATTATTATCCTCTGGCTGAAAAAGGGAGTGTAAAAACAATAATATCCCTTAGGGAGTCAGTAATGATTAAAAGCACCACAGCATTTAAATTTTACTTCATAAGAGGAACTAATAATGGGAATCTGAAAAAAAAAAAAAAAAGGCAAAGGAGCTTCTCTCTCTCTCTTCTACCTGCAAGGTTTCTAAAATTAGATAATGTGGGTGCCTGCTGCATTAAAAAGAACAGGGTACCTTGTCCAACAATGAGGCAAAGAGAGCCTTTTAAAAAATGAATGTAGTGACAGTTTATAAAGACAATGTTCTACATTCTACCTTGGTGAGCAGTATCTGGGGTCTTAAAAGCCTGTGAGCAGCCATCTAAGATACTCCACTGGTCTCATCCCTTCGGGAGCAAGGGAGAATGAGATAACAGGATACAAGGAAAAGATTAGTCCGAAGGACTAATTGTCCACAGCTACCAAGGCCTCCACCAGACTGAGTCCAGTACAGCTAGATGGTGCCTGGCTACCACCACTGACTGCTCTGACCAGGATCACAACAGAGGGTTCTGGACAGAGCTGGAGAAGGATGTAGAACAAAATTCTAACTCATAAAAAAAGACCAGATTTACTGGCCTAAAGGAGACTGGAGAAACCCCTAGAGTATGGCCCCCAGATACCCTTTTAGCTCAGTGGTGAAGTCATTTCTGAGGTTCACCGTTAAGCTGGGGAGTAGACAGCCCCATAAAACCAAATGCGACTAATGAGGTACAGCAGTCCAGGGACAAGGGCCAGAACGCAGAAGGGGACAGGAAAGCTGGTGATAGGGAACCCAGGGCTGAGTAAGGATAGTGTTGATATGTTGTGAGGTTGTTAACCATTGTCATAGGGCAACATGTGTACTAACTGTTAAATGAGAAACTATTTTGTTCTGTAAGCCTTCATCTAAAGTGAGAATAGCAGCACAATTGGAAGAGCATAGTCGATGTCACTGAACTGTGCATGTAGAAATTTTTGAAACGGTGTATCTTTGGTTATGTATATTTTCTCCAAAAAAAAAGGTCGAGAAGGGAGAGGGCTGACATGTTGTGGGGTTGTTAACCAATGTCATAAAACAACATGTGTACTACTGTTTCATGAGAAACTATTTGTTCTGTAAGCCTTCACCTGAAGTACAATAAAAAAAAAAAAAATGAATGTAATGAGAGTCATGACCTGCATTCTTTCTATTACCAAAAACTTGAATGTCCACACACTCTCTTCCTGCGGCTGCTTGGCTAGGGTTTAGAACACTCAGCCTTCTGGCTTGTTATGATTATTCTTTCAATTCCCACCAACGGTATTCTCCTGGCTTTAGTGCATATACACATGTACACATGCACACACATGCACAAACACACTCCCACACACACACACCACACGCACACTTTGGGAGACAGCTCTTTTGTGGTGTTGATTTAAGAAAGTATCTGTAACTTTAAAAAGAAGCTATAGCTTCCCATTGCTTGCAAAATTCAGTTCTAACATGTTAGTATAGAATACATGGCCCATCATAAACTGGATTCCTTTTGCTTTCTTCTCAAGATCTCCTGCTTCTCCCTACCCCACATGTGGAGCTTAGACCTTCTGGTAGTTCTCTTCAAATCTGCACCAGCCCAAAGTTTGCTCTTGTTTAGGCTCAAACACTCTTTCAGCAACCTTTTTTTTTTTTTTTTTTGCCTTATAAATACCTCCCCAAGCCTGGATTAGATGCTGTTATTCTACATTATTTAAATAGCAGCTGGACACTTTCTCAAGGATGAAGGCCAATGTCAAAAAATCCAATTTACATGGCCTAACATAGTTTATAAAGAAAATGTTCTACATTCTACTTTGGTGAGTAGCATCTGGGGTCTTAAAAGCCTGTAAGTGGCCATCTAAGATACTCCAATGGTCTCAACCCATCCAGAGCAGGGGAGAATGAATAAAAATAAAGAAACAAGGGAAAAATTAATCCAAAGGACTACCACAGCCTCCACCAGATTGAGTCCAGTACAACCAGATGGGCCCGGCTACCACCAACAACTACTCTGACCAGGATCACAATAGAGGGCCCTGGACAGAGCTGGAGAAAAATGTAGAACAAAATTCTAACTCACAAAAAAAGACCAGACTTAATAGCCTGACAGAGACTTTAGAAACCCTGGGAGTATGGCCCCTGGACACCCTTTTAGCTCAATAATGAAGTCACTCCTGAGGTTCACCCTTCAGCCAAAGATTAGACACACTCATAAAACAAAACGAGACTAAAGGGACACACTAGCAAACACTAGAAGGCAAGAGGGGACAGGAAAGCTGGTAATAGGGAGCCCAAGGTAGAGAAGGGAGTGTTGACATGTCGTGGGGTTGGTAACCAATGTCACAAAACAATATGTGTACTAACTGTTTAATGAGAAGCTAGTTTGTTCTGTAAATCATCTGAAACATTATTAAAAAAAAAAAAAAAAACTGAAACCCAGATAACTTGCTCAGGGTCATACAGGTTTGGAGTGTTTTGAACGCTATTGCCAAAATTTCCTATCTGAGTAAAGAATAAAGATTAGTCTAATGATAGGAAGAGGAATGGTAGGGCTATTCACAAAAGTGAAGAAGTAGGTTGGGTCTGCTATTTTTGTGAACCCAGATTTGAATATACCTTATTCAAACTTGGCCAGGAATATATTGCCCTTAAAAATAATAAAATCAATAACTTGTTAGAACTGGTATATTCATGTTTACTTGAGTTCCTTGGCTTTCAAGTACAAAAGAATTGAAAAGAAAAAAAAATCAAGTTTACAGGAGGATCACTTTGTCAAGGAACTAGTTCTTGAAATTTACCAATGTACCAAAAATATATTTACAAAAATAACAGTCTTGAATATATGCAATGAATAAAAATAAAAATATAGCCTTTGTAAAGGTTTATGAATGCACTATTTTCTCACAAATTTTGTATGACTATACTACTCTAATAAAAATTAAAACTAAAGGCTACACTGAAAAATAAAACATAATGTATGATATCAGATTTATAAAATTATGTAAATATATGTGTCTTAGGCTGGGTTCTCTAGAGAAGCAAAACCAGTAAAGCGTATAAATATATACAGAGAGAGAGATTTATATCAAGGAAACAGTTCACGTGATTGTAGAGGCTAGAACATCCCAAGTCCATGGGTCAGGCTAGAGGCTTCTCCCAAGTCATGCAGCTGCAGAAGCTGGCGAGCCCGAGGTCGGCAGGTCGGAGAGCAGGGTTCCCGCTTACAGGCTGTGAAGGTTAAGGAATTCCAAGATCAGTAGGGAAGATCACAAGGTTTCTCCTGATTCATGTAGCTGCAGGGGCTGGCGAACCCAAGATCAGCAGATCAGAGAGCAGGGCTCCACTCACAGGCTGTGAAGATCGACGAATCCCAAGTTCGGCAGATAAGCTGACAGCTCAAGTCCAAGAATAGGAATGAGATGACAGGAAGCAGCCACAGGATCCAGAGAGCGAGCAAAAAGCCAGAACTTCTGCTTATATTCAGATGCAAGCCACACCCCCAAAGAAACTCCCTTTCATCTGATTGGCTATTCATAGTATATTGAATCATGGGAGTGATCACATTTAAACACTGAGAATCATGGCCCAGCCAAGTTGACACACAATCTTAACCATCACAATGTATATATATGTTCATGTACGTGCTTAAAACTTTAAATTACTTGTAGTATTTACTTCTGAGTTATTTTCATCAGAAGATAATTGGACTATTACTAGTTTAGAGAGAATAGAATCAGTTTCCCAGCCGTGCTACTTTCTAAGTCTGTAAAACTAAGCAAGCCATTGATGTAATATGGGGATAAAATACCTTGCCTAACCACTTCACAAGATTTCTGTGTAAATTGTGATGTAATAAAAATGACGAAGACCATTAGGTCCTTTAGGATTTATACTTTTTTTTACTCATATCATTGTCTTTAACCACCAGCTTATTCCTAGAATACTGTAGGTACATATTTTCTGAAACTAATGGAATAGATCTTAGAAAGCAAAGCAGAAATGAGGTATTTTAAATTCTGTCATGTTATGACTTGCTATTATCATGTAAACTTATATGTTGCCTGGCTATCCAATTACATTGTAATAATATAAAGAAAATGCGTGTTTTTCTACAATAGCCATTTGCCTGATGAGATGTTTTACACTTGGGATGAACTCAGTAAATATTTATAAACAAAATATGTAATATCATATACTTCTATTAATCTTAGCATGTTAAATTTGGAAGGAGCCTAAGAGATTCAAGCTAACTTGTTCCTCTCCATCAACACTGCCAACATTTTGGTTAGGAGTAATTTGAGACAGGAGAAAGAGTTTTGCCAAACGATCATACAGTAATTATACAAAAAAACTCACAATACAAGTCTATTGCGTCCTCATCTAATATTCTATCCAATGTATCAATTATATCTTGTTGTTTGTTGTGTTCCATCAGGTGGATTCCGACTCATAGCTACCCTATAGAACAACGTAGAATTGCCCCATAGGGTTTCCAAGCAGTGGCTGGTGGATTCGAACTGCCAACCTCTTGGTTAGCGGCCTGAGCTCTTAACCACTTTGCCACCAGGGCTGCAAATATATAAATGCACATATTTTGCATAAAAATAATATACCCAATATACATATTTCTTTTATTGTTAGGTGCCATCAAGTTGGTTCTGAATCAGAGTGACCCTATGTACAACAGAACGAAACACTGCCTGGCCCTGTGCCATTCTCACAATCTTTGCTGTGCTTGAGCCTACTGTTGCAACCACTGTGTCAATTCATCTTCTTGAGGGTCTTTCTCTTTTTCCCAAACTCTCCACTTTAGCAAGCATGATGTCCTTCTCCTGGGACTGGTGCCTCTTGATAACATGTCCAAAGGATGTGAGATGAAGTCTCTCCATCCTCACTTTTAAGGAGAATTCTGGCTGTACTTCTTCCAAAACAGATCTCTTTTTTCTTCTGGCAGTCCACGGTATACTCAATATTCTTCACGAACACCATAATTTAAAGGCATCAGTTCTTCTTTGATGTTCCTGATTCATTTTTCAGCTTTCACATGTATATGTGGCAATTAAAAATACCATGGCTTGGATCAGGTGCACCTTAGTCTTCAAGGTGACTTCTTTGCTCTTTACCACTTTAAAGAGGTCTTTTACAGCAGATTCGCCCAGTGAAATGCGTCCCTTGATTTCTTGACTGCTGCTTCCATGGGTGTAGATTGTGGATCTAAGTAAAATGAAATCCTTGACAACTTTAATCTTTTCTCCATTTATCATGATGTTGCTTATTGGTCCAGTTGCAAGGATTTTTGTTTTCTTTATGTTGAGGTGCAATCCATACTTAATGGATGAAGTCTCTGATCTTCATCAGTAAGCGTTTCAAGTTCACTTTTAGGAAACAAGGTTGTGTCATCTGCATATCACTAGTTGTTAATGAGTCTTCCTCCAATTCTGATGATGCCATCTTCATATAGTCCAGCTTCTTGTGTTGCTCGCTCAGCATACTAACTGAATAAGTATGGTGAGAGGATACAACCCTGACTTACACCTTTCCTGACTTTAAACCACACAGTATCCCCTTGTTCTGTTTGAACTACTGCCTCTTGGTCTATGTAAAGCTTCCTCATGAGCACAATTAAGTGTTCTGGAATACCCTTTCTTCACAATGTTATCCATAATTTGTTATGATCCGCAGAGTTGAATGCCTTTACATAGTCAATGAAACACAGGTAAACATCTTTCTGGTATTCTCTGTTTTCAGCCAACATCCATCTGACATCAACAATGATATCCTTTGTTTCATGTCTTCTTCTGAATCTGATTTCAATTTCTGGCAGTTCACTATCTATGTATAGCTGCAAACATTTTTAAATGATCCTCAGAAAAATTTTATTTGTGTATGATAATAATGACATTGTTGGATAATTTCTGCATCTGTTGAATCAGTTTTCTTTGGAATGGGCACAAATATGAATCTCTTCCAGTCATTTTGCCGGGTAGCTGTCTTCCAAATTTTTTAACATAGACAAGTGAGCACCTCAAGTTCTGCATCCGTTTGTTGAAACATTTCATTTCAGTTGATATTCGGGCAAATCTTATAGTCTTACTTTTCTCTAGTGCCTTCAGTGCATCTTGGACTTCTTCCTTCAGCACCATTGATTCTTGATCATATGCTACCTTCTGAATGGTTGAAAGTCGACCAGTTCTTTTTGGTATAGTGAGTCTGTGTATTCTTTCCATCTTCTTTTGATGCTTCCTGCATCCTTTAAATTTTTCCCATAGCATACTTCAAACACTGCAACTTGAAGCTTGAGATTTTTTCTTCAGTTCTTTCAGCTTGAGGAACTCTGAGTAAGTTCTTCCTTTTTGTTTTTCTAACTCCAGGTCTTTGCACATTTCATTATAATACTTTACTTGGTTTTCCGGAACCGCCCTTTGAAATCTGTTCAGCTCTTTTACTTCATCATTTCTTTCATTCCCTTTAGCTACTCTACATTCAAGAGCAACTTTAGGGGTCTCTTCTGACATCCATTTTGGTCTTTTTCTTTCCTATCTTTTTAATGACCTCTTGCTTTCTTTATGTTTGATGTCCTTGATGTTATTTCACAGCTTCTCTGGTCTTCAGTCATTAGTGTCCAATGTGTCACATCTATGCTTGAGATGGCCTCTAAATTCAGATGGGATATGGCTTTTGTGGACTTCTTATAATTTTCTTCAGCATCAACTTGAACTTGCATATAAGCAATTGATGATCTATTTCACATCTGGCCCCTAGCCTTGTTCTGACTGATGATATTGAACTTTTCCATAGTCTCTTTCCACACACGTAGCTGATTTGAGTTCTCTGTATTGGATCTGATGAGGTCCATGTGTATAGTCACCGTTTATGTGGTTGAAAAAAGATATTTGCAATAAAGAAGTCGTTGGTCTTGCAAAATTCTATCATGCAATCTCTTGTGTAGTTTCTATAACCAAGGCCATATTTTCCAACAATGGATCTTTCCTCTTTGTTTCCAATTTTCACATTTCAATCACTAGTAATTATCAGTGTATCTTGAGTACATGATTTATCAATTTCAGACTACAAAAGTTGGTAAAAATCTTCATTTTCCTCATCTTTGGCTTTAGTGGTTGGTTCATAAATTTGAATAATAGTTGTATTAGTGGGTCTTCCTTGTAGGCATATGGATATTATCTTTTCACTGACAGTGTTGTACTTCAGGATGGATCTGAAAATGTTCTTTTTCGCAAGGAATGCAATGTCATTCCCCTTCAATTTGTCATTCCCGACATAGTAGACCATATGATTGTCCAGTTCAAAATGTCCAATACCAGTCCATTTCAGCGCACTAATGCCTAGGATATCAATCTTTATGCAATCTATTTCTTTTTGGACAACAAAAAAAATCTAATTTTCTTAGATTGATACTTCGTACATTCCACATTCTTATTGTTAATGGTTAGTTGCAGGTGTTTCTTCTCATTTTGAGTCGTGCCACATCAGCAAATGAAGATTCTGAAAGCTTGACTCCATCCATGTCATTAAGGTTGACTCTGCTTTGAGGAAACAGCTCTTCCTCATTCGTATTTTGAGTGCCTTCCAACCTGAGAGTTTCATCTTCCAGCACTATGACAATGTTATGCTGCTATTCATAAGATTTTCACTGCTACTTCTTTTCAGAAGTACACTGCCAGGTCCTTCTTCCTAGTCAGTCTTAGTCTGGAAGCTCAGCTAAAACTTGTCCATTATGGATGACTCTGCTGGTATTTGAAATACCGGTGGCATAGCTTTCAGCTTCACAGCAACATGCAAGCCACCACAGTATGACAAACTTATAGACGAGTGATGGAATACATATAAACAACAATAGTGCATACATCCATACATATTTGTTTTCCTAAAGCATCATATAATATCTAATTTAGGATATATAAATCACATAGTTCAATTATTATTTTATTATTAATAACTCATGAAGATAGGCCAGCATGTTTCTGGTAGACCTCTGAGTCTTCTAGCTCTTGTCATACTCTTATCTACTGTTGTCAGAGGTGAATGCAGAATGGACAGAACTCTCATTTAAGATGTGGATAAATCAGAAAGATGATCAGTGATCAACAGTCTTCCTTTTCAACAACCTTTTTATATCTAGGTAACTATCACCTGGAGTCCCTGGGTGGTACAATCAGTTAAGCGTTCAACTACTAACCAAAATGTTGGAGGGTGAAACCCACCCAGAGTTGCCTGGGAAGATCTGCTTCTGAAAGGTCACAGCCTTGAGAACTCTATGGAGCAGTTCTACTGTGAAATAAATGGGGTCACCATTAATTGGAATCAACTCAACAGAAACTAGTTTGGTTTGTTTTTTTAAATATCACCCACCTGTAAAGTACGTAAAGCAGGAGTGCACTGAAACGTGAGTACTTTTCTAGGCTTTGAATTGTAGGAAGAGAAGTAGATGGTGTTGCTGTCCCTACAAGCTATCTATTGCACCATACATATGGGCTATAGAACATCTGTCAGCTGTGAGACGAACAAAATTAACCAGGCTGCCAATTGGACATCTCTATCAAAAATGTGAGAAATTATACGTTAGATGAAACATGTATGGAGACTAGAGGCTGACAGAATGCTCTTGCTAAAGAGGAAAATTACGATTATTTGTTTTGTTATTTTGTTTGACCACACTTTAATTTTATAATAAGCCTTTTAGCATCAATGAGTTATTTGTTATGTTTTTATTTTTTTCTTTTTTAAGGGCATGGTTAATGAGAAAGTAAGTACTAAAAGCCCATTTTTCAAGAAAATTGATGATTGTGCTGTGGACTAACCTGTTTCCTTCTATCTCTAAACTGACCTTCTATACCTGGCTTTTGGACACTGGAGTGAGATTGTAGACCAAATTTCTCTTTTGTCAGCTGGCTTGTTGTCAGCTTCTGTCCATAGGTGGTCTGCAGAGAGACTAGCAGGCAGGAGAAGAAAAAACAAATGCTCCTTTCTTTTTGCTCACTGTTTCTTTCAGCTTTATCCCAGAAGCAGAAACATGTCCTGATTTCTAGGTTTCTTTTTTCTTTCTCCCCCGCATTCCCACAAACAGGTCCAAGATGCCCACTCAGAATCTAGTACTAGTTAACTGGCACTCATCTTTAGAATCTGAGTTCTATCTCAGAGAGAACACTCTAACAAGATGCAATTCCAAAGTACCAGTACCATCTGGACAGCATCCTCTCAGTTATCTATGACCCTTCTTACAAACCTACAAATCCCCAAGTTTTAGTAACTCCAACCTCTTCCCTCTATTCCCCCAACTCTTAGGAATGGCAGCTGCTTCTTGCAGTTATAATCCATATTCCATCAGTAGCCCTTATGTAAATTTTCAGCCTCTAAAACCTGATTTACCAATTTCCTATGTTTAATTTTCTCTGTTAAGATAACTGGTGGTGTTCCTGTTTCTTTGAACGGAGTCTGGCTAAAAGTGTAATTTTCACAACATATCTGTCAGCATCTAGAGAGTTAATCCAGGAGATACACATATGCTTAAGGAGCATCACAACAGTGAGATTATTAATTTTTGCAGGGAATTTTTATGTTACATCAAAAAATATTTAATTCTATGTTTTCTATGCATGTATGAAATGGTAATCAATGTTTTGTTTCCATCAGCAGAAGAAGAACTTCAAAACTCATTAAGTCATGCTGTTTTATATCATGTAATCACTGATTAATATAGACATTCACATTCATAGTTAATTCTAATATTGGTTCAATTATTTTAACCAGTTAATAAAATAAAAATCTTTGAAAATGAATTCTATTAAAGTTGAAAAATGCAACCCTGGTGGCGTAATGGTTAAGAGCTAGGCTGCTAACGTACAGATCAGTGATTTGAACTCTGAGAAAAGACCTGCTCCCATAAATATTACAGCCTAGGAAACCCTAAAGACCCTATGGGATCACCATGAGTTGGAATGGACTCTAAGGCACACAACAACAACAATATTGGAAATCTAATTTAAAGGTCCAATATTAAAAATATTTTTGTTTGCTTATAATTTGAACGCAAATTTTAAGTAGCATGGGTCACAGCAAAACCAATATTATCATTAAATTAAGAAACCTATCGAAAGACATGTACTTGTATTTGGCTGTGATGAATATACTATTTATAGTTTTATCCAAGCAAGGTGTAATATTCTCCCAATAAAATATATGCTCTAATTGTCAAAATTAAACATATCCCTCCACCTCACACCCACATATGGTTAGAATAATTAAAAATCAATTGTTGTGAGAAAGATGATGGTAAGCACCCCCCAAAAACCAAACCATCCAACAATAACAACAAAACTTTGGCTCAGGGGAATGTACTTTCTTTCTCTGCTGCCATAATCAGTTGAATTTTAAAAAGGTTTAAGCCTTTGAAACAGTCCTTTTTATGTTCATCTAAGTGTTCTACAATGGTTAGTATTATGGTAAACAAGTCCTGTACATTTTGGTTACATTTTCTTCAAAATCAGAAATTTTTAATCAAAGTGTTTTAATAAATGGAATGAAAAAGAAGACAAACAAAACAAGCTTTTAGCAAATTGCAGTTGTGAAAACAAAGCTTACAAACTGGAAGATACTGAGATTTTCCATCGTAAAAGCAAGGGAGGAGCTGAACAAATTAAAAGATGAGAACACACTAATTAAAAGATGAGAGCTCAATCAGTGTGCACGATGTAATTTTGAACTTTTATATTTGCGTATTAGAAGATCTCAACTGGGGAAGAGATCTTTTGATGAGCTCCTATTTTTAATTAGATGAATATGTGTTATTTATAACAATGAAATGAAATTAAGAAGGGCTACAATTTGAAGCATTTAAATTTGGTGATAGTTTATAAGAATAATACATAAATACATATATTTGAAGGAGTCCTAGTGGCATAATGGTTAAGCACTCAGCTGCTAACTGAAAGGTTGGAGGTTCAAGCTCACACAACTTCTCTTTGGGTGGAACATCTGGAGATCAGCTCTCATAAAGATTACAGCCTAGAAAACACTATGGGATGCTTCTGCTCTGTCACATGGTGTCACTCTGAGTTGAAATCAACTAAATGGCACCTAGCAACAACAATACACTACAGGTATACCACGGAGATATTACAGCTTCTGTTCCAGACCACCGAAATAAAGTGAATATCACAATAAAGCAAGTCACACAAATTTTTTGGTTTCCTAGTAAATGTAAAAGTGCATTTACACTACACTGTAGTCTATTAAGTGTGCAATAGTATTATGTCTAAAAAATATATATATACCTTAATTACAAAAAAATACTTTATAGCTAAAAAATACTAACCTTCAGCTGAGCCTTCCTTCAGCAAGTCATAATCTCTTTGCTGGCAGAAGGTCTGGCCTTGATGTTGATGGCTGCTGACTGATCGGAGTGGTGGTTGCTGAAGGCTGAGGTGGCTATGGAAATTTCTTAAAGTAAGACAACAATGAAGTTTGCCACGTCAATTGACTTTTCCTTTCATGAAAGATTTCTCTGTAGCATGGGATGCTATCAAAATAGCATTTTACCCACAATAGAACTTCTTTCAAAATTGGAGTCAATCCTCTCAGACTCTGCCACTGCTTTATCAACTCAGTTTATGTAAGTCTAAACCCTTGTTTTAATTTCAACAATGTTCACAGCATATTCATCAGGAGCAGATTCCATCTCAAGAAACCAGTTTCTTTGTTCATCCACAAGAAGCAACTGCTCATCTGTTAAAGTTTTATTATAAGATTGCAGCAATTAAATCACATCTTCAGGCTCCACTTCTTATGCTAGTTCTCTTGCTATTTCCACCACATCTGCAGTTACTTCCTCCCCTGAAGTCTTGAACCTCTCAAAGTCATCCATGAGGGTGGAAATCAACTTCTTCCAAACTCCTGTTAATGAAGATATTTTGGCCTCCTCCCATGAATCAGTAATATTCTTAGTGGCATCTAGAATGGTGAGTTCTTTCCAGAAGGTTTTCAATTTTCTTTGTCCAGATCCATCAGAGGATCACTATCTATGGCAACTGCAGCCTTAGGAAATGTATTTCTTAAATAGTGAGGGTTAAAAGTCAAAATTACTCCTTGCAGAATGGATGTTGTGTTAGCAGGCATGAAAACAACATTAATCTCCTTATACATATCCATCAGAGCTCTTGGTGACCAGGTGCATTGTCAATGAGCAGTAATAGTTTGAAAGGAATCTTTTTTAAAAAAATCTGAACAGTAGTTCTCAACAGAGGGCTTAAAATATTCAGTAAACCACACTGTAAATAGATGTGCTGTCATCCAGGCTTTGTTGTTCCATTTACAGAGCACAGGCAGAGTAGATTTAGCATAATTCTTAAGAGCCCTAGGATTTTAGTAAGGATAAATGGACACTGGTCAACTTAAGGTCACCAGCTGCATTAGCCCCTAACAAGAGAGTCAGTCAGTCCTTTGAAGCTTTAGAGTAGGGCATTGACTTCTATCTAGTTATGAAAGTGCTAGATGGCATCTTCTTCCAGTTTGAGGCTGTTTCGTCTGCACTGAAAATCTGTTGTTTAGTGTAGCCACCTTCATCAATTATATTAGCTAGATCTTCTGGATAACTTGCTGCAACTTCTACATCAGCACTTGCTGTTTCACCTTGCATTTTTATGTTATGGAGACAGCTTCTTTCCTTAAGCCTCCTGAACCAGCCTCTGCTAGTTTCAAACTTTTCTTTTGTAGCTTCCTCACCTCTCTCAGATGTCATAGAATTGAAGAGAATTAGGGCCTCGCTCTGGATTAGTCTTTGGCTTAAGGGAATGTTGTGGCTGGTTTGATCTTCTATCCAGACCACTAAAACTTTCTCCGTATCAGCAACAAGATTGCTTCACTTTCTTATCATTCATATGTTCATTGCAGTAGCACTTTTAATTTCCTTCAAGAACTTTTCCTTTGCATTCACATTTTGGCTAACTGTTTGGTGCAAGAGGCGTAGCTTTCAGCCTATCTTGGCTTTTGATATGTCTTTCTCACTAAACCTAACCATTTCTAGTTTTTGATTTCATGTAGAGATGTGCAACTCTTCCTTTCACATGAACATTAGGAGCCATTGTAGGGTTATTGATTGGCCGAATTTCAATATTGTCACATCTCAGGTAATAGGGAGGCCCAAGGAGAAGGAGAGAGAGAGAGAGAGGAATGGCTGCTCAGTGGTGCAGCCAGAACACACACAGCATTTATCAATTAAGTTCACTGTCTTATATGTGTGGTTCATCCTGCCCCAAAATAATTACAAAAAGACCCTCAAAGATCACTGATCACAGATCACCACAACAGATATAATAATAATGAAAAAGTTTGAAATATTGCAAGAATTACCAAAGTGTGACACAGAGACATGAAGCGAGCACATGCTGTTGGAAAAAAGGTGGCTATAGATTTACTAGACACAGGGTTCCACCAACCTTCAATTTGGAAAAAATGCAGTATCTGTGAAGCACAATCAAATGAGGTATGCCTGTATATTTGATCAGCTTTTTCTTACAAAAAGTTACTTTGAATGGAGACATAAATACTGTATCTATAAAACGATTGGATCTAAATTATTTATAAAATATATGTAAGAATAAAAGTGGAATTGAGATGATTCACCAGTTAGCAGATGTACTCTCTTTTTCCCAGGTATCTCAACATGTACAGAGAGAGAATTATTTTTTTTTTAATTAAGGTCTGTAAGATAGTCAATTGAAAGGATAAAATTTTTCGATATTTGACAACTATAAATGCAACCTTGAAGAAGATCCCAGGCACTTTTGTGAAACAATTAAAAGTAATAAGACCTTGTTAAAAAAGGAATTGAAAATAATAATAACAGTAACACGATATTAGAGATAGATACGGCCTAGGAACTCCAAAATCCATATATAAATATACAGCAAAAATATTATTTTAATTTTTTATGTTCATATAATCACTAAGAATACTTTATTTTTTATTTAATGTGCACATGTATCTATACTTGTTTTCTATATGACAGTTTAATATAGAGTATAGTTTTGAGTTAAATTACTGTATAGATCCAATAACAATATACTGAAATCAATAAAGTACAGTATTTGTAGTACTTTCAGCTCCCTCTAATAGTTTTAAATATTTCCTAGTTTGGACAATATGTAGTCCTTTTCACCTTTGGATGAACTGCTGTTATCCTGCTCTGCCTGAAACTTAGTGAGTCATTTAGGAGTGAATTATTAAAAAGCTTACTTGGATGGCAGAATGAACATTATATTGCCATCACTTTGACTCCATTTTGTGTTTTATAAATTATTCTGAGTTTAAGTAGGAAAAAAAAAAGAGGATGTTACTTATTTACCATTCAAATCGTTAAAAAAGAAAAAGATTATAATATTATTTTAAACAAATATCTAAGGTTAGAATGAAGATATGCTACTTTTTGTTTTAAAGTTTTTGCCTTACATTTAATGCTTTTATCTTAACATTCTAACTAGTGTTGGATCTCTAATCCTAAGGATGTTTCTTGAGGAGTATCATTACAGTTGTTATGGATTGAATGGTGTCCCCTCAAATTTTGTGTTGTAAAACCTAACCTCTATGCCTGTGGTTATAATCCCATTTGGGGATGGAATGTCTTCGTTATGTTTATGAGACAAGATTAGTGTAAGGTCTTAAATCTCTTTGGGGATATAAAAGAGATTAAATAAGCAAGCCAGAGAAGCAGAGATGGGGAAAGATAGATGCCAAGCCTCATGGAGATCTCCAAGGAACCAGGAAACAGAAATTTCCTTCAGAGCCGAAAGAGACAGAAGGCCTTCCCTTGGAGCCAGCACCCTGAATTTGGACTTCTACCCTCCTAAACTGTGAGAAAATTAATTTCTGTTTGTTAACAGAAACACTGTGGTACTTCAGTTATAGCAGCACTAGATAACTAAGACAACAGGCATACTCTAAGAAATGTTTGTTGAGTCCATAAGTACAAACTCTTAATGATTCTTAATAGAAAGCTGCAGTAGAACTGTCTGGTTTAAAAATTAGTGCTATTCTGTGTGACTTGGAGGTCACATACCTGGCAACACAGTCAAGCAGCAGCACAGGTCAGAAATGTTGCTGAAGAGTCTTTGCAGCACCTTGCTATTTAAAAAACAATGTCAATTTATATATTATTTTATTCAGACAGACAATTTGTTTTCTCATTCCATAACTAACTAAGAACAAATAAGAAACATATTGATGGCAGAAGAAACAATTGATAGAAGTTTAGTGTCATAGAATTGGTCAGAAAATGAGTGTGTTTATGCAATGATAAAGAACAGTGATCAATCTGTGAAGCATCTTATAACACGGATGAAACTGGAGACATTATGCTGAGTGAAATAAGTCAATCATAAAAGGACAAATATTGTATGAGACCTCTACTGTAAAAACTCATGAAAAAGTTTACACAAAAAAAGAAACAATCTTTTTTTCGTTACAAGAGATGGGAGGTGTGGGGAGGAAATACTAAATAGACAATAGATAAGTGGTAACTTTGGAAAAGGATAAGACAGCACATAATACTGGGGAAGCCAACACAATTTGTACAAGGAAAGGTCATGGAAGCTCCATAGACACATCCAAACTCCCCAAGGGACTGAATTGCTGGGCAGGGGGCTATGGGGACCATGGTTTCTGGAACATCTAGTTCAATTGGCATAACACAGTTTATAAAGAAAATGTTTACATTCTACCTTGGTGAGTAGCGTCTGGGGTCTTAAAAGCCTGTGAGCAGCCATCTAAGATACTCCACTGGTCTCACACAGTTGGGAGCAAGGGAGAATGAAGAAAAGATATAAGGAAAAGATTAGTCCAAAGGACTAATGGACCACAACTACCATGGCCTCCACCAGACTGAGTCCAGTACAACTAGATGGTGCCTGGCTACCACCACTGACTGTGCTGACCAGGATCACAACAGAGGGCCCCAGACAGAGCTGAAGAAAAATGTCGAATAAAATTCTAACTCACAAAAAAATACCTGACTTACTGACCTGACAGACACTGGAGAAACCCCGAAAGTATGGCCCCTGGACAGCCTTTCAGCTCAGTGGTGAAGTCACTCCCGAGGTTCACCATTCAGCCAAAGTTTAGACAGCCCCACAAAACAAAACAAGACTAATGAGGCACTACAGTCCAGGGACAAGGACTAGAAGGCAGGAGGGTACAAGGAAGCTGGTAATACAGAACCCAAGGTTGAGAAAGGACAGTGTTGACAAATCGTGGGGTTGTTAACCATTGTCATAAAACAATATGTGTACTATTTAATGAGAAACTATTTGTTCGATAAACCTTCTTCAACAGTACAATTTAAAAAAAAAAGAAAATGAGTGTGCATGTGTGTATGTGTGTGTCTGTCTGTGAGAGAAAGAAAAAAAAAGAGAGGACACATTGTATTTTAAGGAAAAAAAATCCTGTAAGGACAAATATTCACTCAAGTATCAAATGAATAGTTGAATTTAAAAAAATAGCATAAAACATATTTTTTTTCCTAATCATCATTGCTATGAGACTTTTACAATGGCTAGGAAATGTATATTAAAATTTTGGAGAGTTCAAAAAATTATTAACATAATGTAACTAGCTTTATATGATAAGATATAGTTATCTTTAAAAATCCACTTAGCTGGCACATTTCATTAAAAAGTGTTACAGTGGAAAATGTCAAATAATAAAAATCTTTTGGAAAGGTATGGGGAATTTCAGATGAATTTGAAAAACCCCTATATTATGTAAGAAAGTACTAAGACTTAAAAGGAAATTCACTTGCTATGAAGTGGGAGAAACCAGACTGGAAGTCAGTCATCTTAAAATATCTCAGTATGCAAACTCAGCATCAAAAAGACAAACAATTCAATCATAAAATGGGCAAAGGACATGAACAGACACTTCACCAAAGAGGACATTCAGGCAGCCAACAAATACAAGCAAAGATGAATGTGATCATTAGCAAATAAAAGCTACAATGAGATACCATCTCTCCCCTGTAAGAATGACAATGATCAAAAAACCAGAAACAACAAATGCTAGCGAGGATGTGGGAGACTGGTAAACTGATACAATCACTATGGAAAATCATATGGCACTTCCTCAAAAAGCTAGAAATAGAAATACCTTATCATCCAACAATCCCACTGCTGGCTATATATCCAAGAGATATAAGAGCAGTGACAGGAATAGACATGTGCACGCCAGTGTTCATTGCAGCATTATTTACAATAGCAAAAAATGGAAATAACTTAAGTGTCCATCAATGGCTGAATGGATAAACAAAATATGGTACATACATACAATGGAATAATATGCAACTACAAAGAATAATGAGGAGTCCACCAAACATCTTATAGCATGGATAAATCTGGAGGACATTATGCTGAATAAAATCAGTCATTCACAAAAGGACAAATACTATATGGTCCTACTATTTAAAAAAGTCAAGAATAGATATACACACAGAAAATAGCATTCTTTGATGGTTACCAGGGATGGAAGGGAGAGGGAGGGGGGATCACTTTCTAGATAGTAGTTATTTTTGGTGATGGAAAGGTAATACCAAATATGGGTGAAGCCTGCACAACTCGATTATGTCTCATTTTAACAATTTCAGAAGTAGAACAGTTCCCAGACTGGTTAATTGGGTGGGCCAGTGAAGTCATCAATACTTGGGTTCTTTTGGCTTTTCTGCTCTGTGACTCTTTACATGTTCTCATGGTAACCCACTTCATGATAGAAAGAAGCCTAGAGTAATTTTAAGTATCAAGTGCAGACACTACATCCAGCAGAAAAAAATAAAATAAAACAGAAAGGTTTTTTTTTTTAATGTGTCTTATTTTAACATCTACATCACTCACTGATAAAGGGAATGGGGCCCTATGAAGACTTAGATCAATTCCAACTTACTGTGATCACATATGAAAAAGTCTTAAAAATAAAACCAGTTGACACTTTAGGATGACAAGATAATGTAGGATTTTTTGTTTCTAAATTTTCTTACCGCTTTAATGTTTAAAGTGGTAATTCATTAACGCTTCATATTTAGGGGAAATGATGAAATAATATTAAGACCACTTTCTTTAAATTTCTGGCGTATATTTGGAAGAATTCTATTTTAAACAGTGTGCGAAGTAAAAGAATCTGTTTGCCTAATTGCTCTTATAAGTAAGAAGGGAATTGTTAACACGTGGTAAGTAAGAAAACTTACTAAAGCTGAAACTTAATTATAAAATACTCATCTGATATGTATTGGTAGGAATCGTAGGGTAAAGAATAGGGTGAAAAATCATTTGGAAGATTGTAGGTAATTTTATTTCCTTTATTTTTCCTGGTTGCAAGTTAGCAATGTTGTCTTCTCCCATAAAGATTACAGCCAAGAAAACCCAGTGGGACAATTCTACTCCATAACACATGGAGTCACTGTGAGTTGAAATTGACTCAATGGCACCTAACAACAACAAAAAATGCAAATACCCTCATCTGAGAACCCACTTTTTTCTTCCTAACAAAGAGTTAGAGATGTGAGTAATCAGTCTAGTGGAATACCTTATCTCTTGTTTTTCTCTATTCCTAATATTAAAGCAGAAGTTCTTAATCAAAGGTCCTTGAATCTATTCTAATCAATGGACTTAAGGGTATCTCCACAATACATCAACACTATATATTAAATTATATCTGTATGTTCATTTTCCTGGAAAATGAACACAACTTTTTCATGGGCTCAGGAAGTTGTGCAACTCCTCTCACTTTTGTCCTTTTTCCAAGAGTCATTGACTTCAGGACAGAACCAAGTGCTGGGCCTGGATCTCCAAAGATCTGCAAACAGCTTGACAGGTATTTCAGTACCCATGGCTGGTACTATTCCTGGTGAATGAAACTAACTTGGCTGCAAAATCCCAGTTCCAAAATTATGAATGAGGCAGTACTGGCAGAAATAAATAGCTTGATAGAATGAAAAAAACGCAGAACCCAGATTTTGCACCTACTACCTTTGTAAATTTTGACAGTTTTTACCCTTTTGTGGAATTTTTGTTATTTTAAAATATGGATATTAACAATACTTAATTCATAGGGTATTATATCAGATTATGTAAAAGTGTACAGAGTAAACCACCAGTATTTCATACTTGGAAAAAGGGTTGGATTTATCATAAAGAACATGAAATTTAAGCCTCAGAAACTTTCACTTGAATGGATCTCTTTCAAAGCCATGGGAAGGACCCTAGCAAGATGTTCAAGTGGATGTATGTTGTTGTCAAACTTTTGAAAGAATATATATTTGACCACAACTTGTTAAGACCACCCTAAATGCCCCTACTTAATATTTCCCCTATACTGATGCTATTGGGATAGCTATGTGTCTTTTGAGAATCTACCTAAGATACTGATGAACTGGGGATCATTTAGTTTGGGTTTAGTAGAATTATTTAATGAGGTTTTTAGTGACATCCATGCACGATTAACTTATTGCAACTAGATGGATATAAGAACAACTTCAAGAAATACTCTATTGCAATGCATTGTGCCAACTCTCCTAGAACTTGACACAAGGGGTCAAGGCCATACATTCTATCGTAATATGAATATATCCTGCAGTGTATACCACCACAGCTATGTGGGCAGAGATAAAACACATGGAGCCAGAAGTTAGCCTGTAGAAAATTTTGCAATTATCAGATATGCAACCTTGTAAATGCAGGATTTAAATCTTGCTGAAACCTAGTCAAAATGAAAGGTTTTTGTTTGTTTGTTTTGCCTGGTGGGGGCAAGTGTCAGAAACATCAACAACAAAGCATATAAGAGTGTTGTTGTTGATAGGGGCCTTCTCTTTGTTTCCAACTCATAAAGACCCTATGTACAACACTGCCTAGTCCTGTGTCATGTTCTCAATATTTGCTGTCTTTGAGTCCATTGTTGCAGCCACTGTGTCAATCTACCTCATTGAAGGTCTTCCTCTTTTTCCCAGAACTTCTATTTTACTAAGCATAACTTCCTTCTCCAGGGACTGGTCCCTCCTGATAACATGTTCAAAGTACTGGAGACGAAATTTTGCCATCCTTGATTATAAGGAGCGTTCTGGCTGTATTTCTTCCAAGACAGATTTGTTCGTTCTTCTGACAGTACATGCTATATTCAACATTCTTTGTCAACACCGTAATTCAAAGGAATCAATTCTTCTTCAGTCTTCCTTTTTCATTGTCAAGGTTTTGCACGCATATAAATACGATTGAAAATACTATGGCTTGGGTCAGGCTCACCTTAGTGCTTAAAGTGACACCCTTGCTTTTTAAAACTTTAAAGAAATCTTTTGTAGGAGATATACCCAAAGCAATACATCATTTGATTTCTTGACTGCTGCTTCTATTGGCTTTGATAGTGGATTCAAGTAAAATCAAATTATCAACAGCTTCAATAGTTTCTCTGTTTATCATGATGTTGCTTATTGGTCCAGTTGTGAGGATTTTTTTAAATTTTATTTTAATTAAGGTGGCATCCATACTGAAGGCTGTAGTCTTTGATCTTCATCAGTAAGTGCTTCAAGTCCTCTTCACTTTCAGCAAGCAAGGTTGCATCATCTGCATACCACAGGTTCTTAATGAGACTTCCTCTAATCCTGATGCGCCGTTCTTCTTCATATAGTCTGGTTTCTTGCATTATTTCTCAGCATACAGATTGAATAAGCATGGTGAAAGTGTACAACCCTGACACACGCATTTTCTGATTTTTAATCAAGCAGTATCCCTTTGTTCTGTTCTAACAACTTTCTCTTGGTCTATGTCCAAGTTCCTCATGAGCATAATTAAGTGTACTGGAATTTCCATTCTTCACAATATTATCAATATTTTGTTACAAACCACATAGTCGAATGCCTTTGCATAGTCAACAAAATACAGGTCATCATCTTTCTGGCATTTTCTGCTTTCAGCCAAGTTCCATCTGACATCAGCAATGATACCCCTGGTTCCATGTCATTTTCTGAATCTGGCTTAAATTTTTGGCAGTTTCCTGTAGATGTACTGCTACTATGATTTATGAATTATCTCCAGCAAAACTTTACTTATGTGTGATATTAATGATATGGTTTGATAACTTCTGCATTCTGTTGGATCACCTTTCTTAGGAATGGGCACAGATATGGATCTCTTCCAATGAGTTGACCAGGTAGCTGTCTTGCAAATTTCTTGGCATAGATGAGTGAGCTCTTCCAGCATCGAATCTGCTTGCTGAAATATCTCAATGGGTAGCTCCTCAATTCCAGAAGCCTTGTTTTTTGACAATGCCTTCAGCATGGCTTGAACTTCTTCCTTCAATATCACCTTTTCTTGATCACATTCTACCTCCTGAAACAGTTGAACACTGACCAATTATTTTTGATACAGTGACTGTGTGTCTTCATTCCATCTTCTTTTAATGCTTTCCTAAGTCCTTCAATATTTTACCCATAGAATCCTTCAATATTGCAACTCGAGGCTTGAATTTTTTCTTCAGCTCTTTTAGCTTGGGAAATACTATGTCCTTCCCTTTCGGTTTTCTAACTCCAGATGTTTGCACATTCCATTATAATACTTTATTTTCTCTTCTCAACCTGCCCTTTTAAATCTTCTGTTCAGCTCTTTTACATAATCATTTCTTCCATTCCCTTTAGCTACTTTACATTCAAAAGCAAATTTCAGAGGCTTTTTTTACTTCCATTTTGGTCTTTTCTTTCTTTCCTGTCTTTTTAATGACCTTTTGCTTTCTTAATGTATGATGTCCTTTATGTCATCACACAACTCGTCTGGTCTTCGGTCATTAGCGTTCAATATGTCTAATCTATTCTTGAGATAGTCTCTAAATTCAGGTGGCATATTCTCAAGTTCATACTTTAGCTCTTATGGGTTTGTTTTAATTTTCTTCAGCTTCAACTTGAACTTGCATATGAGCAATTGATAATTCGTTCCTCAATCAGCTCCTGTCCTTGTTCTGACAGATGACATTGAGCTTCTCCAACCTCTCTTTCCACAGATGTAGTTGATTTGATTCCTGTGTATTCCATCCATCAAGATCCATGTGTATCATCATCATTTGTGTGCGAAAAAAAAGGTTTTTCCAATGAATAGGCCGTTGGTCATGCAAAATTCTATCATGTAATCTCTGGCATTGTTTCTATAACCGAGGCCATATTTTCCAACTATGGATACTTCTTTGTTTCCAACTTTCACATTCCAATTACCAGTAATTATTAATGCATCTTGATTGCATATTTGATCAATTTCAGAATGCAGAAGTTGATAAAAATTTTCAGTTTCCTCATCTTTGGCATTAGTGGTTGGTGCATTTTTGAATAATAGTCGTATTAACTGTTTTTCTTTGTAGACTTATGGATATTATCCTATAAATGATAGCTTTTTACTTCAGGATAGATCTTGAAATGTTCTTTATGACTATGAATGTAGCACCATTCCTGTTTAATTTGTCTGTCATTCCTGGCATAGTAGACTATATGATTTTCTGATTCAAAATGGCCAATACCAGTCTGTTTCAGCTTACTAAAGCCTAGAATATCGATATTTATGCATTTTGTTTCATTTTTGACTACTTCCAGTTTTCCTATATTCATATTTTGCACATTCTATGTTCTGATTATTAATGGATATTTCCAGCTATTTTTCATTTTGAGTCATGCCACATCAGCAAATGAAGGTCCTGAAAGCTTTACTCCATCCATGTCAGTAGGGTTGACTCTACTTTGAAGAGATTGCTCTTCCCCAATAGTAGTTTGAGAGCCTTCCAACCTGAGGAGCTCATCTTCCATCACTATATCAGACAATGTTCCATTGCTATTCATAAGGTTTTCACTTACCTTTTTTTTTAGAAGTAGATTGCCACATGCTTTTTCCTAGTGTGTCTTAATCTGGAAGCTCCGCTGAAAGCTATCCACCACAGGTGACCCTGCTCATATTTGAAATAATGATAGCTTAGCTTCCAGCATCACAGCAACACATAAGCCACCACCATACAACAAACTGATAGACAAGTGGTAGATATAAAAGTATAAACATATTATTAATGCAAATCTGTATCTTTGGGTACTAATCTCATGAAATAGATCAGAATTCCTGAGTTTAAATTTATGACTGATTTGACATGAAATATTGCCAGCAAAATACCATATTAAGCCATTACAATAAAAACAGCAGCAACAAACTGCTAAATATGTGTCATCAATTCAATGACTATTTAAAACTCACCGACACTGAAGAAAATTAAACTATTAATAATAAAAACATTTACTATCAATATGTTAGAGGAAAGACAATTATCTATCTATTATCTCTTACAAACGATATTACAGAATCTTTATAATAGTATTTGGTAAAGATTATGCAACAAAATATGTAGCAAAAATTATAGATAAATGATAGGAAGTTAATTAATACAAATATATTATTTTATGGATTTTGAAATGTCTTTGCTATTTCTCGTCTATTATATTTTCTCATTCTAGAAATATATTCACTTTTGATACACAATTTTGTATAAGCTACAGGTCCCACAAGGAGCCCTGGTGGTGCAGTGGTCAAAGTGCTTGTCTGCTAACCAAAAGGTCAGCTGTTTGAACCCACTAGCTACTTCAAGGGAGAAGAATGTGGCAGTCTGCTTCCATAAAGATTTACAGCCTTGGAAACCTTATGGGGAAGTTCTACTCTGTCCTATAAGGTTGCTATGAGTCGGAATCCACTTGACGGCAGTGGATTTGGTTTGATATAGATGGGCGCCACAAACTTTGAATATACACCTCCTGAGTGCAAAGGATAATATCTCTATAACAATCACAAATCAGTAATTCTGTTCTCAGCACCTTTCTGCTCTGAAAACCCTATTGAATTTCTTACTAAACGTTCTGGATACCACAATGGTTGTATTATATAATACCTAAAGATTACGGCTTCCTCGTTGGATCTATCTAGCATTGGTGTTTCCTTCTTATCTAGCTCACTGTGGTGAAGTTGTCTAAAGATGTACACATCAAAAATACTATCAGTGTCCAATATATGTAACCAGAATGGGTACCACCTTTGCCAAACTCCCTCTCATTACTGTTCGAGCTACCAGTGAATTATACTCTTAATTTCTTACAGGTCATAGAGAAAGAAAAAAAAATAAGTCTTTAATTTTCATTAATGTTACTGCAATATCATCTTCTTGGACATAAACTTTAAGTACAGGGACTCCCACAGGTGTTCATAATAATCCAAGTTAAGTAACTTATAAATTTATTCAACAAATATTTAGTGACCACTTTATGATAGATGCCAAAGATCCAAAAAAGATATTACTCCTGACTCCATGGAACATACAAACTTATATGTGAGACAGGTAGCAATCTAACCATAGTCACAAGCAAAAATGTAAAAGTACAACTGTTTTAAGTTCTGTAAAAGATATCTACATTCTCTTTCTTCCTTCAAAATCACAGATATTATTGCAGTTCACAGAAGCTTATCTGAGAAAGTGATACTTGAACCAATATCAGAAAGGTAAACGGGAATTAGGTTAACAAGAAAGAAGTGATGGAACGTTTCCTCCAGAAGACACCATTCTGTTCAACAGTCTCGTAATGAGAGGTGTGAGAAAGTGTGAGACACTGAAAGCTATGACTTATAATGTCTTTATAGTGTCATTTAGCCACATTTTTACATACTGATGCTTACTTAAGGCTAGCTCTTTCTTAGGATGTCTATTTGAAAAAGACTTCCAGTTAGCTGATATCATCCCTCTCTCTGGATTCGTCTACAACCCATCATTCCCTTATGATACTGAAAATAGCAATGCTACTCACTTTATATTATTACAATTTTTAAGAGATTTTAATAAACAAAAATAACACATTCTTGGTAAGAAGTTATTCAGATAATGTCTCTTAAGAATCTTTTCAACCAGCATTCAGAGTAACATAAGGTAAATTGAAATACATTTGTCATTTGGATTTAGAAAATCCATCTGACATAGCTAAAATCACCCATGTAAACATTTGTTAAAGGGGCAATCTTGATCTTACTAGGACTCATCAGAATGATCCAAGGTGAGGCAAATCAATTAAAATATCATTTGATCACTTTAGTTACATTCTTCAATTCTTTGATTCACAGAACCTACCATTTTAATATAGTCACATATAACAATATATATTAATAACAAATTATTATTTGAAAGACATAATGATGAATATAAAGCAGCACAGGACTTAGAGTCAGACAGATAGGATTTCAATTTTGGTTTAGTCATTATTCTGTGTATTTTGGCAAATGATTTAACCACACTGAAAATAGTTTCACCCTACATAATAATTATAAATTTTTTACTGCACCACGTTTTTTGTGACAATTATAAATAGAACATTTTAAATGTCCAATGGAGTACTTGAAAGAGAATGCAGTCTAAACAAATGATTCAAAGGCAACAGGTTTGATTTTTGGTTTTGTTATATGTATATGTATATATGCATGTATATATGTATATAACCCCCCCAAAAAAAATTGCCTTGAGTCAATTCCAACTCATAGAAACCGTATAGGACCGAGCAGAACTGCCCCATAGGGTTTCCAAGGAGTAGCTAGTGGATTTGAACTGCTGACCTTTTGGTTAGCAGCTAAACTCTTAACCACTGGGTATGGAGTCCTGGTGGCCTCAGTGATTAAGAGCTATGGCTGCTAACCAAAAGGGTAGGCAATTCAAATCCACCAGCTGCTCCTTGGAAACCCTATGAGGCAGTTCACCCTGTCCCATAGGGTCACCTCAAGTCGGAATAGACTCAACGGCAATGGATTTGTTGTATATATATATATACATATGCACACAAACATATATTCCTCAAAGAATTATCCATTAGCATTTGAGCTCAATCCAGCTCTGCCTTCTTCCAAGATACAGTCTTGTCAAATTACTCAACATAGTCGAGCCCTGAAAACAAGATTAATAATATTCATTTAATGTTACCTCTGTGAGTATTAAATGATATAGCATATGTAAAACAAATTAATGTTCAATTTTGATAGTGATAGCTATCATTTTTTTCCTCTGTCTCTATGCTAAGCTCTTTATAGTTATAATCGCTCTTTTTCTTCAATATATCCAAAAGAAGCATGGATTTTTTATCACTATCGTACAGAGGAAGAAACTGAGTCTCAGAGAAATTAAGTCACTTGTGCAACATCATTGCTGGGACTTGAACCTTTGAGTTCAAAGAGACAGAATGCTTACTTGAAAGGAAAATGTTTTGTGTTGTAGGCAAAATCAAACATTGCAGGTGAATTAGACACCTACAGTCAGACACTTACCATTTTGGAAGTCCAGAATTGTTCTAAATTATTTTCCAAATCTGTATATTTTTAGAGCTCAACATGTTAAACTGGAAAATAAACTCATAGTTCCCATGCCCCCATATTCTCCTTGTTTTTCTTCTATCTCACTGCTACTCCTTTTTAATCCTTTTTGCTAGCTCTTAGTTACTTTCTTGCCTTAAAAATTTTTGGAAAGACACAGTGCTTATTTGTACTATCTCATCTCTCTCTCTTATTTTTTTTTTCTTTCACTCAACAACTCAAACTCTTGGTGATCCCATCCAGGTGGTGCAATGGTTAAGTACTCAGCTGCTAATCAAAAGGAGGGTGGTTAGAACCCATAAGCTGCTTCGTGAGAGGAAAGACCTGGTGTAACCATAAAGATTACAGCCTAGGAAAACCTGTAGGGCAGTTCTACTCTGTCTTATAGAGTAACTGTGAGTCAGAATTGACTCGACAGCACACTACAACATACATGAAGTGTCCCTGGGTAGCACAAATGGTTAAGTGCTCTACTACTGTTTGAAAGATTGGCAGCTTGAACTCACCCAGAGAAGCCTCACAAGAAAGACTGGCAATCTGCTTCCAAAAAGACACAGCCTTGAAAATCCTATGGAGGGAAGTCCTTGTCTACAACATATGGGGTTGCCATGAATTAGAATCTTCTCAATGGAAACTAGTTTTGCTTTGCTTTTTATATACGAGGACTCCTATATTTACATCTCCCATCTGAATCCCTTGCCTAAACGCCATACTTTATCTCCAGTTGCCTGATTAACATTCTGATTTACATGTTTTAATAATCATTTCAATTCATTAATATATGCTTAATGTCAGTTCAGTCACATATTCGCAGTTATGCTCCTTGCTCATTCTTTAACATCTTATTTGATATCAACTCCATATTTCCAGATACTCAGAATAAAAAACAAAAATCAGCCAACAAACAGAAAACTTGGACTCATCCTTGACACTCCTTTTCCTGACATTCCATATCATATCAGAATATTGAAAATACATCCAATACCCTGCTACTTCTCATGATCACTGTGGGTCAATCTAGGTTCTCAAAGAACCAGATGACTCTAAGAAACACCTGTGTCTTGTTAGTATCAGATAACCACAAATCTTTATAGTCATCCAGATGGTACAAAAATCACATTTGTCATTGTAATCCTTATCCAACTAGATTGGAGTCCGTCATTCTTTCATTCCAGACCCAATTCATACAGGTAAATGATTGGATTACAGAACAGATCTGAGCATTTTTGCTCAGAGGTACGTTGTATTTAATTGCCTCGAGGGATGACAAATGACCTTTCCTTCCTTCCCAAGGATATTCCAAAGCATATACATTAGTCGACATAGGATTTTTATTAAAGTGGATTTGAAATCTGGTTTTGTTTCACTGGATATGTAAACATAGCAGTATTATTTTACACTTCTCAGGCTCAACGTCTTCATCTATAAAATAATGATAATGATACTTATCTCTCCAAGGAATTCTAATATATGGCTCATAAAATGTCTAAGATAGATTTATATTTGATATTCAGCCCCCCGTCAAATATTAGTGATTCTTGATAAATGTAGTGAAACTATTAGATCATTTCCATACTCTTGAAGGACACAGATTCTTATTCAACACAACATTGGTTTCTAATATATCACTATTCCCTACATGGCTAATTAAATGAACAACAGTATTACAAATTCAATGTCTCACAATTCTGTGCTGACTGACGAATAAGATAAAGTCATCAATAAATAAGGTCATCTGAGGTTAAAACACACTCATGCCCTGATTCATCTCCTGGAGACACACTTCTCCTGACCTGCTGTGTCCTATGTCAATGTGATATATTGGATGGATTATTTTTTGTTTAACGCTAGGGCAACAGCATGTCTTTTCTTTATTGACCTTGATCTCTCATGTCTAGAAGTACCAGCACTAGAATTTCAAAAGATCAGATCATGGCCTAGCTCTGTCTTTCTACCTGTGAACTGTTTAGTCGGATCATCATCTACTGCCCTGGGGAGTTCTGAACCTGAGCACTGGGATGTGAGTTCTGCAGAGCGCCACCTTCTCTGTTCTTTAAAGTAATACACTGTCAAGAATAGAAGATATGTAAATAATTGATTTGTAAAAAGAGTCAAATGTATAATTTGGTTGAAAATTTGCCTTCACGTATTTTTTAAACATGCTGCTTTATTACAGAGTATAAAGTATAATTGATCACATTTTGCCACAATACTTTGTTGAATAATGATTAATTAATTGCATAACACACACACACTGAATTGCCAGTAATTTATTCTGGAGAAATGAGCATTAAGTAAACAAATCTTGTGGTCATAGAACTACTTG
The DNA here is from genome assembly GCF_000243295.1 of Trichechus manatus latirostris. NCBI lineage: Eukaryota > Metazoa > Chordata > Mammalia > Sirenia > Trichechidae > Trichechus > Trichechus manatus. Next base: position 4,645,463 of record NW_004443959.1, on the reverse strand, counting down.
TTGAGAGTAATGAAATGGCCAACCTGCTTAAAAATATTTTTCTAGAAAGTATGTTGGTTGAATTCAGTAAGCATAATTATAATAAAAGATACTTCTTATTAGTAGGGTGATAATATAATTTATCACCCAAGCTCAGACACATTTAAAAGTGAAAAGGGATGCAATAAGAAATTAAACCAAGACATCAGGCAAAAACTGGATCAGTTTTAGACAAATTAGAAAATAAAGTCACCCCATTTATCAGGTACGTACTATGTAATTGTGGGGCCCTTTAAATATATCATCTCAGTCTTTCATATAATCCTGCAAGGATGGCAATAATTTCTATAAGATTATGCCAATTAATATAGGATTTGGAAACAGTTTTCCAGACTATGAAATACATGTCCTTTCCACTGTGCTGAACTGTTTCCTTTCAAACAAGTCTTTCACATCTACCAAACCAAACCAAACAAACCCATTGCCATTGAGTCGATTTCGACTCATAGCACCTACCCTATGCAAAATAGCCATAAAAAGCATACAGGGAATTGTTATGGAGTACATATTGCTTGGCTGCAGTCCACGGTTTATTGGGAGACGTCAGCTTGTAACACTGAGAGGAAGTACAGGTAGGAGAGATTAATTCTTAGAAGGGATATCCATTTTAACATTGTGACAGACCAGAAGATCTATAAACACTTGCAGAGCAATACATCCGAAATGCTGAATAAAATGCAAAACATTTTTTTCAATGTGTGGCTGAGTTTGCAAGAAAAGAAATCATGAAAACCGCAATACAGAGGAGGAAGCTGAAGATCAAAGGGTCAGTTGGTTTTAAGTTGGCTACACTGAGGGGAGATTTCTTTCCTTAGATTTAAAATACTTGCGTTCTCAAGGATAAAAGCAGTGAGGATGCAAGATCTTTGGCTCCTTTGAGACAGTGAAGTAACTGAGACCCTACCCTGTGCACTCCTGGGGGCATGGTTCTCAGGTGGGGATGGTACTGTTACACTAGTGGATGCCTGTAATTTTATGTTCCTAATTTGTTTTGGGAGACCTGGTGGTGCAGTGGTTAATTGCTATAGCTACTAACCAAAAGGTGATAGTTGAAATCAACCATTCACTCCTTGGAAACCCCGTGGGGCACTTCAACTCTGTCCTACAGGGTCACTATAAGTGGGAATCAACTTGACAGCACACGACAACAACAATTTTGTTTCTGACAATTAATGGAGTACTATTGGAATTTAGAAAATTTATTGATTTTTAAAATGTAAAAACGATTAAAGGTTTACTGTGAAATACAGATAAAATAGTTTAAATCATAAATATTTCTTAAATTCTTGAAACATAACATATCAGTGATGAGAAAGCATCAGAAGAAATCCCCATAGATTTTAAACATTAATCACAACACATATATTATCATCTTCAAATGAGAAGTATAAGTTTAAATTTTCAGAGTACTGAAAATGTTTCAAACCTTTGAGAAGCAATTTCCAAAACATACACAATAGGATGTGACTTTCTTTTGTATGACATCAGTATCTTGATTCAAATATCACTTCTTAAATAGTGTACTTAAAAACAAATACATTTTGTGTTCTACTAGGACGGCCACTTCAGGAACTGTGAAAGCAACTACTGAAATTAGCATATATTATCTTCTGTCTCTTTGTTGTGCTTTGAAAGAGGAAACATCTGTTGGTATAAATAACAGCTCATCTGAAAACACAGAATCAAATCTTTAATAATCAATATTCAGTGTTAACTGAAATGTCGGTATTTACTTTTTGCTTCTCATTCTGCCTAACTTTAAAATCCTCTTTGTGAATTAAGCATTGAATTTAATCTCTAGAGAGTCTTAGGTGGAATCAAAATTGGAACAATGTTTGCAGTTACACAGAACTAGAATGAAACCCCAAATTTTCAATATCTGTCTGACCAAGGGCAAGTATTGAACCTCCTTGAGACCCCGTATATTTCATGTTTTCAGTAAAGATAAATATGCATATCTGATAAGCTGGATATAAGGATTATTAATAATGTATGCGGAGCCTCTAGCATAACGTAGGTTTTCAAAATTGGTAGCTATTATTATAGCTACACATGAGAATCACCTGTGGAATATTTTTAAAATTCAGACCCATACTTGGAAATCCTAATGTCTGAACATGTGGCCCACTACCAGGACTGTGGATATTTACAAACAGCTATAGAGATATTCTCATTCATATTAGATTAAGAATAGCTATGTGAATGTTATTGCTTTTCCCATACCCTTCCCATGTTTCACACTTTGCAAAAGTATTATTTTCAAATGCAACTCAGATTAAGATATAATTTATTTGATGATGACAAAGTGTCACAAACTTTTGTATGTTGATTTCAAAAATCTTCAAAACAATCTTCAGTGGTATTCAACCTTATGTTGCAGGTGATTACACAGCTTCCGTGAGATGAAATGATTTTCTTAAGGCGACACCAAGCCAGTTGCCACTGACTGAATTCCAACTCCTGGCGACCCCATGTGTGTCGGAGTAGAACTGTGCTCCATACGGTTTTCAACTGCTGATTTTTTGGAAAGTAGACTGCCAGGCCTTTCTTCTGAGGTGCCTCTGGGTGGACTTGAACCTACAGACTTTCAGTTAGCAGCCAAGCACATTAACCCTTTGCCCACCCAGGGATTCCTAAGGCAGCATAAGTAGTAAGTAAAGAGGTGAAATTTGAACCCATTTCTATATGGATCACAGTCTACATTTTTTTTGTTTCAATACATAGCTCAAAAATATTTACCTTTTTTTTTTAACCAGCAGGATTTTTACTTCCTATTCCAGCTTTCCTACAATGTTGTGCAAATCTTCATTATAGCACTTTTTACTCAAATTTGCAGTTTCCTGCTTACATGTTTCTCTAACCTACTGAGTTCACAGTACAACAAACTCCATCTCTATAACCATTGACATGGATAATGTCTGGCATACTGGAGATGATAATGTTTTTTTTTTCTTCCTTTCTCATTTTTTTTTTTATATTTTATTGTACTTCAGATGAAGGCTTACAGAACAAATAGTTTCTCATGAAACAGTAGTACACATGTTGTTTTATGACATTG
>NW_004443959.1:4620331-4635538 GCF_000243295.1 Trichechus manatus latirostris | reverse complement strand
TTTATCTCTTCATTTGATGTTTTAGGGTTTCAGGATTGTTGTATTCTCTTTTTGGCTTAGTTTTTTGGATCTTTCCTGTGGAGGGAAGGCATGGTGCTTCTGCCTAGAGTGCCATTTTGCCAGAACTCTCATGATCATATTTTTTTAATTGAATTGTTAAATGAGCTATGATTTGCACATAATTTTCTAAACTTTTCCGTGAAGAATACAATTGACTAGGGTCTGGGTGAGAACCCAGAGGTACAGTGCCAAACCTTCAGCTAAGTGACTCAAATTCTCCCTAGAAGAAGGGTAAGTCATCAGAAATAACCAAATAATCAGGTAGAAATTACTTTGAGATATACCTATATGATTGGATCCGGTCAGAGGGAAGTTCAGACCTTCTTCTTGAAGAAATATTTTCTCTTTACATCAGGCTACAGTTCATAAGCCAAGCATGTGAGCTGAGTAAACTCAACACTCTTTGTAACTTTAGTGTCAATACTAAAAATCAACATAAAAGTTGCATTCTCTACTATTTCTGTGTATAGTTTAATCTAAATGTTTTAGAACAAATTTTTTTCCAAACCATAGGTGGAAATAATAAGAATCTGACTTGCTGCAAAGGATTTTTCTATTAAAAAATGAACCACAGCTTTCTGCCAACATCTTGATTTTGCATTTTTCCTTTCTACTGACAGACATAGCCACAGAAACCCTCCCTCCCACAGAAGAGGACTCTCTGTAGCCCCAGATTGAGATAGTGTATGCAACAGAATTTGATAGTGATGAATCTGTATCGGAACTTATGAACAGGGCCCAAGCAGTAAAGTATACATCCAGTTCAGCTGGTAGCTCAGTGAAGACCCAGTCAGTAAAACAAAATAGAATGAGGGAGAAAAGAAGGCATGGAAGACCATATCCAAATGTTATTGAAGTCAATACCTGGAAATTAAAAAAAAAGCAAAAAAAAAAAAAAGCCTTATATCTGTAAATCCAGCCTCAGACACCTGTATAGCTTTCGAAGAATCCGAGATTAGCTAGTGTCTACTAAGAAGCTCAAATTTCAGGATGATGCTGTCACAAAAATGCAACTAAAAAGACAGACCATAACTGTACAGGAGGAGATAAAAGAGGATGAGGTTGATGAGAAGGGAGTGAAAGGTAAGCAAATTAAATTGGGCATAACCCAGCGGAATGTGTCCAGAAGCAAGACAATCTGGGCCGTGAAGAACAACAGCAATATGGCTGTAATGCTATTAAGGCATAAATAATGTAACTGTCTGGAAATATGGACCCTTTTTAGAGTCTCAGATGAGTAATTGCAATCTCAAAAGTGTAACTTGTAGAGTTGCTAACAATTTATAAAATTGTGGCTTCTTCTTAAACAAAAACTAAAATAGAACAGGGAAGAATAATCTTTTATTTCCTCATTGACCACATAATTATATGCATAATGATACCCAAACTGGATGGTAAATGAAAATTTGGATCAGAATAATTCTCTTGCTAAAGATGCATTATAGATAATAAAGAAAACAAAATATGCTATCTGGATTCTGGCTCCTTGGGGTAGGGAAAAACGGTAGCATATTTAATGGAGCCTAAATTATGTGATTATACTCCCAATCTGCTTGAGGTTAGATTTTTAAAAATCATGAAAATTAATTAAATCCTGGATTCTGGCAGAATTTAATTCCCAAATAGTAATGTTTAGCTTTATTCAAAAACCCCTGGGTTCCAATGAAATTAGTTTATTGAGTGATTCTTTAAATGCAGTTATATTTAGCAGTTAAGTGTACTGCTTGGAGTCTATTCATTCTAACTGCAAATCTCTAATTATTGTGTTCTCAAAACCACATTCATACCATTTAAGGATTTTATAGAGCTTTCTTGCAAAGGGTCACACACAGAAACACCATCACAAAATGGATTAAGAAACTTTCTTTTTCCAGTTAACCAAGTATGTTTTAAGGCACTGAAAGAACAGTTGGCAAATGACCCACAGAGACTCATATATGTGCTGCTTCAAATATATAATAAAACATAAAGGTTAAATATCATTTAATTTTCTAATAATGGATCAAAAATTCAGCATCAAATATATTGTATTCAGCCTTTGCATTTTGAATAAAGTGGTGGAATAATAATGTCTTTTATGGTAATTACAAATAAAGTAATTCATGTAATTATTCTGTAATAATGTAATTGTTGTAGACTCCAGAGCATTTAAAAAAAAAAAAAGCATTAAGTAATTGTAGGGTTATTTATGGCCTGAAAATTGTCTGGCAATTATACTAGAGGTAATATTAGCATGGAATTCATAACTTAATTATTACTTGATTTTAAAACGTAAAATGTGGGTGTCTCTTTATTATAGACCTAAGTACCTAACCACATAATTATATCACATGCTCCACACAGAGTGGAAGATTGGGCACAATCCAATAAAGAAACATACTCTCTTATTTAATTTTAAGTAGTTCAAAACTAAGCTATTTTTTAATTGGTTATGCCACTCAATTTCCACATTTTTACAGCTAGGAATTTTGCTTTAGAAAGTTATATGATACCCTATGACATCTTAAACCTGTGTGAGTGTGTGTGTGTGTGTGTGTGTGTGTGTGTGTGTGTGTGTGTGTGTGTGATCTCAATGGATAAAACCTTTTCTGTTTTCTAAAAGCTTTATTAACTTGAAAGCTAGCATTGTGTGTGTGTGTGTTTTGTTTTATGGTAAAAATATATATAGAATAAAATTTGTCACTAACCATTTTTAAGTGTATGACTCAGTGGTATTAATCACATTTGCAATGGTGTGCAATCACCATCACTGTCTATTTCCAATTATTTTCCACTAACTGAAACAGGAACTCTGTAGCCACCAAAAAATAACTCCCCGTTGCCCACAGCCTCAGCTCCTGGTAACCTCTAATCTACTTTCTGTCGCTATGAATTTGCCTAGCCTAGATATTTCATGTAAATGGAGTCGTGCAATATTTGCCCTTTTGTTCTTGGCTTAGTGATTAAGAGCTTGGCTGCTAACCAAAAGGTCAGCAGTTCCAATCCACCAGCCGCTCCTTAGAAACCCTGTGGGACAGTTCTACTGTCTCCTATAGGGTTGCTATGAGTCAGAATCAACACAATGGCAACAGGTTTGGTGTGATAATGTTTTTAATGTTTATCCATGTTGTGACATGTATCAGAATGTCATTCCTTTATATGACTGAATAATATTCCTTTATATATGTGTATATATACATATATATATATGTATATATGTATAACATTTTTGTTTCCCATTTATCTGTAGAGGAAAATTTAGGTTTTTTTAAAATTTTTTTGTGGTAAATATATATATATAGCATACAGTTTTAGCTATTGTGAATAATGCTTCCTTGAACATCGGTGTACAAGTATCTTTTGGGTATAAAACTAGAAGTGAAGTTTCTGGGTCATATGATAATTCTATATTTAATTTTTTTTGGTTTCTTTAAAAGATTTTTTAATGGTGGGAGAGACTTTGACTTGATTTCGTGTTAAGGATAAAGATGAGAAGGGAGAGATTAAAGATACAGGAAAACAGGAGAAAACGGATATAGTAACGGAGTACAGTGAAATACTTAATACGGTTCTTTTCGCCATGCATAATCTTGTGACTCTCAGAAAATGACTGGGTGGGACCAGGCAAATAAGGTACTTGTGGCCCACCAAGGGGATTAGACAGCTTGCAAATAATGCAAATAAGGTACATAGAACCCTTGTGGGGGAGTGGCCATGCAAATAAAGTATATGGAACTCTAATGAGGGGATTGGTCAGTTTTGCCATCCCGCTAGGCTTAAAATGAGTCATCCCAGAGGAGGGAAGAGGGGACCTCACTAAAATCAAGAAAGAAGAGCCAGAAATGGAGTGTGTCCTTTGCACCTGAGGTCCTTGTGCTAAGAACCTCCAATACCAGGAGACAGAGAGAGAGCTGCAACATCAAAGGTGGAGTGAGATGACAAGAAGCGGCAGCAGAGAAACAATGGCAGCATAACCAGGAGACCAGTGCCAGATGGCACAGTGGGCTTCCCAGCCCATGGAGGGAGGCGGCTACAGTGGACTTGCTGGCCCATGGAGCAAGATAGCTGAGAGTCTTTGAGCAGGAAGCTTCCTGGTGGAGTAGGATGCCTCTGGGCACTTGTTGGCAGAGCTAGGCTTGTAGACCCATAGAGTGAGAGAGCTGAGTGACTTTGGGCAGAAGGCTTACTGGTAGAAGGTGGTGCCTCTGGGCACACATTGGCAGACTTAAAGAGCTTTGTAACACTTGCCAAGCAGGGCACAGGCTGAGGGGTCAAGGGCTGAAAGGCTGAGGGGCTGAAGGCCAGAGAGAGGCCTGCCTACAGGTATGGCTGAGAAGAAGATATGCTGATCTAAGAACTGTATCCTAAGTCATTCCTGGTCCTGAATTGTAACCTGTTACTTGCCTAATAAACCCCATAATTGTGAATATTGTCTGTGAGTTCTGTATGGCCATTGCAGTGAATTGATGAACCCAGCAGAGAAGTAGAAAGTGCCGTGGGATGGATGGCTGGTGTCAGAATTGGTAAAAAAATTGTAGGATAGAGGTAAGTTTGATCTCCACCTCATAGGAATCAGCCTTGTGCTGATATTGATCTTGATTCTTTCCCCTCACCCTTGTGAAGTTAGATGAGGAGATCTGATGCTGCCACCACACGGTTCTTATAAGTAGGGCTTAGAGTAGATGAACCAGGAAGGGATTTAGAGAACAGGTGAGAAGACTCACCTTGGAGAGAAGGAGGGACATTGCTACCTGAATTTATGTGAGTGTGTGCAAGGGGCAGGGTGGAGAAGATGAAGTTGAGTTTAATCCTTTGCGACTCTAGCAGTTGGAACCATTCACAATTTTGAGTAGAGGAATAGCAAAATAAGTAGTTGTAAGTCTATGTTTAATTTTTTGAGGAATCACCAAACTCTTCTCACTAGCAATGTATGAAAGCTTCAAGTTCTTCACATTCTCTCCATTAGTCATTTCCCATTTATTTCATTATGGCCATTCGAGTAGGTATGAAGTGGTTTTGATTTGCATTTTGCTAATGATTACTGATATTAAGCATCTTTTCATGTGTTTGTTAGCCATCTGTGTATCTTCTTTTGGAGAAATTTAAACCCTTTTCACACTTTTTTATTTGGGTTGTTATTTTGGTGTTGAGTTGTAGGAATTCTTTATATATTCTGGATATTAAACCTTATCAGATATAAGATTTGCAAATATTTTCTCCCATTGAGTAGGGTGTCTTTTCACACTCTGATAGTGATCTTCAACACACACATTTTTTAATTCTTATGAAGTCTAATTTTTCTTTTATTTTATTTCCTGCCTTTGGTACTGTACTTCCTAAGGACATAAAGATTTGTTGCTATGTTTTCTTCCAAGAGTTTTGTATTTTTAGACTTAAATTTATGATTTTGATCCCTTTTGAGTTAATATTTGTATTTTGTGCGAGATAGGGGTCCAATTTCATTCTTTTACATATGGATATCCAGTTTTCATAGTACCACTTATTGAAGAGAGTATTCTCCCCTTTTGAATATTCTTGGTACGCTGTTGAAATCATTTGACCATACATGTGAGGGTTTATTTCCTTCTAGGTTCTAAATTCTATTCCATTGGTGTATATGTCTATCCTCACTCCAGTACCACAATTTTGATTACTGTCACTTCGTAGTGAGTTTTGAAATACGAAAATATAAGTCCTCCAACTTTGTTATTCTTTTTCAAAATTGTTTTGGCTATTCTGGATCCCTTGAAATGCCAGATGAAGTTTAGAATAGGATTTTCTATTTATGCAAAAAAAAAGTGATTTTTGTAATCTACCTTATTTGTGTATTTATTATTTATTTTTCTTAAATTTAAAACTGTGGAACACTTCACGAATTTGTGTGTCATCCTTGCTCAGGGGCCATGCTAATCTTCTCTGTATCATTCCAGTTTTAGTTTATGTGCTGTGGAAGCGAGCACACCATTAGGATTTTAACACTGTGTATCACTATGGGTAGTATTGTCATCTTACCAATATTAAGTCTTCCAATCTGCAAACACAGGATATCTTTTTCATTTATTTAGATATTCTTTAATTTCCTATAGTAATATTTTAAAGCTTTCAGTGAACAAGTCTTACATCTCTTTAGTTAAATTTATTTCTAATTTTTTTCTTTTGATGCTATTATAAATGGAATTGCTTTTTTAATTTCATTTTAGATTCTGCATTGCTAGTGTATAGAAATACAACAGATTTTTGTGTTCTAATTTTTTTATCCTGCAACTTGTTGAATTCCTTTATCAGCTTAAACATCCAGACTCCCAGGTTACCCCTCACCCCCGCACTATTTCCTGTGAGACTCTGTATAGCCTTTGTCAGTCCCCTTTTCTTCCCTTTTCCAAGATCTAGAACCCTTCCTTACTACTGTTTGCGTTTCATTTCATTTCAAGAAAAAAAAAAAAAATAGCCTCTACTTTCAATCTATTTTAAGAAAATTTTATTTAGGTTCTGCTCTAAGAGAAATCTGGCTTTTCCCTAAGGACACTTCCTCCCCTGCCATACTCCCAAGCGATCATTGTTTTTATCTTATTCTGTCTTCCTATCTCTGGTCCTGCAAGGTGCTTTTATGCCACATGGCTGTTTACAGATTACTCCCTCCCTTCTTCCTCTCTACCAGTTTGAAAGCCATTTAAGTGCTTGGCTGCTAACTGAAAGGTTAGCACCACCCAGACCTGGCAATCCGCTCCTGTAAAGACTACAGCCTAGAAAACTCTATGGGGCAGTTCTACTCTTCCACATGCTGTTGCTATGAGTTGGAATCGGCTCCACAGCACAACAACCATCAAGCTTCGTTGCTGATGTCGTCTACCAACTTCTATGATAGTTTCCTCCATTTTTCAACAGTTTTATCTCCTGGATCTGTCATTCTCAAAAAAAGCCATTTCTGCCTTAGTTATTGATTTCAATGTATACATAAATGATTCTTTGAACATTCTGTCCTCTCGGCTCCTTGAATTTCTCTCCTCTGATAACCTTGTCTTGCACCTTACATGAATCACTGATTTCCATGTGTGATAACTTAAATCTTAAAAATATATCTTTTTGTGAAAACTCCTCTTAACAAAGATGTTAATTTTATTGATTAAATATTGACTATATTTCAGTGGCACACTTCTATGTCATGTGCAATGAGTAATTAAAATAAGCATAAAACCTTGCCATTCTCTTAAACCATTTAGAAGTTGTGACAGAATAAAGTAATTTGTATTTTTCTTAATTCCCAATATAATGCCTGATATAAAATAAGCATTCAAATATGGTTATTGGTTAAGTTTATTAATTACTGACTAAAAAGTAATGGAAAAAAAATAATAGTTTGTGGAATTCTAAGAAGGGTGTGATGGGTAGTTTTATGTGTCAGCTTGTCTAAAATATAGTCCCCAGTTAATAACCAAACACTAATCTAGGTGTCACTATGGAGTATTTTGTGGATACGGTTAACATCTGCCACCAATTGATTTCAAGCAAATGAGATCACTCTCAAGAATGTGGATGGGCCTCATTCAATTAGTTGAAGGCCTTAAGAGCAAAAACTGAAGTTTTCCTGGAGAAGGAGTAATTCTGCTTGAAGACTGCCAGAGTTTTCAGCTTGCCACCTCCCCCCACAACCCCTGTCCCTTCACAGAAGCTGTTTCATACATTTTAATGGAGGTGGATTTTGTTGTCACAGTCTGCTTTCCTTCCTAGAATCCCTAACTTCATAAATAAACAAATAAATAAAGGAGTAAATGAATGAATGAATAAATAAATATTTATATAATTTATTTTATTTTTTGTTGAGAATATACACACCAGAAGATACACCAATTCAACAATTTCTACATGTACAATTCAGTGACATTGATTACATTATCTGAGTTTTTTTTCTTTTTTTTAATTTGAATACCCTAAGTTTGACCCTTTGTGCTTTAATTTTTTTTGGGATTTGACAAATGCATACAGAATACATTCACAAACCTAAAAACTCTGTGCTTTACCTATTTAACCTATTTGACCCTAACCTCCTTTGTCTTAACATCTGGTAAACAGTGATTATTTTACTATGTAGAGATTTGCCTTTACCAAAATGTTAAATAATTGAAAACTTAGAGTATTTTAATACTGGAATCGTAGAGTATTTTCATACTAGCTTCTCTTGCTGAGATCTGTACATTTAAGTTTGATTTATTTCATTGTATGGATATAACACAGTTTGTTTATCCATTATTTTTGGTACTTATGGATAAAGATGGTATAAACATTCACATGCAGGTTTTTATATAGACATAAGTTTTCAAATATTTGGATAAATACCTAGGAGTGTGGTGACTGCATTATATGGTTAGACTATGCTTATGTTTGTAAGAAAATACCAAACTATCATCCAAAGTGACTGTCTCATTTTGGATTCCCACTACCAATGAATGAGAGTTCTGGGTGCTCTGAATCCTCTTTGGCATTTGGTAATGTCAGTTTTTTGAATTTATCATTTTAGTCGATTTGAAGAGGTGTTTCATTGTTATTTTAATTTTCAATTGACTAATAAAAAATGATGTTGAACATCTTCTTATATGGTTATTTGCTATCTGTCTATCTTCTTTGGTGATGTGTCTATTCAGATATTTCACTCATTTACTAATTGGATTGTTTCTTTTCTTATTGCTGAGTGTCTTGGCCATCAAATGCTGCTATAACAGAAATATCACAGGTGGATGGCTTTAACAAAGAGAGGTTTATTCCCTCACAGTCCAGTAGGTGAGAAGTCCGAATTCAAGGCTCTGGAGGAAGGTTCTTGTCAACAGTCTTACATGGTCAGGGAGCATCTCAGTGCAGGAACCTCTGGGCCAAAGGATGCTCTCTGCTCCTGGCACTGCTTTTTTGGTGGTATGAGGTCCCATGTGTGTCTCTCTGCTCGCTTCCGTCTTTTATATCTCAAAAGAGACTAGCTTAAGACACTAATCCTGTAGATCTCATCAGTATAACTGCCAGTAATCCATGTTATTAAGTCATAGTGATAGAATTGACAACACATAGAGAAATCATGTCAGATGACAAAATGATAGACAATCATTCAATACTGGGAAACATGATCTAGCCAAGTTGACAGATATTTTGGGGGGACACAGTTCAATCCATCACACTGAGTTTTAAAGTTCTTTGTAAATTTGGGTGCAAGTCCTTACCAGATATGTGTTTTGTAAATGCTTTCTTCCCATATGTGGGTTTTATTATTATTATTATTAATTTAATAATGTATTTTGTACTGAGTTCCTATTAAGGCTGATTAAAAAAAACAACAACTCAGAAACAAATAGTGGTGATTGTTACACAACATGGGGAACATAATATCACTGAGCTGTACCTGCAAAAATAGTTGAAATGGCAAATGTTTGGTTATATATATATTTCAACACAATAAAAAATGTCTTTCCCGGGCAGAAGATTTTAATTTAGTAAATTCTACCTCATAAAAATTTTCTCATGGATCATTCTTTTGGTGCTGTACTTAATAACTCATTGCCAAACCCAAAGTCTCCTGGATTTTTTCTTATCTTTTCTTACAGAAATTTTATAGTTTTGTGTTTTACACATAGACATGCTATTTTGAAGTAATATTTGTGAAAGTTTAAGATCTGTGTCTATGTTCATTTTATTACATATTGTTGTTGTTCTTAGGTGTCGTCAGTTCTGACTTGTAGCCACCCTATGCACAACAGAACGAAACACTGCCCGGTCCTGTACCATCCTTACAATTGTTGCTAGGCTTGAGCCCATTGTTACAGCCACTATGTCAACCATCTAATTGAGGGTCTTCCTTTTTTTTGCTGATCCTCTATTTAAAAAAGCATGATGTCCTTCTACAGGGACTGATACCTCCTGATAACATGCCCAAAGTACATGAGACGAAGTCTCACTATCCTTGCTTCTAAGGCTCGTTTTGGCTGTACTTCTTCCAAGATAGATTTGCTCGTTCTTCTGTCAATCCATGGTGTATTCATTATTCTTCTCCAACGCTACAATTCAAATGCATCAATTCTTTTGTCTTCCTTGTTCATTGTCCAGCTGTTGCATGCATATGAGGTGATTGAAAATACCATGGCTTAGGTCAGGCACATCATAGTCCTCAAAGTGACATCTTTGCTTTTTAGCATATTAAAGAGGTCTTTTTCAGCAATTGTTCATTGTACGTAAAAGAGCAATTGACTTTTGTATACTAACTTTGTATCCTGCAACCTTGCTATACTGACTTACTTCTTAGTTCCAGAAGAAATTTTTGTCAACTTCTTTTGGAATTTTCTACACAAACAATCATGTCATATATGAATAAACACAACTTTATTTATTCATTTCCAATCTTTACACCTTTTCTTTCCTTGGCTTGTCTTATGGCACTACTAGGTCTTCCAGCATGACATTGCACAGGGATGGTAAATGAAGACATCCATGCCTTGTTTCTGGTCTGAAGGGAAAGCATCCAGTTACTCACCATTAAGTACAATGGTAGCTGTAGGTTTTGTGTGTGTGTTTTAGATTTTCTTTATCAAGTTGAGAAAGTCCCCTTTATTTCGAGTTTACTGAGTTTTTGTCATGAATGGACATTGAATGTTGTCAAATAACTTTTCTACATCAATTGATATCATGTGATTTTTCTTCTTTAGCCTGCTAATGTGGTGGATTACAGTAATTTTCAAATATCGAATCGGCTTTGCATCTTGCATACCTAGAATAAGTCCCACTTGAGTACAGTGCATAATTAATTTCCTTTTCTCTGAAGAGCTTCTTTTAACATTTCTTTCCTTCTTGTTTGTTACTTTGAAAAATGTCTTCCATCTCCTTCACTTTTGATGGATAATTTTGGTGTTTTCTTTCTTTCATCATTTCAAGTATTTCACTCCATCCTTTTCTTCCTTGTATGCTTTCTGACAGGAAGTTGACTGTCTGTAATTGTTATTATTGTTCCTACACAGTTAAGATATTTTGATTTTGTATTTTATTCTCGATGTTTTTTTTTTCCCAAGATGTTCTCTTCATCTTTAGTTTTCTACACATTCAATATGATATGCTTAGACGTACTTTTTTTTTTTTTTTTTCTGATACCTGTGTGGTGTTCTCTTAGCTTCCTATATCTGGGATGTAACATCTGTCATTTATTTTAGAAAGTTCTCAACTGTTACTTTTTCTCAAACATTTTTCAATTCTGTTCTCTCATTTTTCTCCTTCTCATATCCCAATTATGCATATTACACGTTTTGAAATTTTTCTCATAGTTTCTGTATATCCGATTTTCCTTTTGCATTCATTTTTTTTTTATTTAACCTTTTTATTTCTGTTTGAGAAGTCTTTATTACTGAATCTCCAAATTCCCTGATTCTTTCCCTGGCCATTTCCAGTCTACTAATGATCTTTTCAAAGAATTTCTTCATTTCTGTCAAAGTGTTTTTGTTTTCTGGCATTTCCTTCTGATCCCTTTTTTAGTTTCCATCTCTCTGTTTACATAAACAGTCTATTCTTGAATGTTGTCTACTTTTTCTATTACAGTCTTCAACATATAGTTATTTTGAACACCCTTTCTAAAAATTCCAAAATCTGTGCCATATCTAAGTCTAGTTCTGATGCTTCTTTTGTCTCTTCAGAGGGTGTAGTTGTCATGCGTTTTGGCATGACTTGTAATTTTTTTTGAAAGCCAGGCATTATGAACCTGATAATAGGTCTAAGATAAACAGACTTTTAGTGTGAGGTTTTATGTTAATCTGGCTCAGAGTTGGGCTGTGATTAATATTTACTCATTTATTTATTTTGTAGCTTTAAATGCTAGTGGCTTCAAATTTCCCTAGTGTCTCTTTGCTTTAGTCTTCTCTGTTGTATTTGGGTTTTCCTAAGATGTCTTTCTTAAATAGAGTCTGATTTTTGAAGATCTTTTAGTTGTAATCCACTGCTATTATACTGGAGCTCTGTTGATGTGGTGATAATAGCGGAGACGAGGAAATGCTCAAAAATCTTACGATTAAATCTCAGTTCTTTAGTGGGCCTGTGTCATGGATGTGATGTTCACACGTTTTAAAGTTTTTTTTTTTTTTTTTTTAATCTCTTTATCTTATTTGACAGGAATGCATAGGGGGCTGGATTTGGATAATTGCTCTTGAGTCTGTGATAAAGTCTTTTTCTCTGAATAGTAGTCCTTTGCTAAGAGCATATAAAGGACATATTTCAAACAGTTACTTCTCCATTCTTCCTGCCACACAGAGTGATTTTTCTCGATCTTTCACTATGAGAATGTGGTGGGATTCTGGAGATAAAACTCATGAAAGTGTGAGAGGCCCTCTAGGACTAGAGACCTCAAGAATTTACCACTCTAAAACTAGTACACATTCATCAAATTACCATTTAAGTTTCTTACCAGTTTATAAGGAACACTGGTGGCGCAATGGTTAAAGTGCTTGGATGCTAACTAAAAGGTCAGCGGTTAGATCCCATCAGGTGCTTGGCAAGAGAAAAGACCTGGCCATCTGTTCCTGTGAAGCTTTCAGCCTAAGAAACCCTATAGGGCAGTTCTACTGTGTCCTACAAGGTTGCTATGAGTTGGAATCAAGGGCACACAACAACAACAGCAACCACTTTATAACTCAAGTAGCTTCTACTCTAATTAAGCTGATGTCAACAGTGTTGCTCTGTATTTGCCTGTCTCATCAGAATTTGGGGTGGTGATTTACCCTGTGATTTCAGTTCTCTGCTGGTTCCAGGAAAAGTCATAGATTATCATTTGTTCAGCTTTTTTCTTGTTGTAAGGATGAAAGTGACATATTTCAAGCTCTTTGCATGTCAGAGCTGAATGGCATAGTTGTTAAATTGGCAATATATAAATCTCCCTAGTCTATTATAGCTATAATGGCCATGGGGTAGTAAATAGGTTTTTTTTTTTAATTTTATTAATTTATTTTATTCTTTAAGACTACTTGGACTGAAAGCCTAGGGGAATGCCTTGATTGGAGGCACGTCACCAGAGATTTAAAACCAAGCTCAATATCATTACCATTACAGCTGGCTTCGGAGTTTCTGAAAAATCATTAATTTTAATAAGCAGGGAGAGATACAACATCAGGGAGCTAATAAAGTGACACTATGAACACATTACTTAGTCACAGTGAGCAGTGGCAGAGCCCTAGTGTGTCCTTCCTAGAGCTGGTTATTTATAGACACACACACACATATACACACACTCACACTGTCAGCTCCCTGGGATATAACTGTGAAAATAATGACGTTTGAATCAATCAAGAAAAATGGATTTGTAAGGACACTATCATAAAACCACTATTACTGCTCTTCACCCTGTTTTTATGCCTTGTCTACACATCCCATTTAGACGGTTTATCCATTAAGTAAAGGCTATAAGTCACCTGCCACTTATAACATATTAATAATTGGTAAAAAAAAAAAAAAAGTGAAATTTACTTGCAACTAAGCGAAGCTGTTCTTATTGTACAGTGTATTTTATCTAAAATAGTTAATCTTTTTTTTTTAAAAAACAAACATACATATATTTCTTGCCATCAAATAATATTAATAGAATACCCTTTTAGTTTCTTTGTGTAAATCAATAGCTGTCAATAAGAGGT
This sequence comes from Trichechus manatus latirostris, assembly GCF_000243295.1. NCBI lineage: Eukaryota > Metazoa > Chordata > Mammalia > Sirenia > Trichechidae > Trichechus > Trichechus manatus. The sequence continues at coordinate 4,621,862 of NW_004443959.1, read as the reverse complement.
GCTTACACCCACAACAAGGAGAAATTTGGAAAGATCTACAGACACTTTTGGTTCTCACAACTGGGAGACTGCTACTTGCAATTAGTAGATAGAGATCCAGAATGCAGCTAAATATCCTACAATGTACAGAACATCCCCAAACAATACAGTGGTATCTGTCCCAATATATCATTAGAGTGTCACTTGAAAAACACTGGTTTATGTTATTACCCTGCCAAAATGCCCTTTCCCCCTCTTCCTTTATTGCCTCAGTTCTCTTTAATGACATAACTTCCCCTTGAGTCACTTAGTGAGTATATTCTTTAGTGTATATCAATTTAGCATATTATGTGTTCTAAAATGATTCCTATTTCCAGAGAGATCTTCAAGAAGAGATACAAAAGAAGAAATCTAATAGTAGAATTCAGATATTCTGATCCCTGGCTTAAGGTAGAGGAGAACTTCTTTGTCTAAAGATGAGATCAGGTGGTTGAGGAAGAAATATTTATGGCAACTCATAAGATCTTTCAAAAAAGAAAAACCATAAAATTAAAAAAAAATATAAATTTTACTTCCTCAAAATTGAAAAATTTTTGCTTTTTATGAGATATTTTCAAGAAAACGAAAAGATAAGCTATCAACTAACAGAAAATATTTTTTAAAACACATTTGAAAAAAGAACTTGTATCCTAAATGTATAAAGAGTTCTTATAATTCAATAATTAGGAGACTTCTGGCATCATGGTGCTCTAGACAGGCGCACCATGCCGTCCCTCCACAGCAAAGATCTGAAAAACTAAGCCAAACAGAGAAAACAGCAATCCTGAAACGCTAAACGTCAAATGAAGAGATAAAGAACTCAACCAAGCACCAAATGGAATAAGAAACTGACAGAGAACAAAGAGTGAGGAGACATACATGCAGAGATCCCCTATCAGCTAAAACAGCATGGATCTGCCACCTTGGACTCCTATCAGAGGACAGCAAATAGGGGGTATGAGAGAGCAGCTTCATGGAGATTCCAGCAGGAGACAGAATAACCGGTAAACAGCAATATATGCTTTCCCACCCCCTACCCTTCTTCACCCCCACTTGGCCTCCTCTGCTTCCCACTGCCACAGTCTCTTGGCCGGCAAACACTGGCTGCTTGGATTCCACCCATCTGCACTGGCCAACTTCCTGAGTGCCATTTGTTGGCTGCTGGTGTTGCTTTTTTCCGCTTATTTTGATTCTTCCTTACTTCTCACCACCTCTCCCTCCTTTTGCTCAAATACCTGGCTCCATGTGCCATCTTTGCTTCTTCCTGAGGGACTGTGGATCTCCGCTGAAGTGTGGAACTGCTTCCTGGTCCGTGCTGCCATGCTGGTGGGATCCCTGGGTTTTTTGTTTATTTGTTTGTTTTGAATTGTTTGTTTGTTTTCTTTTTCTTTTCTCGAGTTGGGAGCCTGTTCTGGCCAAGCAGTGCTGCGCAGCTTGGGATCTACCCCCTCAGCTTGCACAGACGTGCAGAGGGATCCCTGAGAGCATTTCTTTTTTCATGTTTTTTTTTTTT
>NW_004443959.1:4597901-4619965 GCF_000243295.1 Trichechus manatus latirostris | reverse complement strand
TTTTTGTTTGTTTGTATGTTTTTGGCTCCTGTTCCTCTCTCCTCTCTCCCATACCCATCTTAGCACCACACATCACAGTCTCCCCCCTCCATCCTGCCTACCTGCACCATGTGCTTAACATCACACCACCAAGCAGCACAGGCATGGCTTACTGGAACCTGCCATGCGCTGATTACTGACCGGCCTCGGTGGCTGTAGTAAGTGTCACAAACAACCCATCTCAACAACCCCTCTTCAGCTAGACCTACCCCACTGTACCATATCTCAGCAACTGACCCTGCCAATTGGAGAATGAGGCAAAAAGTATCGTGCCCACAGACAAGCAAACAGCAAAGAACACACAGCGTGCCTGCTCAGACATAGCCAAATTGAAAAAAAAAAAGGATAATTCAATAATTAAGAGGAAAAATGATCCAATTAAAATAACCCAATTGAAAATTATCCAATAAGAAGATATGAAGAGAATTCTTCATCAAAGAAGACATGTGAATGGCAGGAAGATACAAAAAAAAAAAAAAAATACTGAATATTATTAATCTTAAGGACATATAAATTAGAACCACAATAAAATAACACTACACACCAATTACAAAGCCAAAAAATCAAATAATGAAAATAACAAGTGCTAATAATGATATGGAGGAACTAAAATTTTATATATTGCTAGTGGGAATGCAAAATGATACAGTCACTTTGAAAAACATTTGACAGTCCTTCATAAATTGAAAAATACACTTGCCATACAACCAAGTATCACTCCCAGTTATTTACTCACAATGAAAATATATTACTTTACAAAGACTTTCCAGTGAATAGTCATACCCTTTTATATCATAATAAGCAAAAACTGAAAACAACCTTATAATCCTTAACAGAGTGAATGGGAAAATAAATTGTGGCCCATTTAATCAATGGAATTGCACTGCATACACACACACACACACACACACACACACACACAAATTATGGATACATGCAACGACATAGATGAATCCCAGAATCATTACCTGAAGTGTGAGAAGCAGACACAAAAGGCTTCACAGTGTGTGAATCTATATAAGAGTTTGGGAAAGGCAAAATAACAGGAATAGAAAACGATAAGTGGTCGCTCTGGAATCTTTCTAGAGAGGAAAGAAGTGACTGCAAATAATCCCTCTACGGATGAATATGATCCTGTTTGGAAATAGGGTTATTCTGTTATTATGTTCCTTGAGTCCTACTGGATGGAGTAGGGTGGTTCCTAAACCTAATCCCTTGTGAGTGGTGTCTTATAAAAAGAGAAAACAGACATTGAGAGACACACAGATAAAAGACACCATGTGAGGATCCATCAACAAGCCAAGAAACACCAAGAAATTCCCGTAGCTGACAGAAGCTGAAGGAGACAAGGGATGCTTTTTATCCTAGAGTGAACAGAACATAGCCATGCTGAAACCCTAAGTTCAGACACTTGGCCTCCAAAATTGCAGGACAATAAATTCCTGTTCTTTAAAGCCACCCACTTGTACTATTTTTTTTATAGCAGCACTAAAAAACTAAACCACATGGGTAATTTTAAGATGATGGAAATGTTTTATATCTTCAATGTAGCAATCGCTAGTGTTTATACATTTGTCATAAGTTGTTGAATTGTACACTTAAAAGGTTCAATTTTATTTTATGTAAATAATATCTTAAAATAACATGAAGAATGTGCTTTAACCTTAAAAGAGCTGCTTTATTCTGTCCTTCATTTTGAAGAGAGTAATAGTTTTTACTGTGGAAAAGTCACATTTTGGTCAATATTACTAAACACAACATCAGAACTATGTATTGAGAAGATGTTTTATACATGGAATAAGTTTGATGGATGCTATTGATGTTACTTATGAGCCTGAGAAATATGTAGGTTGATTATTCTCCATCAAATCATTGCTTCATAAAATTTAAAATGTATCCATATTTGATTTACTTCCTGAAGTTTCTTTAATAATGGAAACCTCTGATGAGATAAAGCTGAAAATCTCTCATAGTGCAATTTTTTAATTATATTATCATAATATCATAAATAAAATATTGGTTGGATACTCTGGCATGATTCCCTATCATGTTCAAGTCTATACATTATTTGAATCTAAACTAGATAATGACTTTTTGTAACTATAATTTGCACTTTGTAAAATTTAAAACAAATTTTTTTTTTTATTTCAGTTTAACTTTAAAAATTATATTGTATGTCCGTAAATAATGGCTCTTACTCAGCCCTTTACAAAACCTAACTGTAGTTTACTGGAAGCAAAGATAATTTATTTCATCTTTTCTGACAGACAAGAATACGCTTGTAAAAAAATCCAAGCCTAATACAGTTTTAAAAATAAAAAAACACAAACCTTTTTTTCATCTGGTTTAATTTAGGATGTCAGTTGCAGCCTGTCTTCAGTGTAGCAATGTGGACATGTGCATACTTCTATGACACTGTATTTCAGTTGGATTTTTTAAAGTGTGTTTATTTATTTATCTAATTTTACTTTCTGTCCCTTTAGATTATGAGAATTTGAAGTGCACAGAAAAAAAATCATCTCTATTTTTCAAGCTGAGACAAAATAGTTAATCACAATGCATAAAAAAAAATTACAGAAAAGTCTTCAGCCATAAAGAGCTTTAATAACAAATCATCATGGTGTGCTCAAAGAAAGATAGACTTTGGATCTCTAGCCTGGATATTCCACTTCCTGCTTTTGTAAAGTGAGGTAACTAGTGATGCTGGCAGTTAGATGGTGGTGGTGGTGGTTGTTAGTTGCATTTGTGTCAATTCCAACTCATGGCGACCCCATGTGTGCAGAATAAAACTACTCCACAAGGTGTTCAAGGCTGTGATCTTTTGGAACTAGATTACCAGGCCTGTCTTCCGAGACATCTCTGGGTAAGTTTGGCACCTCTGGGTGGGTTTGAACTGCCAACTTTTCAGCTAGTAGTTGAGTATTTATCTATTTGCACCAAACAGGGTCTCCTAAAAGTGGAGTAACTTAAGATCTCTAATCTTCATTCTGTTATCTAAGTCTGAACGCCAAAAGTTCAGTGGTTTGAACCCACCAGCCACTCCATAGGAGAAAGATGTGGTAGTCTTCTTCCAAAAATATTTACAGCCTTGGAAACCCTATGGGGTTGCTATGTGTGGGAATCAACTTGAAGGCAGTGGATTTTGGGTTTTTAAGTTTGAACAGTTATGCCAGTGTCATCAGGCTGGTAAAGGATGAAATGAAGCACATTATTAAAGATACTTAGCGCAAGGCCTAGCATGTATTTTACTCAAAGTTGTAGGCACTGATTTGTACCTCATGGGAAACTGAGCAGTATAAATACTGGAAGTTTCCACTTCTTCTGCAAAAACAAACAAAAAAACAAACCTGTTGCTGTAGAGCCAATTCTGACTCATAGAACAGAGTAGAACGGACTCATAGGGTTTCCCTGGAGTGGCTGGTGGATTCGAACTGCCAGCCTTTTGGTTAGCAGCCTAATGTTTAACCACTGTACCACCAGGCCCCCGTATATACTGTAAAACAACTCTAACTGCTCTACAAACCCTTCTTCCCCTGTTGTCTGTCCTCTAGTTTCTATTAATCAGATTTGAAGGAGAGAGAGATGCATTAATGAATCCCAGACCAGAAAATTCTCTGGCATAATTTTGGTCAGAAATGCAAAATATAACAATGGTCATTTTAAAAAAAGAAATCTAAAACATTCATAAAAAATAGAGTATTAGGAAAAGCATCCCTACCTACCTGGTTCCTGCTTAGCAGCAAATATTAATTTCTTGATATGCATTGTGTAGAGTATTGATTCTGTCCTCCATACCGTTACCATGCTGACAGCAGAGTCTATTAGCTTCTGCTCTTTTCAGTATGGCCCTCATTTCTGAGATTATTTATTTCTTTCCCAAGTCCTCTCAGCTCATTTTTCAATTCTTCACCATATCTCTTCTGAGCTCTTGTATTTCATTTTAAAGCTGTAGTTTTAAAGTGATGATTATTTCCATCTTTTAATGAAGATCCTTTGTAATGTGTTTTGTTATTTTCTTTTGTTCTGTGACAATATATCTCTAGTGATTTGTATCATTTTCATTAGTTTTGAGAGGTTTTTTGTTTTTGTTTTTTCTATTTCAATTTGTTCCATTGTACCACATTCTTGGTGTGTTACTTCTAAGTTGCTTTCCATTATCCCCCCAAAGACATGAAATAACCATGGAATCCAAATCTTTGTCTATATCATAATCCAGATCACATTTGCACTACCCTTTCCAGTTAGGTGGCTCTACATCTGCATGACACAAAGACTAAAGAAATTGTCTCCTTAATACCAATCATAGACAAACCGTTGGTTTGAAAAGAATGGCCTGGGTCTTAATTTGTTGCTAATTAAAGACTAAGTTTTAAAAAAACGTTCAGGACAGCCCCAAGTTGCCAGTGGACAGGCTAGCCTCCAAACAACCTTAGGATACTTACAATCATGCCCAGACACTGCCAAAGGTGCTGCTTCTTATTTAACAGAAACTGTCTTCAGTATCACCAGCTGAGTACCTTAGCCCAAAGGTCAGTACATAAGTGAAGTTATTGGATAATGGACTGGTTTGCTCTCTACTGCTCTTTAAGCAAGGCCTCTGGTTGATTGAGATGGCCTTAAGGCCAGGCAGGCCTAACTCATTCTGGTACAGCTGAGGATGCAGTCCAGTCTAACTACCATTGGAGCACAAATGTGGTCAGGGCCTGGGCTTTCAGGAAATCGACCCTACGTGAGGCTGCAATTACACAGTTGGTCTAACCTGGAGCTTGATGGTAATGGAGTTCCTTCAGCTACTGCACGATGCCTGTGAGTGCTGGACAGCCAGGTTTCTTGTCTCCTTCCTTAAAAGCTGAAAGACCTTACATAGACTGACTAGTATGCCACATAGCCTGGCCTTGCAAATGTCTGAGCTAATTAGGAGAGGACGTGGTAATGAAACATTCTGGTCTTCAAAGGCTGTTTATTCTGATCACTAGGAAAGTCAAGATCTATGTATGAAGTTTGGAACTGGGCTACTTGACATAAATTAGGTATTGTCTCAGTTTGTATAGACACCATTGGAAATTCGAATCAACTGTGGAGTATATTAGAAATATTTGCTACGGATACAGTATTTTGTCTCCAATTTAGAAATAAAAAGTTAATAAAATGACTCTTAAGGCCTGCATATTTGAAGACTAAAACAACTATTACTTAATGACGGCTCCAAGTATCGACAAATACACACCAATTTCATGCACTTTATTTATACAACGGAAAGCTAACACTATCTATTGACACTCTTGAAGAGTCAAATGAATTCAACAATAATAAAAATACAAACTTAACACAGATAATACTGTGCCCTTTGGGATGAGCCAATTACCAATTTAGACACCTCAACACACCTGATGAAATCACATTCTATCTCCTGTATTTGCTGTGCATCCACTATTTGATTTAAATATGATCATGGTCATACTTCTTTGATACAAATTATTTTCCTTGGTGTTATGAGTTGGCCGTCTTTGTTAATTCTAGACTCTTTGGGTGCTACCATAGAAATGAATTGTGAAAATTACCTGATCCACTTTCATGTTCAAGGCTACAATTCCTTGTACCTTGATCTTAATAGAGGAGATCTTGTCTCTGCTGCAAATTTTCTAGTATCATCATGTTCACTACCACACACAAAAGCCTAGCTTCCTTTTAGAGTTATTAATAATTAATTAATATATTTATATTTGTTTTTTTAAGTGTTTTCCATACAGGTTAATTCAGGAGAAAATATTGCCTAATTAAAGTCAGAATCAACTCAAAGGCAATGGGTTTTTTTGGCTGGTATCCCAGAAAATGCTCCAAAGATTTATAATAGCAATAGCTCCACTTTATAGTAAACTCTGAAGGAAAATCAGCATATGAGTTATTGGAAAATCCATTATAAGTTACTACTGAGTGAATTTGTGATAACCATGTGAATTTTTATGTCATAAAACACATAAAAAAGAAATCTGGGCACAGTTTTCTAGGTTGATTGAAACTGAGATTAGGATTCTGTTTATTTGGAAAAACCTGTACTTTAACATATATTTATTCATTCTTGGAAATATTCTGGGATTTTGTTACGCATACTTTATAGATACAACTTTTCAGAAGACATATTGCTTAACTTTCCTATTACACAATACCCTTCTGAAAAGTTATATCTATGCGGATTCTTAATGAACTTAATTATTAAGTGTTCTAATATATCACATGACTGAATATCTTCATCTGATTGTATATTAAACTCCAGCTAATATTTATTGAACACTCATATGTGATAAAAAAATTATATTTAGCGATACAACAGATATAGTCCAAATGCTCATAGAGAAAAATATTTAGAGAGGGAGGTTGATATTAAAACAATTAAAAAAAAAAGTAAACCATGTGTGTCAAGTAAACCATGCGTGTCAGAGTAGAACTGTGGTCCACAGAGTTTTCAATGACCGGTTTTGCAAAAGTATATAGCCAATGCCTTTTTTCCAAGATGGCTCTTGGTGGACTCAAACTTCCAACATTTTGACTAATAGCTATGCTGTGCGCTTTAACCATTGGTGCAACCCAGAGACTCCATTCAAACAACTATGATACAAATGCTTACAAAGTAAGTAAGGAGAGATTTAGAAGAAGGTGTGAATTATTTTTTTTTCTTTCTTTCTTTTTTTTTTTATTGTACTTCAGAGAAGGCCTACAGAACAAACAGTTTCTCATGAAACAGCAGTACACATATTGTTCTATGACACTGGTCAACAACCCCACAACATGTCAACCCTCTCCCCTCTTGACCTTTTTATTTTTTTTTGGTGAAAATGTACATAGCCAAAGATACAGAAGGTGTGAATTATTTTGAGGAGGCTGAATGGTGACATCTAAGGATAAATGAGCTGAATATTAAAAGATGAATAAGATTTCTCAGCAGAGTATCAGAATCTGTCTAAAGCCCTCTTTTTGTCATCAAATGTATTCTACCAAATAAGAAATTTTGACAAACTATGAATGAATTGAAAATATGTTTGTTTTTTAGAAATATATGCTCATTTTGCAGTATTTAGATATTTTAAAATAAAGAATAAATTCTCATGAATAACTTCACAAGGTTGATTTCCTCTAATTAGCCTAAACATGTTTATAAGGGTTTAGATAATACTTTATAATCCAAAGTATCAATCAACAGAGAGGCAATTTTTGGATTAGATTTTAAAGAAGGTGACTCATAAGCATCTTTTGTCTCCTTCAGTCCCTACTCTAACTCAGCTAGTTCTGCTGAGCTAAGCAGCTCTGTTGCCCTGTGGGCAACTCAATGACAGGAAGAACTTTGGATCTAAGGGAAGTCAATTCAACAGAAATTGTGCAAGTCTTTCCTCCTTGTGACCAGTTCAGGGGCTAGAGGTCACTGTAAGAGAACTCTAGTGTTAGGGCCAGAATATGGTATCTCTACGTCTATCTTTATCATTAGTATCTATATGTATATATCTATATCATCTAGAAAGAACCTCAGCTACAGAAGTGTAAGAATCACATTGGTCCCTTGTGAGTTTACCTGATCTGATTGGTCTTCAAGCAGCCAGAAATGTTTGACTCTCCTACTCATGTGGCTAGGAATGCTAAGAACAATATTTAGAAGACTTTATTTTTGATATCTCAATGGGAGTGTGCAACCTAGTTGTTGGCAGACTGACAGGCATCTTACCTTGCACCACTTGTAGAACAGCTGCCACCCAAGGGTTCCAACAAAAGACTTAGGCTCCAGTGAGCAGACAAAAAACTAACACCACATAAGAAGAGTCTTGTAGCCAAATATCAAAAACTCAAGGATAAAGAGAAAATCTTACAATCTTCAAGATGAGGAAAACATTTCATTTTTTGCAAACGAAAATATTTAGTAGTATTAGATTTTTATTTGTTTGTTTGCAGCACCAAAAGCAAGAAGATGATCGAATAACGTTGAAAGACTGCTGAGAGAAAATGATTGTGATAGAATTTTATACCCAAAAAAGCATCAATACCTTGCTAGAAAAAAAGGAAAAATATTTGTAGATATTCAAGAGTCTTTCATCAATGAACTTGATATTAAAAAAAAAAAAAAAAAACTTGAATGAAGATTTTAACCAACATATATTTTAAAAGAAATTTCTACTATGAAGAAAAAATAAAGAAGAAAGCAGTAAGTAACGGAAAATTTAAAATACACAGTGCTACATGGTTTGCATAAACGTTTAAGGATAAACATGTACATAAATGTAAAAGTATTGGAAATATAATTTAAAGAAAAAGTCTTTGTATAGATGACAGATTATAAGAGAAAATTTAATAATACACATAATCAAAATATACAAACTGTGTAAGTCTAAACATTGACACTGGGATGAATGAGATAATTGGAGCGTTTTAAAGATCTCATATTGCTGGAATAAGGGCAAGTAATGATGTTAGAGCCTATTTGTGCGGGAAAAAAAATTTAGTATTTTGTTTTTGACTTAAACATGAAAAATATGTGTTTTATTGTTATGAGAAATATGCACACTCTCCAGAGAGTACTTTCCCAAACACAGTAACTAATGCGGCAACCCTATCAATTTCCAATTCATTACCTGCTTTACTTTTTCTTCATAACACTTATTACTTGACATTTTATTGTGTATTTATTTGCTTCCTTGTTTAGTGTGTGTCTTTTTCACTAGAATAACTACACTATAAACTCTAATATGGCAGACTTTGTCTATTTTGTTCATTGTTTTCCTCTCGTGCCAGGAAGAAACAATAAAGAGTGGACAATCAATATATATTTGTTGAGTTAATGCATGAATTCCAGGTTAGGAAAGTTAATAATTAACGAAATGGAAAAGCACACTATATTACCCAAATTGGCAACGGAAAATATAAAATCAATAGTAATTTGACCAAACCAGGAAAAAAAAAAAGCAAAATGCAAAAAAAGAAACAACAAAGTGACATAAATTCAAATATAAAGAAGCCACAATAAAAGTCATATTATATTTTTTAAAAGTACATTAGACTGCTGGTTTCAGCTCCAACATATACAGAGCTTGGAGGTCAACACTTTTATCCTTAAAACAGAAAAAAAAAAGCTTGGCAAACTGAAAATCGATGACTGTTCTTGTACACCTCAGAGAATAGAGGTTACAAGGCAAACTTACACCCAGGAATCTGGAAGGACAGCATATCCAGTCACGATCGAGATCTTATCTGAATCAGAAGCTACGGGAGCAATAGACTTAGAAACATATTGATAAATAGCAATGTTGATGAATTCCTACAAGTTACGTGTGGACAAGCCTGTGAATGAGAAACTCCTAGGGGCCTCGGTCTTAGGGGGGCATATTTTCTTGTGCTTTACCTCCAGAAATCCTACCACATTCTCACAGTGAAGATCCTCAAAAAAGTATCCAGTGTAGATCTGGCAAAGGGGTGAGGAGAGTCACAGGGACACTGTTAATAAGATGGAAAGAAAAGCCCCAGACTGAGAGGAAGGATTTGCAAGATACAGATCTGATAAAGAATTTACATCCAAAATAGAGCTCTTAAAACTCAACAATAGGAAAACACATTAAAAAATGTGTTAAATGTATGGATACTTCAACAAGGAAGACATACAGAAGGCAAATAAACATATGCAAAGGTGCTCACTATCAACTTGTCCTTAGGGAAACTGTAAACTGAAACTACAATGAAATACCACTGCACACCTATTAAAATGGCTAAAATCCAAAAACACTGATAGCACCAAATGGTGTCAAGGCTGCAGAGCAACCAAAACTCTCACCCACTGCTGGTGGGTATGCAAAGTGGTACAGCCAGTTTGGAAGACAGTGTGGCAGTTTCTTACAAAGCTAAACCTAGAATTACAGATACAGTCTGTATCTATAATCACTCACCTAAGTATTTAAACAACTGAATTGAAACTTGTATTAACAGAAAAATCTGTACCTGAAAATTCAGATCAATTTTATTTATAATTGCCCCAAACTGGAAGTAACCAGAATGTCATTCAATAGATGAATGGATAAACTGTTGAACATCCATACAATGGAATACTATTTGGGATAAAAAGAAATGAACCATTGCATCATCAAAAGACATGAATGAAGCTTAAATGCATATTGCTAAGAGAAAGAATCCAGTTTGAAAAGGCTACATAGTGTATGATTCCAATAATACGACAGTCCGGAAAGAGAAAACCCAGGGAGAGAGACAATAAACAGATCAGCCATCGCCAGGGGGTTGGGGAGGGAAGTTGTGGTGGGATAATTGAATAGGTGACGTGCAGGAGATTTTTAAGAATAGTTTTAAGAATATTCTGCATGATACTATAATAGTGAATACATGACACTGTGCATTTGTCAAACCTCATATAACTTCATAGCTCCAAAAATGAACCTAGATGCATGCAAATAAAAAAAAAAAAAAAGTAAAACAATCATTTAAGAGATCAGGGGATTCCAGAATGGAATGTGGAATGTGGCAACACAGTAACTGTATTATAAAAGTATAAAACAACCTTGCTGAAGGAAGTGGGGAAAAATGGTGCTGACTTAAGCAACTTTGGAAATGAGTACAGTCTGTAAGACTAAAGGCAAAAGGAATAGTACAAAAACACTATACTTTAGCTGATAAAACTGTGTCCCATTCTAGTATGAGTTAACAATTCTGGAACCACTGTACATGTTTACTTGAATGATTAAGTAACTAGAATGCAGACAGTGGGAAATAAGTTTCTCACTGTTAAGGTAGGGAGTTCACAATGGAAAAAGCTAGAATGAACTAAGGGTAATGGATTAGAGTTGGCCATATCAGTATGAACTCTTGTTTAGCTTAATATAGATGCAGAAAATAACATATAAAAATATTTAGAAAGTTTTATATGTATATTCATATCCTAAAAGAAGAGCGGAGAGAATTCACTCTGGAGGGAGGGGAAAATCTTAGCTATGTCAGAATGTGTCCATTCTAAATCCATTGCTACCCAGACCAAAAGGAAGGCTTTGTGTGTACTTTATATCAGGGAGGCAGAGACGAAAAGACAGTTGTAGGGAAATATGTTAAAGGTGTTAAAGTCCAGGAGCCCTAGAGAAACTTGAATCTAAAGAGACCTCTGGCAATACAGAAGCACCATGCTGGGCAAAGTCCAGAAAACAATTGCTTAACTCTGCTCCACAGAGAATTCCTCAGGCACAGCCACCTCCAAGGTGCTCAGTCCAGGCTCTGCTCCTGTGGACCACAGAGCACTTGGCAGTCAAGTGGTGTCCACTTCTTTTTCACAACCGAGGTAAGTTACACTCATTGCAAGCTGGAGCCTTGGTGGTTGATCCTTTCCTAGCCTGTCTGGGTAAGAAAAAAAGTTAAAATTCTGAAGTCCAATGAAAACAGACTAGTATAATTTTAAAAACAAAACAAAACACAGTGCTTCATCACTAGTGTTCTGTATGTTTCTATAATGATCTCAAATCCCATATGGTATAAGTCACTATTATGCTTTCAAAATACGTATGTATTTTGTGACTTATACCATATGTGAGATACACACACACACACACACACACACACACACACACGTACACCCACACATATATGTATATATACATAAACCCATTGCTGTCAAGTCAATTCCGGCTCATAGTGACCCTATAGGACAGAGTAGAACTGCCCCACAGGGTTTCCAAGGCTGTAAATCTTTACTGAAGCAGACTGCTACACGTCTTTCTCCTGCAGAGAAGCTGGTAGGTTCAAACTGCCAACATTTTTGTTAGCAACCTAGCACCTTAACCACTGCGCAACCGGGGCTCTTTACTGAGCCACCACGGCTCCTAACATGAGTTTAGAAATAGAAATATGTCTACCTTTGTGAAACTCTTTCACGTTAATTATACGTCATTAGAAACCTGTGAGTCATAACAAAGTTATTTAGAAAATCTCTGAATTTAGGCATGGAAGCACAGAAGCATGTGAAGTATGTTAAGAACGTAAACAACCTTTAACTCTACTTGGACCTGGCAAGCTGTGACACAAGAAAACATAACAATCTGTAAACAACCTCCCTGATTTCTAACCTTGAAGAAAAGATGTGTCATTCAGCTACTCTCTAACCCTGGGTAAAAGACATACTAGTCTCTGACGTCACAATGGCCCTTGTCCTTTAGAGCCAAGGTGACAAGTTCACATATAAACCTTAAATCTCAGCTCATTTACTGAGAGAAGGTAGAGATGGAACTGAGGTTCCATCAGTCGCCACCAACCTCATACCTTAGCTACAAAGGATACTCTGCCAAGCTCAACTCAGATTAAGCCTTCCTCCTGAGACCCTTCCTTAAAGGTAAAAGCTGGAAGTCTAAAGATTTGCACTCGAACCCTTGAACTAAAGTTGTAATTGTAATGGTTAATTCTGATTCTCTGGTTCTAAATGAATGTTGTGAGGTCTTACTTGCTGGCCTTGCCATGACAAACTTGCAATAAAACAAGTTTAGGCACGACAAACCTGAATGTCTGTCTGTTAATTTTCTAACATATAAAATCAACAACTAGCATAGCTGTAACAGTGTGCAATTCACTGCCACCTTCTGCATTAGATTCCTATTGCACACAGTAGGAAGACTAATACCTAACTGAACGGGCCTCTAAAATATATATATCTACATATATACATGGAAAAATTATATGGGCAGCTCTTTAAGAGAAATGGAAATACAAATGACCAATAAATAACATTAAAAGGTGATTGATATTTCATGTAATCAAGTAAATAGAAACTAAAAACACACAATGTGTATTTAAATCCCATAATATTGGTATTTTGGTAAAGTCTGACAATATTGAGAGTTAGGTAGAATGTAGAAAAACAGGAATTCTCACGTATTGCCTGTTGGAGCAGAAACTATTACAGTAACTTTAGAAAAGAATTTGGAAATTCTATTGCAGTTTTAGGATGTGACCTGTTGCCCATCAATACTAGTCCTTGGTGTATACCTGAGAAAACTCCCATGTGTACACAGGAATCATGCACAAAAATGGTTAAGGCAGCATTGTCTGATCTAACAAAAATTGGAAACAGTCTGCATCTGTGCCATCCAGTAGAGTAGCTACTAACTACATCTAGCTATTTAAATTTAAATTACTTAAAATAAGGTAATATCAGTCTGCTGCACCAGTTATGTTTAAACTTCTCAATAGCCATTTTTTGCTAAAGATTACTCCACTGGGCAGTGAAAACTCAGAGTAGGTACATCACTGCAGAAAATTCTACTGAGCATTGCCGATCTAAATTATCATAGACGGTTCAATAGAAAAATCAGTTCTCAGTTCTGATATATGTATGCAGTGAAAATGAAAACATCAGAGTTACAAGTATCAATATGCAAATCTCACAGAGTGTGGAATGAATAAAGCAAGTTTAATTAAGATATATACAGTATGATACCATTATTATAAAGTTTCTTTTAAAAAATCAATGCATATTATGTCTGACAAATCAATATACTTTAAACATGAAAAATAATAGATATATTAAGGAATATATGGGAATAAAACACTTCAATTTCAGGACTTTGAGTTCTAAGAAAGAGGAAATGGAACAGGGGATGCAACACAAGGAATTTCTATTATAGTTTTATATTTTAAGCTAGGTGAGGGGTATATGGAATCTCATATTTTTCTCTATATCTGTATGTATATATCTATGGAATTCAATAGCAGGGCACATATAAAAGTGTTTTGATAATATAACATCAAACTGCAAGTTTTGAAATCCTCATATAGATATAGGTACTTTTGCAGTGATATCTCATATGTGTAAATAAAGTTTAGGCTGTCCATAATCATTGCACTGTGAGTTAAGTATTATCATCTCTATTTCAGAGAACCAGGCTTAAAATGGAGCTTCCTCCAAGTCACATAGCAAATAATTAACAGAATCTTGATTCAAACCCCTTTGTGGATCAGTAATATCATACTCTTTCCATAACATCCAAATACTTCTATTTATTAACATTTGGTAAATAAAGCACCATAAACATACCCAGGGATAGATTTATGCTCTAGCCATTGTTATCATCCTTCACATCTGTAGCATACTGCACAGATTTGAAAACACTTTACTTGATACCCACAAAAACTGTGTAATAACATTTTCTCCATTGTGCATATGGAAAACTTAGAAATTATAATAATTATTTGGATCGCAACAAATCAAAAAAAAAAGACCAAGTAGCAGAAACTGGATTAAAATCCAATTATGTTTCATCCATTTGTTTAATAAGTAGTTATGTATTCCTTAATACATTCTTACACACATTTTAGGCCCTTAGCTTATAATCTATAAAAAGAGACAGATACTAAATAATTACATAAATAATTTCTTAAATATAGTTATAATAATAACTATGTAAATCAGTTTTATATTCAGCGGTTCATAAAATTTAGGGGTCAAAACTGAAGATTCCAACCTTAATTTTGGTGACATGATGGCAACCTTGAATATTTGGGATTCAAATTAAAAGACAAAAGAGTTAGGCAGAGGAAGCACAGAGAGAAAGTAGGAAGAGCATTCCAGAGCCTAATAATTAAGCAGAGGATTATTGCATGTCTTTATAATTTTATTATATATGTATGTAATCCTGAGTGACCATATTTTGCTTTTAAAACTTATAAAATATGGACTAAATCTATGTATCCTTATTCAATTTGTCTTTGGAAGCAACTGGAGTTGTCAAACAAGAGAATGTTTTAAAAAAGGATAATTGCAGGAAGGATGGAGTAAATTACAAATATTAAAGGTAATTAAAACTTACAGCTGGTAGATGCGATGCCTGATAGGATGTGGTGAAAGTTTTCCCAAATTCTGCATATGAGCAAAGGAATCCTGTGTTGATGGTGCCATTGCCTGTGGGGGGGGTCACTAGATCAAGGGTGGGTTTATTAAAAATCATAAACTCAGTTGTGGATTTGTTAGAAACTGTTTCCTGAATCACTGCTGTTTTATTTTATTTTTTTCCTTTTCTCTTGCACGCCTTTCTGCCTCTCATTATAATTATATATCATATTATATTGTATTGTACTGTGCTCTACTATACTAATATTATATTACATTACGTTGCATTATATTATGTTATATTATAATATCAGAATTCAGAAATATGCCACATGTGGAGCAATTCCTCTCCAACTATATTCTAAGGAATTTTGGCAAATCAAACTGTATCCTGTTCTTGTATATAAAGTTAATTGTCTTACCAATCATTTGTGCATTCATTTAGTCAGCAAGATAGGACAGGTTATCAGCCAGCCATTCATTCATTCACAAACGTGTTTATGTAAAAAATATTTTATTAAGCAACTTCTTTATTCACATCACTGTGACTAAGTCTAGAAACCAAAGGATAAATATATGAGACTGGCTGAAAAAAAAGAAGACAATTAGTAAACCCACATTGATAGTCAAAGGGACACAGCAGCAAACTCAAAAAGAGCTCCTAATGGCCAAAGTTGGGATAATTTGAGCAATAAAATAAATAAAAGGAATATTGGATTAGAACCCAAGGTGTACAAAAATATTAATGTGTACATATTGATATAAATGAGTAACTGAATAAATAAAGTAAATGGAGAGAACAGACAAATCTCTTGTGCAGAGGAATTCCAAATAATTTATGCAGATACTCCACCTTCAGTAAAATGGAGAACAAATCTCCACTCCGTAAGTGTGGGCTTGTGCATAGTGACTGCCTTCCAAAGAGTACAGTATAGAAAGGAGGGAAAATAGTAACTTTAAGTGGAAAAATCTGACAACCATTATTTCAGCCAGGTGACAGAAATCAACATCAGTAGCGTTAAGTCATGTTGTTGTATGTACGTTTGATAGAAAGTGATGAGCGTGACATTTTATCTCTGAGTCTTTCTCCCAAAATCTTCAAATATCAGCCTAATTGTGAGGGAAAAAAATAATATAACTCCAAATTGAGGGACCTTCCACAAAATATCTTATAAATACCCTCAAAATTCTCAAGCCTGTGCAAAATAAATAAAACCTGAGAAACTGTCAAACTTAAGTAGACATGACAACTAAATGAATTGTGGTATCCACAATGGGATTCTGGAACAGAAAAGGTCATTAGGTAAAAATTCAAAATATCTGAGTAGAGTATGGACTGTACTTAATAATAATGCATAAATATTGTATTCATCAATTGTAACAACTGTATCATACTAAAGAAAGATGTCAATAATAGAGAAAACTGGGCAAGGAGTATCGGGGACTAATATCTTCGCAATTTTTTTGTAAGTCAAAAACGGTCTTCAAAAACAAAGTTTATTTCAAAAACAAAATTAGTAAATAGTATAAAATGTGTTGTGTTAATAGTTGATACTGAAATTAAGAGATTTAGGAAGAATGTGGGGTGGGGTCGGTAAAAATTTCTCAGTGGATGAGACTCTGGAAGTGACGTATGAAGTGCTGGAAAAAGATTTCTTTTTAATTGGGGTTCCCAAGCAAGAACGACAGCATATAGTATCTACCTACTACTTAGCATTCAAAAAAAACCTATTTAATGACAGAATAAATGCATCAGAGGAAAAAGAAGTAAGTGGGACTGGGAGCTTGTGAGGACAAGGATGAAAGGAACAGGGATGATCATGGAAGGTGCAATGTGTCATTTTAAAGGGACCAGTAGCAATTAACCTTTGGGATCTTTTGGATTGCTGTGGGAAATCTGGGTACCAGAAGCCCAGCGTTGATGAAAGACTAGTCTCAAGGCAATAGCTGAGGGATAAATAACTCAGAAACACAGGGAATACAAAAATATTCTTCATAACTATTCAAGGTATGATAACAGCATAGCATGGTGAAACAAAATGATGTTTCTCAGACAAGGCTAATAACATTAATGTTTTCATGTCTTTCTACATCTCTAGAAGCTTATTAAAGGTCAAAGCAAGAAGTTTATAATTGAATTCAGAACAACAGGGACAGCTGGTCTAGCTTGAAATGCCTAAATAAGCCCCAACATCAAGAAATAAATTTTAATAGATTAGTTCAGTGAATAAATTTAATATCTCTAAGAAGTTTAACATTTCCACATTTTGCAATTTATTGAGACTTATTTTGTGGCGCAACATAAGATCTATGTTAGGGAATTTTCCACATACAATAAAAAAAGTGTATTCTGCAGTTGTTGAGTTAAGTGTTTTATGAAGTTTTTTTTGCTTAAGGTGGTTAATAGTGTTTTGAGTTCAGATTTTCTTTATGCTTACTGAATTTTGCCTATTCTATCAGTCAGCTGCAGAATTGTTAAAACTATCAATTATTACTGAGGGCTTAATTATTTCTCCCCTTAGCTTTGTCAGTTTTTGCTTCATATATTGTGACATTCTGTAATCAGGTATGCATACATTTAAGATATTTATTTTGCCGTGATGAATTAATATTATGATTGCTGTAAAATTTCTCTTTATCTCATAATATCCCTTGTCTCGGAGTCTATTTTGTCTACTTTTGTCTTATCTTTAAGCAGTTTATAAGGCATACCATTTTCCATGCTTTATTCTCAAAATATGTGTGTCTTTATATTTAAAATATGTGCCTTCCTGATAGCTATTGGTGAGTATTCCAGATTAACCGTCCCTGATTTTTAATTTTGGTGTTCAGTGAATTTATATTCACTGCAACTATTTTTGTGCTTGGATTTAAAGCTACCATATTTCATTTTTTTCTATTTGTTCAATCTGTTTTTATCTTCCCTCTGTTCATACTTTCTTTTCGTTTTCTTAGATTATTTTAATGTTTTTACAATTTCATTTTAATTAATATATTAGATTTTTAGCTATATGTCTTCACATATTTTGAGGGATTGTAATATCCATTCATGATGTAACAGTTTGAAAAGAGCTAATATTGTATTCTTCACAAAAATGTGAGACACCTGCAAGTAAATTTATATTTACACCCATCCTTTGTGATATTCTCATCATATGTATTGTATCTATATATGTTAAAAGCCCCCAAATACAGTATGATATATTTTTGTTTTAAACGCTAATACGTACTTTTTGTTAGGTGCCATAGAGTTGGTTCCTACTCATAGTGACCCTATGTACAACAGAACAGAACACTGTCCTGTCCTGCGTCATCCACACACTCATTACTGTACTTGAGCCCATTGTTGCAGCCACTATGTCAATCCACCTCCTTGAGGGTCTTCCTCTTTTTCGTGATCGTCTAATTACCAAGCATGATGTCCTTCTTCAGGGACTAGTCCCTCCTAATAACATGTCCAAAATATGTGAGATGAAGTCAAACGAGCATTCTGGGTGTATTTCTTCCAAGACAGATTTGTTTGCTCTTCCGACAGTTCATGATACATTCAATATTCTTTGCCAACATCTTAATTCAAAGGCATCAATTCTTCAGTCTTCCTTATTCATTTTTCAGCTTTGCATGCATATAAGGTGAAATATATACTTAAAATAAATTAAATTATTTATTGAGGCACAAGTCTGATTACAACAAAAAACAAATTTACTGCCATCAGACTTGTGCTTCAGTAAATACTAAATTAAGTCCTTCAAGTTGAATGTAAAGATCACCAGACAAAAACCTGGATTTACCAGAAACAATAAAGAGCACAAGAAGTGAAAAACATCGGTGATTATATATAATAATTTAAATTAATTCTGTTAATCCTAATCAGTAAATTTTTATATGAAAAATACTGAATTTTTTAGTTCTAGAATTAGCATTTTGCACTTTTTTAATAAAATACATTTTTCTCTTAAGATTTATCATTACTATATATTTTATGCCCTTGAATATATTCATAATAGTTGTTTTGATGACCATGTATACTAATTCTAACATCGGGGTTACCTCAGGGTCTATTTTTTCTTTGTAATAATATCTTACTGTGTTTTTCATGAAAGTGTACACAGCAAGTTAGGTTTCCATTTAACAATCACTACACATTTTGTTCAGAGTCATTGCTTACATTTTTCACAATGTTTTAACATCCTCGTTAATACCCTTCTGGATATTTCACTTCCAATAATCTGATTTCCCTATCCCCTTACACTTGCACCTTTGCTTTGGAGTGATTGTTGACCATTTGGTCTCATATAGATGATTTTTCTAAAGGTGCTCACTACTTACTGGTAATATTCTTTATTTTTATGGGCCAGTCTATTATTTACTTAACAAAAGGTATCCTCAGGGGCTAGTTTTGGTTCAAGGTTTATGGAGTATCTCAGGGCTATAGTCTCAGGGATTTCTCCAAGTCTCAACTGGTCCAGTAAGTCTAGATTTTTTAAGAATTTGAATTTCATTCCAGATTTTTCTCTCCTTCTGTCAGGAGCCTTCATTTGTGGCCCTGATCAGAACAGTCATTAGTGGTAGACAAGCACCATTTAGTTCTTCTGGTCTCAGGGTAGATGAGGCCTGGTTTCATATAGACTGTTAGTCCTGCAGACAATTTCTTCTCTCTGATTTTTTGGTTTCCTTCTTTCTCTTTTTCTCCAGCCAAGATGGGACCGATAGTTGTTATCTCAGATGGCCTCTCACAAGCTTTTAAGACCCCAGATGATAACCTCAGGGTCTATTTCTATTGACTACATTGTATTTTGACTATGGTTCATATTATTTTGTACCTTCATATGTCTAGTAATGTTTATTGTGTCATGAAAAATACACATGCAATGTTGTATAGATTTTGTTATTAATTTTATTTTATCAGGCATTTAATTTGGTTTGACTCAAACTTGGAATAACCCTGCATTAGAATCAGCTAAAACCTCTAATCTGTTATTTTACCTTTTCAGCTATTTCTTTTTACTGGGATCTTGGTAGTTTTTTCTGTACATGCATCTCTTGGGAACTAGACAAATACTTGACCCTATTTTATATGCAGAAGGTACAGATCCACCTTTTACTGCTACTTTTAGGATTTTCAAGGTCACTTTTCAGCTGTTCTTACATTTCTAAACTCGGTCTTCTGAATATCAAGGAAGTTAAATTTTTATTTTCACTCAAGTTCTAGCTGCCCTGTATTGTATAGACTTGAGAATTCCCTTAGATGAAAAGTGGTTTAAATACACTGTTACTCAGGGCAGTTTCCTTTTTTCAAGGTTCAACGCCCCTTCAGGTCCTGTTTTCAATCTGGTACTCTCCAATGCCTTCAAATAGTTGATGTAAATGTATTTGTTGCCTAAAAATTATGATTTTAATTTAAAGAAAATTTAGTCCAATATAAAATCTCCATCATTGGGTTGGGGGAAGTCTATAAATTTTAAGCAGACCTTTGAGAAGCAGTTTTATGACAGGGTGGGCATTGCTTTCTCTATTGAGTTTGAGCTTAGAATCTAAACATACCAGTTTTCACAAGAAATCCTTCTAGGTATGAATATTGTTTTACATGAATTACTTGGCCAGTTTCTGTGTCATAGAAGGAATGGATTTAGAAACCTGAAAATAAAATTTTTCAAACAAAAACATTATTGCATAGAAGATATAGGTTTACAGCTGTAGCAGCTATTTGTAATTCTTTCTCCATTATTGATAAATCCAGCAGTCATTGAATTATTGCTTAACCTCTCATCTTTTTCACTCAAAAAAATGGTGAAAAGCCAGCCACTTAAAGATCTTGAGGAAAAAAAAATCTTGCTTAAGAAATAGAACATACACTTTAGTGGCAGGAAGGCTGATCATATTCTAGTGTCTGGGGACTGAAAAAGAGGTCAGTGCATTTGGACACACACAAAAAATGGCAAAGCTAATAAGAAATAAGTTTGGAGAGGTAAATAGGGCTTGGCTTATGTAAGGTCTTTTACAGGATGATACAATGTTTAAATTTTATTCCGTTTCTGTAGTTTAACCAAAGAAATAATATGATCTGAGTATTTTAAAACATCATCTACATTTATCTTGACAAGTGAAGAACCAAAGCAAGTTGCAGAATATTACAGTAAGATAGGCAAGAGAAAATGGTGGTCTGGAGTAAGAGGGTGGCAGAAGAGATAAGGAAAAGTAGATAGGATTGAAATATATTTGGAAGTAGTACCAAAGATTTAGTGTTATATTGAACATGAACTGTGAAAGGTAGGAAGTCAAGATTTTTGGTTAGAACAATTAGATAGATGATGGACCTACCTGATATGGGGAAGCTTGGTGCAAGAACAGATTAGGTTGTGGGTAAGAAGATAAACAATTCCATTAAGTCATATGAAATCTGACGCAGTTATTTAACAGTCATAGACTTGGTGGCACAGTGGTTAAGAGCTATGGCTGCTAACCAAAGGTCAGCAGTTCAAATCCACCTGGCACACTTTGGAAACCCTATGGGGCAGTTCTGCTCTGTCCTATATGGTCACTATGAGTTGGAATCAACTTGATGACAACAAGTTTAGTTTTATTTAACAGTCACTTGGAGATACCAGTTAAGCAGATACATTTAAGTCTGGAGCACAGAGATAATGTTTGGGCTGAAAATAAAAATATATTTGAGTACCAAAATCATTTACTTACATTCCAAAGGACACAAATAACTTTATTCTCCAGCTTCCACTTTTGGTTAAGTGGATAATGTGTAATCGTGTTAATATGAATGGAATGTAGGCAGAAATGATATACACTACTAAAATGTCCCTTGGAATCCTCCATTTTCTTTTTTCAATGCTTACCAAGAAAGTGACAAATATCCAATGAAAGACTTTAATGGACAGCAGAAACACACAAAGGAGGGAGCTTAGATGTTTTACTCAAATCTAGTCTCTTTGACAATCCTAATCAAACTCCAAAGTCAGCAATGAATACATTTTATTGGGTGAAAATAGTGACATTTTAGATTTTTTAGTTACATAAAAAATATTTAAAACCTGCCTAAATGAAAAATTGGTACCTTGAAGTTGGATACAGCTGAAGTAAACTTTTTTTTTAGTTTTTATTTATTTATTTATTTATTTTTTAATTGTATTTCAGGTGAAGGCTTACAGAACAAATAGTTTCTCAT
>NW_004443959.1:4585670-4591413 GCF_000243295.1 Trichechus manatus latirostris | reverse complement strand
TATGGGAGAGAGGAGAGAGGAACAGGAGCCAAAAACATACAAACAAACAAAAAAGAATGCTAGGGGAGCTTGCCGTTGGAGTGGAGAGATGAGAGACTATGAAATGTTGAAAAACAGAAAGGGGAGTAGGAAGAAAAGAAAAGAATGAATAAATAAAAATCAGAGAGGTTAAAGAACCGCAAAGTTCCCAGGGATCCCACTGGTGCAGCTATGAGGTCTGGGGAAGTTGCTCTCAGGTGTTGCTGTATAGCCTGGCTAGAAGGCGTAGAAGTATACAACGCCAGGTATTTAGGGAACAGAAAGAGAAGGAAGATATAGACAGACGAGAAACTGAGCAATGAAGAAAGACAAAAAGGGAAAAAGAGGAAAAAGAAAATAAAACAAATTAAACAAAAAACAAGACAGGCCCCCAAAGAAACAGGGGGAAAAAAAAAAACAACGAAAAAAGAAATGCTCTCAGGGATCCCTCTGCACGTCTGTGGAAGCCGAAAGGGAGTCTCCCTGCCACGCAGCTCAGCCTGGCCAGAAAGGGCTGCTTACTCAAGAAAAGGAAAAGAAAACAAACAAACAATTCAAAACAAACAAACGAACAAAAGCCCCGGGATCCCACTAGTGTGGTAGCACAAACCGGGAAGTAACTCCACACTCAAACAGAGCTCCACAGCCCCTCAGGAAGAAGCAAAGTTGGTGCACGGAGCCATGTACTTGAGGGAAGGGAGGGGGAGGTGGCAAGAGGCAAGTAAGAAATCAAAAGAAGCAGCAAAAAAAAAGAAAGCAACACTAGCAGCCAACAAATGGCACTCAGAGAGCCAGCTAGTGCGGGCTGGTGTTCTGGACAAGAGACTGTGTCCATGGGATGCAGAGGGGGCAGAGTGTGGGTGAAGAAGGGTAGCGAGTGGGAAAGCATATATCACAAAATACCGGACCTCTGCAGCCCCTCAGGAAGAAGCAAAGATGGCGCACGGAGCAAGGTACTCGAGCAAAAGGAGGAGGAGGTGGGGAGAGGCAAGGAAGAAATAAAAAGAAGCAGAAAAAAAGCAATACCAGCAGCCAACAAATGGCACTCAGAGAGCCACCCATTCAGGTGTGTGGAATCCAGGCAGCCTCTGTTTCCCGGTCCAGAGACTGTGGCCACGGGAAGCAGAGGAGGCCACGTCAGGGTGAAGAAGGGTGGGGGGTGGGAAAGCATATATCGCCAATTACCGGTTGTTTTGTTTCCCGCTGGATGCTCTGTGAGGGTGCTTTCTCATACCTCCTGTTTGCTGCTCTCCAATAGGAGTCCAAGATGGTGGATCCATGCTGCGTTAGCTGGTAGGGGACCTCTGCATTAATCTCTCCTCACCCTCCATTCTCTGTCAGTTTTCTCACTCCATTTGGTGCTTGGCTGAGTTCTTTATCTCTCATTTGATGTTTTAGGGTTTCAGGATTGTTGTGTTCTCTGTTCAGCTTAGTTTTTCGGATCTTTGCTGTGGAGGGACGGTGTGGTGCTTCTGCCTAGAGTGTCATTTTCCGGAACTCTGAAGTAAACTTTTGAAATACATAATACTTGACTTCTGTTTCTGGGGAAAATAAAGTTGAAATTTTTTTTTTTTTTCCTATTCCTTACGCTAAATACATCCAAAAACCTTGGCCATTATATATAAAACAAACATAAGACTATTCTGAAAGTTTTGAAGAAGAGAACGATTAGCTACGGAATTCAAGATGCAAGGAATGACACAGCCCTAAGTGTTCTTGGTTTCTTTTCTGCTCATATATCACAGACTTCGTTCTTGGCAAGCCAGCACTCAAAACTCACGAAGAGGTGCAGAAAAATAAAAAGCAAAGCAAAACAAAAAACCCACAAAAGATGGCTCTCTCTAGCCAAAGTACAAGAAACGGGCGACCTAGAAAGACAGCAAATTTTTGGACAATATTCTCTCTATTCTAGTCCAATACTACAAAAACTACAGCTGGCCTGTTACACGAGTTAAAAACAATTTTTTTTTTGTTAAGCCACTGAAATTTGTGGTTACTTGTAACATCAGCTAGTAATAGTAATACTTATCTTGATTAGTACCAACTTGTTAACCTACAACGTCATTTAACTTCATGGGATTATAGATGAAATAAAGAACCGAAAAACCAAACACATTGCTTTCCAGTGGATTCTGACTCATAGCAATCCTGTAAGACAGAGTAGAACTGCTTCATAGAGCTTCTAAGAAACGATTGGTGAATTCGAACTGCTGACCTTTTGATTAGCAACCATAGCTCTTAACCGCTTCACTATGAGGGCTTCGAAATAAAGAAGAAGGAGAAAAAAATTGAGAAGAGACAGGGATCTCAGAATAGTCAGAGCTGAAATGACATTAGAGATCACCTCGGGCACCTCATCATTTCACAAAAGATAAATGGACACAGATTCTGTGCGCATCCATGTATGCTGAACACAGCCAAAGTCCACGGGATGCCATTCATATGAACTGCATGTGATAGTGATCTTCTGGAATTATGTAAACCAGCAGCTTTGGCGGTGAGGTTTAGACCATAAGGAAACGTTACTATAGAAGATACAATGAAGTCAAAGAAAACAACATGAAAATCCTCTTTTTATCATAATGGACTTTGGCAAACTGATAATTCTACATTTATATATAGACATACTCACCCTCAATATAACTTTGTGTGTGTGTGAGTGTGTGTATGTGTGTAGATACATATTCTGCTTTAGTTAAAGTTCTATATTTTAGAATTGAAAGATAAAGAGCATTTCCCAAGGGAATTGCCTACATTCTAACTATAATTTTTATTCCTCATGAATTGGAAAAGAAAGAAAATTGACTGCAAGGTCAAGTCCTAAACACTGTATGCATCTGTGCCCTCTATATTTTAGTATTTCAAATACCCAAAGTTATTTCTCTATAGCCAATTCTTTGACCGACTAGTGTTGTGGTTAGTAGAAAAGTGGAAAATCTTAATAACATATATTCTTCCTTTTTTTGTTTTGACCTTTATTCTTTGCTCTATAGCATTCAAATGGTCATTGTCATGGTTAACTCACAGTATTGCTTACATAGTCCTGACTTTCTGTAGTTGTGTGCACCAGATACTCATTTGATACCCAGACTTTAGCACCCAAAAGTCTCCTTTCATTAAGCCGTGGTTAAGTTTTCATTATCACTTTTGTGGGAATACCCTATGGCACTGAATGGAAATGAAACATCATCTGGTTGAAAACAGCGAATTAGGAACGAAAGAAAGAAAGAGTTCTGGTTGTGTGGTAAGAACTGCACTGGTGAGGGGAAATGAACATTCTGTAAGGACTTGCCTGATGGATGAGGTAAGTGTTCTCATTTATAAAATCAAGTACAGAACGAAGAGCTATTAAATACCTCCTATAAACTTTCAATGCAAGAAGCATTTACTGAGTACTTAATATGTACCAGGCTATTTTACACATGGTTTCATTTAATCATCTCTGAAATCCTACAAATGAATTGTCAATAGCCTCATTTTATAGACAAGGACATTGAAGTTCACTGAAACCAAGGGATATGCACAAGATCATTGGAGGTGAATCAGAGCTAGAATCTTGCATTTCTTCCTTTAGATCCCTTTGCCTTCTTGGTGTGAAACATAGCCTTAGACTTGCAGTAAGATTCTGCTTTCTTGGGTGGCAAGTCCTTGCTGACATATAGCATTATAATACTCATTTCTAGGTAGAAAAAAATAATTGTTTTTAAAAGTCTAGTTACTCCCACATGGAGTGAGAAAAATTCTGACACCAAGGAGGAAATGAGGACAATTGGAAAAGTTGCCATGAAGTCTCTGTCCAGACAGGGTCCACCATATTAAAGAATCCTTTATGATTACATTGATGTCTGTCAATCGCTGCTGTACAAAGTATGCAGTTCCTCGAAGTACACCTTTCACAACAGCCTTAACCTTTGCAGCAGCAGAATTTAAAGTTCTTGGAGCAATAAATGCAATTATTAGCAATGATGGAATCCTGGACAGAGATTTGGAAACATTCATAGTTCATCACTGGGAATTATTTCTAAAGATTATGTTGGATGTTATTAATGTCTTCTAATTGGGACATGTGATTACCTTTTAGAATAAACATTTGTATTATTTTTTGTAACATTGAAATCAGGCAATTTAAAATACAGTGAAAATACTGATAGTCAATGAAAGAGTTAAAGACAATTCTTCAATCTATTCTTATTATTCATACTATTAATGTAAATAGAGAATTCTCTGCAAAGAGACCAGAACCACCATGGAAGATCATGCAGTCTTTCATTGCTACCTCACAGTGAACACTTTGTTCATTTTAGGAAAAAGTATTATTTGGCTATTTTTATAACCATAGGATATTTCTGATCATTCTTCTTGAAAATATTTGATCAATTAAAATTTAATGAATCAAAATTTTTTGTCTTAAAAATAAAGAAATTGTGGTTCATAGAGGTTGGTTTGCTTGATGGTATCTGATTTGCAGGACTGAAAAATAGTTGAATTCTGAATCATATATAATTTATATTAAATACAATAGGCACACCAATCAATGATGAAATATCAACTTTTATAACTTAGTTCTTTTAAGTTTCAAATTTCATGTGTTCATATAAATTTTATTTTACAATCAAAGTGCCAAAATTTGACAATTTTGATCTGTCTCTTAAGTGTATAAATTGACATCCCACATCAAGTAGTTATAACTGTGATCTTGGAGAATCAAACATTCTCAGTGGTGACAACTGACAATGTACTAGGAGTATCCTTTGGAGAAGTATGCATTCCTTTATCAATCTATTTTAGCACCGTCTTTAAAACAAGGTTCCTTAAGAAACCATTGTCCTCTTGAGGAGTTCTAAATGACATTCAAGAAGAAAATATTATTGAAAAGAAGATCTGAAGTCACAACCAAGTTCAAGGAAATGCTTAAAATATTTATTTTACTTATAGAAAACCCAAAGTTTAAGATAGTGTTAAGATTAATCACCAAAGGTGAATAACAAGCCACATAAGGGAAAATGGAGAAGTCCCTATGACCAGACTTCTTAGTAAGGAGGAAAGCAACAAAAGACAGCAAGGAGAACAGAAAGCCATAGTAAACTGTCAGAGAAAAATAACCACTGGATAAACAAAACATTAGAAGGTATATTGGGACAACCTAAGGGAAAAACAAAATACTTGACATTGTCTTAAATCGAATAAGGGAATTAGATAAATCACAGAAGAGGTCTTGTCAACATATGTATTTCAAAATTCCTCTTACAAGAATCCAAAGAATGACATGCATAAGAAAGGGACTTTTTTTTTTTTTTTAACCTTTATAGAGGCAATAGATATATGTGCAAATCGTAAAAGATGAAATGAAGACCTATAGTGATTCTGAAACA
This sequence comes from Trichechus manatus latirostris, assembly GCF_000243295.1. Lineage (NCBI taxonomy): Eukaryota > Metazoa > Chordata > Mammalia > Sirenia > Trichechidae > Trichechus > Trichechus manatus. Next base: position 4,586,023 of record NW_004443959.1, on the reverse strand, counting down.
GTGCCAATCTGCTACTTTCTAGAATGTGAGCACTCTGAAGGCAGGGATAGTGTCTGTCTTGCACTGTTTAGACAGAGCTGGGAATACAGTAAGCACTTAATAATTAATTAGCTAAATTGATAGAGCTCTGGTGGCACAGTGGTTAAGCGCTACGGCTGCTAACCAAAAGGTCGGCAGTCTGAATCTAACTAGCTGCTCCTTGGAAGCCCTGTGTGGCAATTCTACTCTGTCCTATAGGGTCACTGTGAGTCGGAATTGACTTGAAGGCAATGGGTTTTTTAGCTAAATTAATTAGTAAATAAAGTATCTCTAAGACCAATTATTATCTAAGTGTGTCTCTGTGTGTTCCTGAT
>NW_004443959.1:4565216-4585413 GCF_000243295.1 Trichechus manatus latirostris | reverse complement strand
GACTCTAGAAGACAGAGTAGAACAGTCCCATAGGGGTTCCTAGGCTGTAATCTCTACAGAAGTTGATCCCCAGATCTTTTCTCCTGCAGAGCTTCTGGTGGATTCAAACCTCTGACCTTTGAGTTAGCAGCCAAGCACTTAACCCTCTCGCTATCAGGGCTCATACATATATATATGAAAAGACAAGCATCTGAAATGTGATACTGGTAGTTAAATTTAAGAAGTTAACCAGTTATTATTTATAAAATTTGACAAACAGCAGGACTCTGAATTACCTAAAGAAAAAATATCTTTGCTGAAGTAGAAATGTTCATTACTACTGTTTGGGGAAAGTTTTGTTTTGTTTTATGATCAAAACTTGATGATCAAAGGCCTCTGGGCCTTACAAAGTGAAGTTTCAGTTAGCCAGAAATTTATAAACACCAATTTCCTGAATTTCAGGTTTAATTTAAAATGTTCTTTATTTTGTTTTCAGCACAAAAACCTGCCTGCTGTGTTACATAAATAAGCTTATGGAGTCCTGCACTATAAAACTATTTACTCAATGTTTTCATTCTTTGTTTTGAAATTTTTATTATAGGAAGTTCCTAAATTAAAATAGTTTTTTTAACACTTAGAAACTTTGTTATGAACTAAATGTGATCTGTAAGTTCTTATTTTAAGGAGAATGTTTTAAAGTATTGTATTTACTTTAAGTGAATTATTGGTACGTAATTTAATGTTTTGTGAAAAATACATTTTGTGACACTATTTTTAAAAGTCTCGCTATTCTGTAGAAATAAAAACTTCTGACTCTAGTTCTACTGTGAGCCAATATTAATCATCATATGGGTGGGATCTGAGAACAAAGAGCAACACATTGGTGTCAAAGAAAGCTTGGAGAGTGCTGAAGTTTGAATGTTAAAAAGACTTCCATTTGGCACAGTGGGAGAGAAAGAGGTGATGATGCCTGCAGAGGAAAACAGCAGGCAGGTTTGTCACATTAAAAAAAAACACTCTTTGCCATCAATTCCAACATATAGTGACTAGTGGATTTATTTGGTCAACTCACCATGCCCCTGGTTTGGTCCTCAGACAAGGCCCATCAAGAAGCAGGTTTTCTCAGTTCGCCCCAACATGTTCTTAGTCTTGGTACTAGCTTGATGCTGACACAAATAAAAAGACCAGAAGTTTCAATATGCCCCTTGGGTTACATAGATGGATATAGTTTCTAAGAATCAAGAGAGCCAAATGAATCCTTCTAATGGGAGTTTATGAAGAGAGAATCAGAGCAAAGGGAGCTAGAGAATTTTAATAAAAAATAGCAATAATAACAGTAGCTTTAGGTGATTGAGCACATAATATGTACTCTTCTGTTTGTATTTATTTAAAAGCAATTCTGTGAGATAGAAATTGTATTCCCTTATTTGTGTTGAAAGAATTGAACAATTCAACGAATCTGTTTAATTTCAAATCCTGTGTTTCTTAGAATAATTTTCTTAATAGCTCCAAGTTTTCTATTCCATCTCAATTGTTTTAGAAACTCTGTTTACATACTTCAATATCCCTGAGATAGAATACTCATGGCTACTGCTCTAGGGGAAAAGTTTCTATTTTTTAAAATGATACCATTTGGTGCTTGTGCTTTAATTTAGTATAGTTTCTTTGAGCAAACTTTTTGAGGTAGTACTTTCTTGGTTTACGATACTCTTTTGCTTGTTTTCCCCATTCAGTTGGTTAATGGCAAGACAAATATGAGTCTGCCTCCAATTTGTGAGTGAACTTAGCCATCTCTTGCCCTTCCAGCATATTATAACTTTTTCTTGTTATTAAATTCCCCATTTGAAAGAAACAGCGTAGTGTATGTTTTTCTGACTGGACACTGGCTTATATATATATTATATATGAGATGTTTAATGTGAAGTAGCAGCGCAATTTATGAAGAATCAGTGCAACAAGAGAAGGAATAGAAAGTTTTCACAGAGAAAGTGACAAGCTGGTTGTTGAGGAATGAGTAAAACAACATAGGGAAGAAGATGCAGTAAAAAGAAATCAATGAAGCTGAGAAAAACAAATGGCTCAGCAAAGTAGGGACTGAATCAAGTCTTTTATCTGTAACCCAGCAAAATAGGTATGTAAGATAGATAATTGTGAATCATTTGGACCGTCAAATATTGGAAGATGTGTCCAATATTATCAATAGCTATATTCTCATTAGAAATGGTCTCTTTCATCTTGTAGTTATTTTATTCATTGACTTTACTGTCAGATAATAGGAGATTCTTTATGATTTAGAAAAAATAGGAAGGCATAGTGTATTAATGTAACTCTCCGCACGGCATGCCTTTACAAATTGCCTCTACACAAAAGTATTTGGACTGCTATTGGGAGTAGAGAAAGCTTCCAATCTAATCTGGGGTAAATGATTGAAACTGACAGTATGAATGGGTAACCCAGAACATGCTTTCACTCCTGGAAAATTATGTAAACTAGATATTTAATTTTTTTCTCAGTGTTTTCCTTCAAGATGTTTGCATTTGTTTTCTAAATCATATCAGAGTAACACTTCTTTTAGGGAATCATTTGTGAATTTTACAAGAGTTTAAATATGAATATAAATATCTCAAACATTTTTAATTAATTTGACAAGGAATGGACTGTGTGAACTTTACATATCTATTCACTCTAATCTTCAGTTGAAAGATGCTTGATTTTTTTTGGTCCATATTTGATGTCTCATGGTGAGGACACTTTTGTGTGTACATTCACAGTCCAGTGTAACCTCCTACAGACAATAACCAAATCCATGTACAGTTTGTTACATGTCCCACAGGGAGCCAAACATGTAAGCTGCATAGAGCAGGCACTTCATATCTCATTTGCAGTAAGGTTCTCTTCTCTAGCCACACTTCTGTCTCAAGGGACAGGCCACCTTTACCTCTAGTGTTCACATCTACATGCTAATTCCACGGAGTATTAATTGTTCTGTGATTCTTACTTGATGATGTTAGCTTCATTTGCATAAAAGCATCATTATTTTCACTTCAAAAAATAAAAGATAACAATTTCTCTTTAGCATCTACATCTTTAAAAAATCAGTGAAATAAGACTCAGAAAACTTAAGTGACTTTTCAAAGTCATTCAGTTAGTTAGCAGCAAAGCAATAGCTAGTACCCATATTCTGACTTCCTATGACACTCACATTTCAAATAAATCCTCCCTTTTTGGTCTACTACCAAGCATATAATCAGAATCCTGCTATTACCTCTTAAATATATACTATCAAATACAGCTCACCAATGGATTTTTTTTCTCTTCTCAGGTACCAAAAACCCACTTTATATGATAATTGATCTTATCTTGTACCTTTTTATTTTCCCTGAGAAGATTAAGACCATCTGATCTAAAATCCTACAATTTTCTTTTTATTTTCAGAGTATTTTGTATATTCACTAAATCTGTCACACCCCTTTTGAAAAAGAAAACATTATATGGCTACTTGTATAAGATTAACTACTCCTTCAATTCACCTATCAGTGACTGCCTCTTTCCCTAATGCATTCAGTTTCTCTATTTCCGTTCTTTTTCCTTCTTTCTGACTAGAAATATGCTCAGGTTGTTAAAATTCTATAACCATTAAAGCTACTATAAATTAAAAATCTACCGTGGTAATAGGAGATACTCTCCAAACTATTGGTTTCAATATCAAACTTCTTAAAATATCTTCAGATTGTACCTCTTTCCAATCTTTCTCTAGTAAATAAGCCCTTGCAATTCATCCACTATTCTTAAAGGGAAAAAAAAAAAAAAGTTTAGAAGTAACGAAATGTAGAGTCCTTTTTGAACTCTGGATTCCAAATTTACAATATCATTCAACAGTTTAACCAAAGCTTTCTTTTTTCTGTGTCCTAAGACATAAATGTAGTTTTTTGCTTGTTTGTTTTTTTAAATTTCTTGATCCTTCATACTGTTTCCTCTAATTCTTCTTCTTTCTTCTGTATCTACAAGGAAGAGGTCTATCTCTCTATCCAGGGACTACATCTGTTTATTTTTTTAACTCTCCCTCTGCAAACTCACCTTCTTTATATATAGCACTGTTAATTCCCAAGTCTATATCTCTAGCTTTGAGATATTTTTATTTTTGCATATTAAATTCCCTGCTATCTACTACACAGTGGTTAATAAACTAACTCATTTTCTTTTCACCATAAGATTCACTTTTCTTTATGCTGTTATTATTTGAAACTTTGTTAATATTCTGATAGACTTTTTTTTTTTTTTAATTTTAGACCAAACGATCACCGAAATTGCTTTACAAGGTATTACAACTAAATACATAATAAGATGAGCACAGTGGGACTCATGCATAAGTCAATTGTCCCTCAGCACATGGAGCAGATAGTTGGGAGGGGATGGCAGAACTACAACATGAAGCCCAACAGAAACGTAAACATCAATCACATGTCATTCTACAAATAGGCATATGAGGGAGTGAAGGTCCAGGGGTAGCTGCTTTTCTGACTTTGGCTTCCGACCTTTAGACTCTATTGTAAAAGGCAAATGGAATCTAACTATCCCAAGATTGTATCCACAGCCTGGGTGGATCCCTTGAGTTAATATTTTATGGGCATTAAAGAGACTAGTATCTGAAATAAAAATTGCTTATAAGAAATTATACTTTAAATAGTATAATATACATAAAATAGATCCTCTGGTGCCTATGGTATATTCCCTCAGCTCACCTCCAGTGCAGCCACAGCTGTAGTGAAGAGTTTGGATCAGCTCACACTCACTCCCTGATACCCATGGCTCACCTCAGATTTACTTGACCCATCTTTCTTCATTTTTTTCTAGTACCCTCTTCAGTAGCAACTGCCGTCTGGAAATGCAGAAAGTTAACAATCCTGGGACAAACTTTAACTAGTAGGGGCTACAGCCAGTACATAAAAGCTACAGCCTTTTAGATGGACAATTCTGGGAAGCATTCCCTATGATTCTCAGAGGTCCCAGAGGACCCACACCCCATGTTGCCTAAAGAAGAAAAAATAATACATCTTATATTGGCTTCTCCTCCTTTGCTGTCTCAGTCTCTCCACTCCCTTGTTCTTGAGATGATCTCCCAAAAAACTATGTGCTTCCAAGTCCTTTTCTCAGGCTCTGTTTTGGGGGGAACCCTAAACTAAGACAAGTGAATTCTGAATTCACTTTTTTATCTAACTAAATGGAAAATGTGTAATTACTTTTATGAAAGAAATGTTTTCTTTTAAACTTATTTTGTTATTTGGTTTCCAAATTCCAAAAACGTTCCCCTTTCCTGTTTTCAATGCCCAGCATTTATGAAAAGATGTCACTTTTTGCTTTAATGTTCCTATTTAGTATTTTTCAATATTTGTTTATTCACTTGCTTCTACTACAAGTCCTAAGAATCAAAAATTCTTGATTGGTTTCTACAATATGTTTCAATTGTCTACAAGATCCTCTGCAAAGTGTTAATTTTTTTCATTAATAAACCTTTTGTTGTGTGGGGATGTATGCCATTTAAACATGGCTGCACTATTGACAACTGTAGCCCCCACAGGCCTCTATGCTGCACAGCATGTTGAGACTTGTCCCCAACATGTTGAGACCTGTCATGACTTGTTTTCCCAAACCTATTGTCCTGTAACTGATTGGCTTGTTTACCTGAATTCCTTCTCCCTTGCCCAAAACTTATTGTTACTCACCCAAAGCCCATTGTTCCGTTATTTGCTTCTCTGCTTGCTGTATTGACTATAAATAAACTCCTGGAACTGAAGCTGGGGTCGACGCCTCAGAGTGACCCTCCTGGCCCCACTTCTCTGTAAGAGTTGTGTTTGGTTACTGTCTCTGCCGTCCCGACAATTGTCTCTGCTGCGACATTGTTGTTACTGCTGTTAGTTGTCCTCAGGTAGTCTTCTACTCATGGAGATCCCATGTACAACAGAACAAAATGCTGCCTGGTCCCGCACCATCCTGATGATCATCAGCATACGTGAGTCCATTGTTGTCTTCCAACCTAGGAGGCTCATCTTCTAGCATTGTATTAGACAATATTCTGTTGTGTTCCATAGAGTTTTTGTTGGCTAATTTTCCAAAGTAGATCACCAGGCCTTTTTTCCTAGTCTTTCTTAACCTAGACACTCTGCTGAAACCTTTCCCATGAGCGACTCTGTTAGTATTTGAAATACCAGTCACATAGCTTACAGCATCATAACCACATACAAGCCACCACAATACAGCAAACTGACAAACAGGTGTTAGAACTAACCTATAAAACAGATGAATGGGACTCCATTTTTATGTCAATGTCTTCCTCTTTAAGCTAAGAGGCTTTTCAGGATTGTGTTTTCTTTTCAGACTGCATTTTCTTCTGTCATGATCAGCATATTGCTCAAGCTGTAGAAATAAGAGAGAATTTTAAATAACATCTGGTGAGAAGAGTTTCTTCTTCTGTAGTCTGAGCTGAAAATATACTTCCCACTGGGTAGCACCATGCCTCAGTGTGTATGAAGCTAATAATATTTCTTGGTAGCAATATCACATAAGTCCACCACTGAACCACGCTAGTGTGCTGTCTGCAGGAAAATCACTGGTCAAGAAAAAGGAGTCCTAAGTTATTACACCTAATAACTCTATGGCCTTAGATATGTTATTAATCTTCTCTTGATTTCCATAAAATAAAGTGGTTTAACTTAATTTCGTACATCCCTTCCAACTAGAAAAATGTTTATGTTCTATGCATGCTTTTCTTTTGTAGTATGATCTTTCTTGTATTATCTAGAGCATGAAGAGCTTTTTTTGTTTCAACAGTGCCCTCACCTCTTCTTCAGGACCAGGCACCAGGATACTTTTTTTGCAGCAATTCCAAATTTCTATTGTTGGTCCATAAAGCTACAGAGCATGTCCTCGTGTACTAGGGTAGCATCATTGTAAACGTTTCAGAAAGCTAAGTATCATATTTGCCACCTGGTGTTCATCCCCCAAACTGCACTTTGTTTCTATACTCAGCCATCTCAGCTCTAACATCTATACTTAATTTCTGGTGTATGTTAACTTACATCTCACAGCCCCCTCTGATGGACTGTTTCAGCAGCTTGTCAGAATGAATTATCAGGTTCTGTGACACATTTGCACTAAATCTTTTGTCACTGAGAAATTTACTTCTACTTGAATATGTGTTAGACTATTGCAAACTCTGCTAGGGGTTATGTATGTTAGACAGTTTAAAATAAATGAATAAATAAGGGTTTTTCTTATCAGACCAGCCACGTTTAAATCTAAACTTCTGCTTCTACTAACTCCATGGACTTTTATTTCTCTTCTTTTATTTATTTTGGTTTATGATTCTTCCATATAATAAAGGTAAAAATGTTAACTCAGAGGGCTGTGAAAATAAAATTTAGTCTTTATAAAACAGCTAACACAAGGCCTAAGGTATAATATGTTCTCAATAGATATTACTTTCTATAAAAATGAATGGAGTCATTCGTAGGAATTCAAAGACAGAAACAATTGTTAGGAGATCCAATACATATAGTAGAGTCCAAGAGCCATTGTATAGTGGGGGAAATAGTTCAGGACTTGGAGTCAGAGGTAGGCTCATTACCCTGCTCTGCTACGTGCTAGATGCGTGCCTTCAGGCAGGTTGTATAATTTCATGCAGCGTGATGCTTCTCCAGAGAATCAATATCTTACTTATAGGATTATTTGGAGGATAAAATTAGGTCCAATAAAAACCACAAATTCCCAAACATTGTGCTAGGCAGGGAGTTGGTACTTAACAAAAAGTAGCTAATAATATCTAAGTAAGCTCTTAGCCAACTTCTAAGACAGATACATTTTAAAATCTGTCCTAATTGAAAGGCTGTGATATAATGTAGTGTAGACCCTCTGTCCAACAGCATGTCCCAATTTGTAATCAGGGAGCTGTTGGCAATGTGGAAATATATCCAAAATTGGCCCCAGTCTTAAATAAACTTCTTTGTGAAAATGTTGTTCTAAAGATATGCAAGTTTGTATGATCTAACAGAAAGATTTTAGTATTTCTGAGGTTTGTTTTAAATTAATCCATAGCTGTTGTTTAGGAGGAGATAAAATATCTTTGTCCATCAGAGGAGCCCTCTCACATTACTAAACTAATCCCTATTCCATTTGTCAACTTACGTGTCTGTTCCTCTACGAACCCTTCCCTTATCATAAGTGAGGTGTTCCTACTTTGACTCCCCATGTTTACATTTCATTTTATGAAACTCATTTGTTTAATTTTCACTAGGACAGCAACTGACACAAAATTGGAAATCAATTAAATGTTTCCATAATTAATAAACTACTCATGATTTTTTTTAGCTTAATCTGTGGAATCTTCATTATCAAAGGAATACTTGTTAAATGTTAAAAATATGCCAAATATTTGATGTCACAGAAGGAAATTCATCATTGTGACATTACCCACATGCATGGGAGAGAGATACTAAATCAGTTCAGGCAATAAAAAGCCATTAAAACATTGGAGTATTAGTGTTTATTGTTGGGAAATATCTTTTGAGCAAAAAAACGGAAGTTATTGATGAACTCAAAGAGTGAATGGCTGTATTAGAGAGAATTCAAGGCTTACACATGATTTAAAAGGCTGAGAGTCAAGTCATAGCAGCCAGTGTCTATGTCCTCCATAGCACCAATACTGGTGGCTCTTAAGTGCTCCTTGGGACTATGCTTAACACCCCACATGGGCCCTCCCAGAGTGTATTTGAGAACAAACTGCTCAGCAGAGTTGTGGCCTCTCCTTCCTTCCCACCTTTCAAAACTCACATCAGTGCCTCTTAAAATAGGAACCAAAACAGAAAGTTTCTATAGTCACCGGCTTCTCCTCTTCAATGCAGTGGAGATCTTATAAGCGGCTAGTGGTGACACCAATTTGAAAACCAAAAGCTTTGTCAGAACTTAGGTAAAATATTCTTTAAATTATTCTATTTTGAGGGGGGGGAAGGATCTTGGTGAGGGAGGGTAAAGGGGAGCACTTTCCTCAAGGCACAAGTCTAAGGAGGCACCAGAAGAGGCTTGCAATGGCATTCTGAGGCACCACAAATATGAAAGGGCAGCCTGACAAGGGGTGGGGGAAGGGGAGGTGTTTCCTCTGTCCTGTCTCCAGTCTCCTGTCTCCTATTGTCTCAAAATGGAGAGTGGGGGCGGGGTCGGTGCAAATCAGAGATTACTCCTGGGCGATTGTTACTCTGGCTGCTTCCCTGGGCTGGGGGAGAAGACTATGCATAGCAAACAACCAGGACCACTGTGTTCTGCAAATTGAGGGGACAAAATCACCTAGACTATAATGCAACATGTCCGCTTGAATTGTGTAATGCATGAAATGCACAAAGCAACCAGATGGATGAAGATTACAGGTAGCTAAATATCAGGATGGGAGTGGAGATAAACTCTGTAAAGGACTCTAGTTTCTCCAAAAGGATATCCCTTAGTAAATCACTTAATTGGCATACTGATGTACCTAAAATACAAACCTTTTGCTGTTGAGTCAATTCCAACTCATGGTGACCTTATGTGCTACAGAGTAAAACTGTTTCATGGAATTTTCTTGGCTGTAATCTTTATGGAAGCAGATTCCTAGGCCTTTCTTCTGTGGTGCCTCTGGGTGGGTTAGACCTGCTAATCTTTAGGTTAGTAGTGGAGCATAAACAATTTGTGCCACCCAGGGACCTTACTAGATATACAGCTTGTTTAAAAAAAATCCTAATAGTAGTGTCTCTTTGCAACACTGTATAACTTCTATACCACACTTCTCATGCTATTGTCCTAAAACCATATTATGTATGTCAGACTCTTTCATATGCTCAGTCAAATTGCTGATCCAAAAAAGCCTTTTTCTATTACTCTAGTATTTCAATCAAAATAAAATATTCTAAGTATTTGCTTAGTGTCTGTTTCACTAGTAATTGGTAAGTTCTTTGAGGAAAAAGTTTATGTCTTATTAAAATTTGAGTCCCATTGAATGTCAATGTAACTGGTATTAAGTGTGAACGCTGTTTTCTTCTGAGTGGTGACATTTGAAACATTTTTATTTTTTCTTTAATTTGTGCATTGTTATGCAAGCTACTTTACATACATTTTTCTATTATTTGATAGATCTTGTTAAATTAGAAAAGAGGTAAGTGATCTTTTTAAAAATCAAATCATTTATCTAGGCAAAATGACTGTTAAGTCATTAAATTATCTTAAAACATGGAAAGACTCTTAGTTCACATTAAACACCACCCAGAAAAAATTAAATATTTATTTCTATAAGGTCAACAACTTATGAAAGATGCACTCATGTGCAATGAGCTACAGTATAAGGCATGTTATATTGGCAGTTGGGACATCTAGGATAAAATCTAGTCTATGAACAAAATAAGTATGTGGCTTGGTGATACTGTTTTCAGTTTGAGGCTCAGAATTCTCGACACTGAGAAAAATGAATTTTCCTTGATACTTGAGACTACTTTCATCTGTGATGTCTTTCTGGTCTTCACAATAGTCTCACTTACTTATAAACATATAACAAAAAAGAAAGAGAAAAACACTAATTTTCAGCCTGAGTTTCCTTGGCTAATGAACTCTCCCAAAATAGATGTTAACCAATAAGTTAGCTTGTAATGCCTCAAGCTGTTTTCCAGGAAAACACAAAGAAACTCTCTACAAGATTCTATTTGTAATAAGAAAAATGAGTTTTGTCATCACCAAGACATTTTTATTTAAAATTTTTGATCATCACCATGAAATTTGTACCTAGAGAAAAATAATTTGCATAAAAAAATGACACAGAAAGACCTATCGTTCCTTCTAAATGGATAAAATGATGCATGTCAGGCAGCAGACCTAGGCCTCCCAGAAAATTTACACCAGATATACAAAGAGTTGATTTCTTTTTTTAGTCAATGTAATCATTCTAGCATTAGTAATTGAATTTATATTACAATTCTTATGATTTTTTTCCACCAATCCCTTCATCTACCACCCCACTTCCTAGACATACACAAACATCATGCCTGAATCAACAGAAAACAATAAAATATATGAATTTAAATGAGTCTTCCTGACTGCATTTTTATTCCACTATTCATTCTGATGAAAGAGATAAATTTCTAATATTAGATCTATTACTCTGCTTAAATGTTTTCTACATTCTCATCTCCTTGATAATGAAGTCCAATGTGCTAAGCTTAGCATGCCCTTCCCAATATTACATTTGTTTGCTCATCAATATCACTTCTGATGCTCTTCTGAATGCTACTTATGTTTCATTACTACTTTTTGAAAAACTCCTTTTTAGAAAAATACCAGGTTATTTTCTTTCTCAAAATTAGTTGCTAAGCTTTTAAGTGGAATGTAATTGCTTGTTTTGCTTTGTATGAATTATTCCGATTTAATATTTCAAATTTCAACCATATCTTTCTTGGAATGTGATGAACATAATACAATCTAAATTTAATATACATTTATTCTAGTGCAAACAAATGCCAAAAAGCATCATGGTCAATCCATTTGGAAATGATTGTACTTACATTTAGCACAAGAAGAGTCAACCCTGACTTCCTTGTCAGAGATAACAGGCAGTTCTCTAAGTGCATTATAAGATCTGTGCAGTTGTTGGCATTGTAAATCCTACCATAACTTACCTTGTACCTTTTAAAAGTCAAATAATTTATCTAAGCAAAATGACTTTTAAGTCATTAAATTATCTTAAAACATGGAAAAGCTATTAGTTCATATTATAAGCTACAAGAATATACACAACTAGGTTATTCTTCACCTCAAACACTCTATGTTCCAAAAGAGCTTGATAAAGTAAAACCTATTCAGGATTTCACAATAGAGAACCTAGAATCAAGCTCCAGATAACAAGAATGCTAATACAAATATGAAAGTAATATCAAAAGTAGTGGGAGTGATACTGTTAGCTACTGAGTGCCTAATACGTGAGTTACTTTTAATATTTTTTCCATTAATTCTTTAATATAACATTTTGAAGGAGGAAGAATTGCCCTCACTTTAAGAAGAGAATATTAAGGCCCAGATTAACTAAGTAACTTGTTCAAACCCTTAGAGCTAGTAAATAGGAAAGTCAGGCTATAAACCCAGGTTAGCCAATGCAAAAACTCTATTTCTCTACAGAATACTACTTTGCCTTTTCCCTGTCAAGCACTATGCTATCTATACATAACAATTTATTTATTCTATTTGAAAGTCATTTTTCTCCTCCAAAGTATGGGGATGATATTATCTATATTAAATTTTTTTAGTACAAACTATGAAAAACATCTAATGTCTCCTTCAACTGTATACCAAAAAAAAAAAAAAACACCAAAATCCATTGCTGTTGATTCAATTCTGATTCATAGCAACCCTATAGGACAAAATGGATGTCAGAAGAGACTCTGAAACTTGCTCATGAACATCGACTAGCTAAAGCAAAAGGAAGAAATGATGAAGTAAAAGAACTGAACAGAAGATTTCAAAGATGGCTTGAGAATACAAAGTATTATAATGACACGTGCAATGAGCTGGAGATAGAAAACCAAAAGGGAAGAACACACTTAGCTTTCTTAAGCTGAAAGAACTGAAGAAAAAATTCAAGTCTCAAGTTGCAATAGCGAAGGATTCTATGGGGAAAATATTAAACGACACATGAAGCATCAAAAGAAGATGGAAGGAATACACAGTCATTATACCAAAAAGAATAGGTTGTTGTTCAGCTATGTCAAGAGGTAGCATATGATCAGCAACCAATGGTACTGAAGGAAGAAGTCCAAGCTGCACTGAAGGCATTGGTGAAAAACAAGGTTCTAGGAATTGATGGAATTGAGATGTTTCAACAAACGGATGCAGTGCTGGAAATGTTCGCTTGTCTATGCCAAGAAATTTGGAAGACAGCTACCTGGCCAACCGACTGGAAAAGATCCATACTTATGCTTATTCCCAAGAAAGGTGATCCAATCAAATGTGGAAATTATTGAACAATATCATTAATATCACAAGCAAGTAAAATTTTGCTGAAGATCATTCAAAAGTGGCTGCAGCAGTCTATCGATAGGGAACTGCCAGAAACTCAGGCCGGATTTAGAAGAGGACATGGCACCAAGGATATCATTGCTGATGTCAGATAGATCCTAGCTGAAAGCAGAGAATACTAGAAAGATGTTTGCCTGTGTTTTATTGACTACGCAAAGGCATTAGACTCTTTGGATTATAACACATTATGGATAACATTGTGAAAAACGGGAAACCCGGAACACTTAATTGTGCTTATTAGGAACCTGTACATAGATCAAGGGGCAGTTTTTCTGACAGAACAAGGGGATACTGCATGGATTAAGTCAGGAAAGATGTGTGTCAGGGTGGTATCATTTCACCATAACTATTCAATCTGTATGCTGAGCAAATAACCTGAGAAGCTGGACTATATAAAGAAGAATGAGGCATCAGGATTGGAGGAAGACTCATTAACAGCCTGCATTATGCAGATGACACAACTTTGCTTGCTGAAGGTGAAGAGGACTTGAATCACTTACAGACGAAGATCAAAGATGACAGCCTTCAGTATGGATTATGTCTCAACATAAAGAAAACAAAAATCCTCAGAACTGGACCAATGAGCAAGATCATGATAAATGGAGAAAAGATTGAAGTTGTCAAGGATTTCATTTTACTTGGATCCACAATCAACATCTATGGAACCAGTAGTCAAGAAATCAAAAGACACATTGCATTGGGCAAATCTGCTGCAAAAGACCTCTTTAAAGTGTTGAAAAGCAAAGATGTCGCCTTGAAGACTAAGGTGTGCCTGACCCAAGCTATGGTATTTTCAGTCTTACCATATGCACGCAAAAGCGGGACTATGAGTAAGGATGACCAAAGACGAATTGATGACTTTGAACTGCGGTGTTGGCAAAGAATATTTAATATACCATGGATTGCCAAAAGAATGTTGCTACCGTGCTATGAATTAGAAAAGGCAGATAATCTACAAAATTATATTTTCTCTCAACCTCATCAAAGAGCTGAGCTCACAAGGCAAGGGAGGAAACTGAGTTCCAAAGAGTAACAAATGCCTCTGAGGAGAGAGGAGACATCTAAACTGTTTGACCATTGATGGGCATGAAAGGAAGAAGCAGCCTTTATAGAAGTGTGTAAGAATGAGTCAGATAAAATTTTAATGAATTCCTGAAGGCCAAGTGTGGGCTAGTATATCCACACTTGGAAGAAGTACAACCGGTATGCTCCTTAGAAGCAAGGATGGCGAGACTATGTCGTGCATAGTTTGGACATGTTGTCAGGAGAGATCAGTTCCTGGAGAAGGACCTCATGCTTGGTAAAGTAGAGGGTCATTGAGAAAGAGGAAGACCCTCAATGAGATGGATTGACTCAGTGGCTGCAACAATGAGCTCAAGCATAACGATTGTGAGGATGGTACAGGACCAGACTGTTTTGTTCTGTCATCATAGGTTAGTATGAGTCAGAATTGACTCGATGGCACCTAACAATGACTAACAATAGGACTGAGTAGAACTGACCCATAGGGTTTCCAAAGCTGTAAATCTTTTTAGAAGCAAACTACCACATCTTTCTTTTGTGGAGCAACTGGTGGATTTGAACCACCAAGCTATCATTTAGGAGCCCATTGCTTTAATAACAGCACCACCAGTGATCCTCCATTCAACTGTATATTATTAAATACTCATAAATTTAATAATACTTACTGAGAAGTAACTTTGTGGCTGACACATTTCTATATATTTTAAGTGCTATAGCAATGACTGAAACTGACAAAAATTCCCACTTCAAGACATTTTTATTGTAGGGTAGTGAAACCTACAACAACCAAAATAAACAAAACAATTTAATGAATACTTACAGTAATGAGATGCTTAGTCTTCCCTGAATTGTCACATAAGTTTAAGGCCTAAAAATGACTGCGAATTCTGGTTGTGAATAGGTTGTACAAAGATGCAAGAGAATGTTGCTACCATGCTATGAATTAGAAAAGGCAGGTAATCTACAAAATTATATTTTCTCTCAACCTCATCAAAGAGCTGAGCTCACAAGGCAAGGAAGAAAACTGAATTCCAAAAAGTAACAAATGCCTCTGAGGAGAGAGGAGACATCTAAACTGTTTGACAATTGATGGGCATGAAAGGAAGAAGCAGCCTTTATAGAAGTGTGTAAGAATAAGTCAGATAAAATTTTAATGAATTCCTGAAGGCCAAGTGTGGGCTATTATACCAAATTAAAATAAGTGTAAGTCCAGACATAGGAGAGTTTACACTTACTCAGAAGCTCTTTTTTACCTGCATCCCCTGGCTACTCACAAGAAAAGACCAGTGACAAGGCAGAAGGTCTGAGTGAGCCCTCTTGATGGTACAGTCCTAATGGAGATGATCAGCTGCATATGGGAGACAAGCAGAGAATCTTCTCTACTTCCCAGAATCCTTCCCTCATTTAAAAAAAAAAAAGGCTTTTAGCCACAAAAGGAAGAGCATCAAAACCTCTGGTAACCAGAACCATTGTTGAAGGGGTAAAAGTGGTAACTTTCTGCTTTGAGAAGGTTAGAAAACCCTCTTCTCTGCCCAGGGAACAAAATGAAGATTAGATATAGATATAGATATAGATATAGATATAGATATAGATATAGATATAGATATAGATATAGATATATATTTCCCCCAAGAAGGTAGAATTAAAAGCCATTTCCAAATAGGGGACAGGCAAGCAACTATTCTGCCCAAGATCTACCACAGACATAGGATAGAATTGATGCTATGTGGAAAAGGATAATGGAATTCTGAGAAGGTCCTAGTCGTGAACTCTAGGAGCTGAGGTATTATCTGAAACTGAATTTGGACCAAGAAAGTTGAGAAACCTTCTCTTCCTCCATTAAAAGCCTAGCACTGCATAACAAGCAACGGTAATCTATTGTTGGAGGACTGTAAAGTTGGTGGTGAAATAAGGATAACAATAACAACAACAAATCCCATATCCAGCTCAATTAATGACTAGATTGGCCCAACCACCACACTAATGACATGACAAAAAAAGACATGTGCCCTTGTGCACGTGCAAGTATCTTAATATCTACTTTTCTTCTACACCAAAATCAAATACTCTATCAAAAACAATAAGACAGGTGAAAAAACAACAAAAATTATACATTGTCAAGAGAAAAAGAACTTCTCAAAGATGACCTGAACGTTGCAATCATCCTGAAGTGACTTTAAAATAGCTATGATTGCTAGGTTAAAAATTTTCAGGGGAGATGGTAAACAACATGCGTGAACAGAATGAGGAGTGGGGAATTTCAGCAGAGGCACAAAAATAATTTTAAAATTTCTTCTGAGTGCTAGAAATACCTGATATAGATAAAGTATTCCTTCAATAGATTTATCATAAAAGTGGACAGAACTGGGAAAAGAATTAAGGAACTTGAAGAGAGATCAATAGAAATTATCTAAAATGAAACACAAAGAAAGATTTCAAAACATTCAGAACAGAGATTCCAAAAGCAATGAGCCAAGATCAAACATCTTAACATACATGTAACTACAGTATCAGAAATCTAAGAGAAAAAAGTTAGAAGAGATTTTGTCCGGCAAAATTGTGCTCTAGGCAGAAGCACTATGACGTCCCTCCACAGCAAAGATCCGAAAAACTAAGCTGAACAGAAAAAACAACAATCCTGAAACCTTAAAACATCAAATGAAGGATAAAGAACTCAACCAAGCACCAAAAGGAGTGAGAAAACTGACAGAGAATGGAGATCGAGGAGAGATTCATGAAGAGGTCCCCTACCAGGTAATGCAGTGCGGATCCGCCATCTTGGACTCCTATCGGAGACCAGCAAACAGCAGGTATGAGAAAGCAGCCTCAAGGAGCCTCCAGCGGGAGACAAAACAACCGGTAATTAGTGATATACGCTTTCCCACCCCTCACCCTTCTTCGCCCCGATTCGGCCTTCTCTGCTTCCTGTGGGCACAGTCTCTGGACTGGGAAACAGCGGCTGTCTGGATTCCACACACCCGAACAGGCCAGCTCTCTGAGTGCCATTTGTTGGCTGCTGGTGTTGCTTTTTTTCCGCTTCTTTTTATTTCTTCCTTGCCTCTGCCCACCTCCCCCTCGTTTCGCTCAAGTACCTCGCTCCGTGCGCCATCTTTGCTTCTTCCTGAGGAGCTGCTGAGCTCCATTCTAGTGTGGAGCTGCTTCCCAGTTTGGGCTTCTGCGCTGGTGGGATCCAGGGGCTTTTGTTCATTTGTTTCTTTTGAATTGTTTGTTTGTTTTCTTTTCCTTTTCTTGAGCTGGGAGCCAGTTCTGGCCAGGCTGAGCTGCGTGGCAGGGAGACTCCCCTTCGGCATCCACAGACGTGCAGAGGGATCCCTGAGAGCATTTCTTTTTACAGTGTTTTTGTTTGTTTGTTTGTTTCTTTGGGGGCCTTTCTTGTTTTTTTTTTTTTTTTTGGTTTTAATTTCTCTATATCTTCCTTCTCTTTCTATTCCCTGAATACCTGCCATTGTATACCTCTAAGTCTTCTAGCCAGGCTGTACTGCAACATCTGAGAGCGACTTCCCCAGACCTCATAGCTGCACCGGTGGGATCCCTGGGAACTTTGTGGTTCTTTAACCTTTCTGATTCTTATTTATTCATTCTTTCCTTTTCTTCCTCCTCCCCTTTCTGTTTTTCTCCATTTCATAGTCTCTCATCTCTCCACTCCAACGGCAAGCTCCTCTAGCATTCTTTTTTGTTTGTTTGTATGTTTTTGGCTCCTGTTCCTCTCTCCTCTCTCCCATATCCATTTTAGCTCTACACATAACAATCTCCCTGCTGCATCCTGCTTACCTGCACTGTGTGCTTGACATCACACCACCAAACAGCACAGGCACGGCCTACTGGAACCTGCCCAGCACGGATTACCGACCTGCTCTTGTGTCTGTAGTAAGTGCCACAAACAACTCATCCCAGTAACTCCTTTTCAGCTGCTCCTGCCCTCCTGTACCATACGTGAGTGACTGACCCTGCCAGTTGAAGAAGGAGGTGAAAAGTATTGTGCCCACAGACAAGCAAACAACAAAGAACACACAGTCTGCCTGCTCAGACATAGACAAATTTTTTTTTTAAAAAGGGACGAAACAAACAAATCTACAATCAATAAATGAGAAAAATAACTACTGAATACCCGGGAGACAGCAGATAATAACAAAAGATTTACAAAAACAGAACAGGACTGTTCAAGTGGGAGTACAAAATAAAACACCAGATGACTCTCCTCTGGAAGAAAATACACTAGAACTACCTGATAGGGAATTCAAATCTCTAACACTCAGAATTTTCCAAGAACTGAGGCAAAAAGCTGACAAACATGAGGGAAAAAAAGACAAATTCATGGAAAATACAGACAAAAAATTGGAAGAATTCAGGAAAATAATGCAGGAACAAAACGCCAAAATAAATTCACAACTAGAAATTACACAAAGACAACAATTACAAATACAAAAGATAAACAAAAAGATTTCAGAAATGGACGGTGTCATAGAAGGCCTCAGAAGCAGATATGAAATGGTGGAAGACAGGATCAGTGGAATTGAAGACAAACACTTGGATACAACTCCATTTCAGGAAAACTCAGAAAAAAGAACAAAGAAAAATGAAGAGACACTGAGAGTTATGTAGGATACAATCAAAAGCAAAAATTTTTGAGTGATTGGAATTCCAGAACAGGGGGAGAAAATAGAAAACACAGAGAGGATCATTGAGGAACTGCTGACAGAAAACTTCCCCAATATCATGAAAGATGAAAAGGGGCCATCCAAGAAGCTCAATGAACCCCATATAGAAGAGACCCGAAAGAAAATCACAACGGCATATCATATTCACACTCACCAAAAGCAAAGACAAACAAAGAATCCTGAGAGCAGCTTGTGAAAAACAAGAAGTCACATACAGTGGAGAAACAATAAGACTAAGCTCAGATTATTCGGCAGAAACCTTTCAGGCAAGAAGGCAATGGGATGACATATATAAAATCTTGAAAGAAAAAATTTGCCAGCCAAGAATAATATATCCTGCAAAACTCTTGTTCAAATTTGATGGTGAAATTAGGTCACTTCCAGATAAACAGAAATTAAGGGAATATGTAAACGTCAAAACAAACTTACAATAATTATTAAACAGAGTTCTTTGATCTGAGGACAAACAGCTTCAGCTCACAGGCAGAACCTAGGATGCAGGATCCTACGAGCCAGATACTAATCTAGGAAATGAACTCTTGAGGACTATCCAAGACCAAAGGAAATACAACAGGAAATCAGAGCAGTTAATCAGTAAACGACAACAACATCAAAATGATAAAAGAGGGAATAAACGGCATAGGAATAGAATCTTCTAATGGAGAGGAAGGCAAGGTGATACCAAGTAATGGTAGACCGCTTCAAAATTTGAAAGATAAGGGTAAAATTTATGGTAACCACAAAGAAAGTTAAAAAACATAAAAAAAAGAGGGAAAACATAAAGTCTCAGCAAAAACAAAACCTACAAAAACAAAAGAAATGAAAAAAAATCCACAAACAAAAGTAACTCAGCACAAGAGAGTAAGAAGAAGAAAACGTCAGCACCACCAAAAAAAGCACTACAAAGTAACAGCAACAAACTCACATCGATCAATATTACACTGAATGTAAATGGACTCAATGCACCCATAAAGAGATGGAGAGTGACAGAATGGATAAGAAAACAAGATCCATCAATACGCTGCCTACAGGAGACACACCTTAGAAACAAAGATGTGAATTTATTAAAAGTCAAAGGTTGGAAAAAATACATGAAGCTAACTACTACCAAAAAAGAGAAGGAGTGTCAATTCCAATCTCAGATAAAATAGACTTTAAAAGGAAATCTACCATAAAAGACAAAGAAGGACATTATATAATTATTAAGGAGATGATCCATCAGGAAGACATAACCATAATAAACATCTATGCACCCAATGACAGGGCTCCAAAATACATAAAACAAACTCTAACAACACTGAATAGAGAAATTGACAGTTCCACAATAATAGTAGGAGACTTCAACACACCACTCTTAGTAAAGGACAGAACAACTAAGAAGAAACTCAGCAAAGATACAGAAGACCTAAAGGGCACAATCAGCCAACTGAACCTCA
>NW_004443959.1:4545906-4560692 GCF_000243295.1 Trichechus manatus latirostris | reverse complement strand
GTAGTCAATGTCACTGAACTGTGCATGTAGAAATTTTTGAAATGGTGTATCTTTGGCTATGTGTATTTTCACCAAAAAAGTTTGAGAAGTTAGAGGGTTGACATGTTTTGGGGTTGTAAACCAATGTCATAAAACAATATGTGTACTACTGTTTCATGAGAAACTATTTGTTCTGTTAACCTTCACCTGAAATACAATTAAAAAAAAATAAAAGTTAGAAGAAACATTTTAAAACATAGTAGTTGAGGATTTTCAAAATAATAAGAGAAAATAAAGAAGGAAAGAAAAACACAACTGATCACATCTACAACAAGCTCAGAAAAATAATAATAACAGAAGATCAAATTGCAAAAAAAACACGAAGATCATTTTGAGGCACTCAGATTAAAGGAAAAATCATTACACACAGAGGAGCAAAGATAACATGTATAGCAAATTTCTAATCAAAATCAATGGAAGTAAGATAGTGGGACATCTCTAAACTCGGAGAAGAAAAAACAAAATAATTATGAACCCAGAATTTTATACCCAGTAACAATATCTTTCAAAATTGAAGGTGAAATGAAGCTTTTCTCAGATATCCAAAAACTGAGGTAATTCATGGCTAGTAAACCTACTCCCAACAAATGTTAAAAGAATTCTTCCAAAATATAGGAAGATGATAGCAGATGGAAATTTTAATATAAATAAATAAATAGATGTGGTTATAGTAAAAATGTAGACACATATAAAAGACATAATGCTTATTTTTAATTGCTTTAAAAATAACGGACTGTCTAAAGCAACAAGAGTAGAAAGGTATTGTGTGTTTTACAACATATGCATAATTAAATTTCATTAAAAGAATAGAACAAAGGATGTGAAGGAGTGAAAGATGTATATTTTAAGATTCATACACTTTATATGAAATTGCATAAAATTATTTGATGATGTATTGTGATAAGTTGACAATAGAAACACATAAAAATGTGTACTAAAATAGAAATTGGTAACTAATAAAGTAATAATGGATCTAGAAGGAATTCATTGAAAACTCATAACCCAAAAAAGACAGAAAATAAAAATAGAAAAGATGAGACAAACAATTAAATTAGCAATGATAGATTGAAGTCCAATCATACCAAAATTGTATATCAAAGAATCAGGGCAAAGAATCAGGGCTTTGAACTGGTTCTTTCCAGTTCAAACTCCTATTGAGAATTTGCATTTCCACCCCAGATATACTGAAATAGAACCTACATTTTAACACGATTCCCATAAGAATCTTCTGGAGAGCTTGTTAAAAAGTAGATTCTGATTCAGTATACTTGGGGTGGAAATGCAAATTCTCACCAGGAGTTCCAACCAGAAGGAATAGGTTTGAAGCCCTGAAAGGAATATTAGCAGTCAAGAAAACCTACAGTGTTAAATGTATATGTATCAAACGATAAAAGTTTACAATTTAAGAAACAGTAACTGATACAACTTAAATGATTAATAGAGAGAGCTACGATTCTACCTGGAGAGTTCACCACTCTTTTCTCACTATTTGATAGAACAAGTAGACATATCAGTGAGGATATGGAAGACTTCAGTAATACTACTAACCAACTTTACCTTTGCATGTGCACATGGATATTAATATTTTGGTTGATTAAAAATAATTCAACCTATTTAAAGTAACTTAATTAGTATAAAGTATATTCTATGACCACAGTGGAATTAAATTAGAAACCAGTAACAGAAATATATCTAGAAACTCCGTGAGTATTTGGAAACTGAACAATCCACTTTTAAATAATTCATGGGTCAGGAAAAATTGGCAAGGACGCTAAGACAATACTCTGAATTTAGTAAAAAGAAAAACAACTTAATTTGTGGAATGAAAGTACACCAATTTTGGATGAAATTTTATAGGATTAAATGCTTACATTAAGGGATAAAAATGTCTCCAGGTATGGCTTAAAGCTTCCAACATGAAAAAATGAGAAAGAGAAGAACAAGTTATAGCCAAAGCAAGCAAAAAAGGAAAGTTACAAGGATAAGAGTAGAAATCAATGAAAAAAAACAGAAGGAAAAAAAAAAAGAAAAGAAAATCAATGTAATACAAAGCAATTCATTGAAAATGATAAACCGCTAGCATATTACCCAGCAACACCTGCCCTAGTTCCAGCGTTGTAGGATCTGGTACTGAAAACATATCATTGACCACTGCATGGTTCCCTAAACCAATAGTGGCACTGACTGGCTCACTACTTCCTGGATCCCTCATCCAATACATTGTGTGACAAGCATATAGAGAAAATAACTATATTTAGTCCAGCTATCTCAATTAATTTTAATTATTTTTTTCCTATTCCCAGAGTATAACAATGTTGGCTAAACCATATTATCTCTTTGGTCTAAGTTATCCAATTGATGTTTCTGGGAAGTATTTCTGAAATATGGTAGGTATGCTATTATTATAATTGGTAGTACCACAAAAAAAATAGTAATTTTTTTTTTTTTTTTACCGCAATGCATTCACTTATATACGCTACTGTTTTTTGGGAAGGAGGTGGGCTACATGTGTAATCTTACAAGAAAATCTGTCTAACACACTTACTTTATATCTGGTAGTCAAAACCTTCAGCCAGTTACTGTGAACATGTAAATCCCACAATTCCAACCATTGACAAAGAGAATGGAAGAAACTCTGACTACTCTGAAAATGACATGCTAATGACCCTACAGTATCACAATATGCACATGGAAAAGAAATCTACCAGCTACTTTAAGGAAAGGAAGATTAAATCAGTAAATGAAATTTCTAGGTCAGAGTTTGGATTATATGTATACACATACACACACATACATACATATATGAATTTCTCTTAACTATAATAACTTGAGAAAAGCAATTACAAATAGCTCTTTGTTCCACTTTGAAACAGATACACAAGAAAATAATCCTTAACAATGATTTATTCCTTTACCAATACCACAAAATTGTGTCTGGTTTCTGAAGAGCCTTAAAGAATTAGGCAACTGACAAGTGACCTTAGAAGGTTAATCTCATTACTCTGCACTCTGTCCACATCAGTCTGGCCTCATGCACAGTGAGGCGAAATCATCTGTTGACAGTACAACAGTGACACAAAACAGATTGTGAGCATTATTCTGAAAGAGAGAATATCCAATTTCACCTTCCCTATTCATTGCAATGTAATAATGCTTTCTGTTAAGACTTCTAGTATTTAAGATACACTAAAAGATAGCACTTCTAGTAGTAATGACAGAATAATTGTAGCAGATTTCAATCTTATTCTTTTTTTCATAATTAAATGAAATAATTTACATAAACCACTTTACACTGTTTCTGTCCCATGCGTATAATACTTAAATAATATGTATTTCTATCCTAATGAAGTTAAAATGCTTATATTAAATCCAAAGTGTCAAGAGCTTGCAAGTCATCACATCCATACTCACAATAAGTAAAAAGCTGAACAAACCAAAAAAAAAAAAATTAACAACTCTAGTGAATTGAAGTCACAGAGCAAACTCCTGACCCAAAACTGGAAAGATAGACAGATGGGTTCAGATAATCACAGCATACCAGCAGCAGAAACCCAGGAGCAGAAGCCTACAGCTGTAAATATTGCCACTAGAAACACTTTAAACTGTATTTGCCAGATTGGTAGAGCTCACTGTGCACTAGCTTGAGAGTTAGAACTCCAGAGGGCGGCAGGCAGTTTTACGGTGTCCCCACAGTTTCACGAATTTTACCTACAATAACCACACCGGGTTTATACTCTGCAGATCAGATAAAAATACTCTTCATGTTTCTGTCAGGGATGGGGAAAAATAATTATTTGCAAATGCACTCAGAACTCTCTGTTCTCTTTAAAAAAGCTGGTCCTTAAGGGATTTTATTTTAGCAGAGCCAAATTAACTTGAGCTTTACCAAAGCCAAACACATCTGGGCAAAGGGAAATATCCAACTCCAGCTAAAACCTCTTTAACCTTCCTGTCTCAACTAAGGGAGGTGGACAGCTAAGAAGCACTATTGTTGTTGTTAGGTGCCTTCAAGTTGCTTCCAACTCATAGTGACCCTATGTACAACAGAATGAAACACTGCCCAGTCCTGTGTCATATTCCTGATTGTTGCTATGCTTGAGCCCATTCTTGCAGCCACTGTGTCAATCCATCTCCTTGAAGGTCTTCCCTCACCCTCTACTTTACCAAGAATGATGTCCTTTTCAGGGTGTTTTCAATAGCCTCATATGCATACGAAAGCTGGGCAATAAATAAGGAAAATGGGAGAATTATTGTCTTTGGATTATGGTGCTGGCAAAGAATATTGAATATACCATGGACTGCCAAAAGAACAAACAAATTTGTCTTGGAAGAAGTACAGCCAAAATGCTCCTTAGAAGCAAAGATGGTGAGACTTTCTCACAGATACTTTGGATATATTATCAGGAGCGATCAGTCCTTGGAGAAGGACATCATGCTTGGTAAAGGATGTACTGATAATTACTGGTGATTGGAATGTGAAAGTTAGAGACAAAGAAGGATCAGTAGTTGGAAAATATGGCCTTGGTGATAGAAACGATGCCAGACATCGCATGATAGATTTTTGCAAGACCAACAACTTCTTCATTGCAAATACCTTTTTTCAACAACGTAAACGGTGACTATACACGTGGACCTCACCAGATGGAATACACAGGAATTAAATCAACTATATCATCAGTCAGAACAAGGCCGGGGCTGACTATAGAACAGATCATCAATTGTTCATATGCAAGTTCAAGTTGAAGCTGAAGAAAATTAGAACATGTCCATGAGAGCCAAAGTATGACTTTGAGTATATCCCGACTGAATCTAGAAGCCATCTCAAAAATAGATTTGACATATTGAACACTAATGACCGAAGACCAGACGAGCTCTGGGATAACATCAAGGGCATCATACATGAAGAAAGCAAGAGGCCATTAAAAAGACAGGAAAGAAACAAAATACCAAAATGGATGTCAGAAGAGACTCTGAAACTTGTTCTTGAACTTAGAGTAACTGAAGCTAAAGAAAAAGCTAAAAGAGCTGAACAGAAGATTTCAAAGATGGCTCGAGAAGACAAAGTAAAGTATTATAACGAAATGTTCAAAGACCTGGAGTTAGAAAACCAGAAGGGAAGATCATGCTCAGCATTTCTCAAGCTGAAAGAATTGAAGAAAAAAATGAAGACTTTAGTTGCAATACTGAAAGATTCTATGTGCAAAATACTGAACAACACAGGAGGTGTCAAAAGAAGATGGAAGGAATACACAGATTCACTGTACCAAAAAAACTGGTCCTCGTTCAACCATTTCAGGAGGCAGCATATGATTAAGAACCTGTGGTACTGAAGGACGAAGTCAAAGTTGCACCGAAGACATTTGATGAAAAACAATACTCCAGGAATTCATGGAATACCAATTGAGATATTTGAACAAATGGATGCAGCGCTGGAAGTGCTCATTCATCTATGCCAAGAAATTTGGAAGACAGCTACCTGGCCAATAGACTGGAAAAGATTCATATTTATGCCTAATTCAAAGAATGGTGTTCCAACCAAATGTGGAAATTATCCAATAATATCATTAATATTACACTTAAGTAAAATTTTGCTGAAGATCATTCAAAGAACAATTGCAAGGTTAAAGCCCACGAACACATACTTACTAAAAGACTAAGGCCAAATCAGAGGACTCTAGATTGCTTGTAGCAGTGGATAAAGTACCTGGCTGCTAACTGAAGAGGTTGGTGGTTTAAACCCATAAGTCACTCTATGGGAAACAGATGTGGCAGTCTGCTTGCTTAAAGATGTATAGCCTTGGAAACCCTATGGGGGCAGTTCTACTCTGTCCTATAGGTTCAAGAGTCAGAATTGACTTGACAGCAATGGTTTTGGTTTGATTTTTTTTATAGATTGCTTTCCTTCAACACACACTATACCATAACACCCATAGAGCTCCTATTTAATAATAGGAAAATACTGCTAAAAAACTCAAAGCCTCATCCTTTACTTAAGAAGGAGTCTCCAGAGAAAACTAAAGACAACAAGAGAGACAAAGAAGCCAAAAAAATTACTAGAATGAATTTTAGCTTTTATACCACAGCCACAGGAAACAGTAAACACAGTTATATTCCTAGCCAGACAAACGTAAAACTTCACACTAAAGGCTATATACTTCAGTTCCTTTTAAATCATGTCCAGCATTTGGCAAAAAGAAAAAAAAAATTATAAGACATAATAAAAGGGAAAAAATTAAGAATCTAAAGAAAAAAAGTAAGTGTCATAACCAGACTCAAATACGGAAAAAAATAGGATTATCAGAAAGGGACTATAAAATAATTAAGAGTAATAAGTTGAAGACACTAATGGAAAAAGGAGACATTCAAGAACAGATGGGTAATATAAACAGAGAAATGGAAATGAACGCCTTTGATGAAAAAGAATGCCTTTGATGGGCCTATCAGTACACTGGATATGTAGAGGGAAGACTCAGTGAGCTTGAAGATATATCAATAAAAACTTTCCAAAGTTAAAAGCAAATGTAAATAAGAATAATAATAAATGGCACAAGTTATCCAAGAAGAGTGGGAAAATTACTAAAGGTGTAACATACGTGTAATATGTAATAGCAATAACAGAAAGAGGAGAAAGAAAGGAACAGAAGAAATGTTTGAAGTAATAATGGATGAGTATTTTCCCAAATTAATCAAAGATACCAAATCACAGGCCTGGCACTCAAAAACACCAAACAGGCTAAATACAAAAAGAAAAAACAATCTGCACCCAGGCGTATGATGTTCAAATTACAGAAAGCCAAATACAAAATCTTAAGACATTCTACAAGGAGGGGGAAGGACAACTTAGTTATAAAAGAACAAGCATACAAATTACATTATAAAACTATCAAGCAAGAATAGTGAATATTCAAGTAATAAGAAAAAAGTATAACCTTGAATTCTGTATCCAATAAAAGTATCCTTCAAAAGCAAAGAAGAAATAAACTTTCTCAAAAAATAATTTAAGGAAATTGTTGCAAGCTTGCAAGAAGTGTTAGAAGAATTTCTTCAGAGATTGATAAAATAATATAGGCCAGAAACTCAGAACTACATACAGAAAGGAAACACACTGGAGAAAGAATAAATAAAAGTAAAATCAAACTTTTATTTTTCTAATTCTTAATTGATCTAATAGATAGCAGTTTGTTCAAAATAATAGCAACAACAATGTATCTGGTGGCTATAGCTTATGGGTAAGTGAAAGAAATGACAGCAATGTAATAAATGATGGGAGGGAGGAATTAGGAGTATTCTGTTTTAAAGTACTTGCACTACCATGAAGTGGTATAATGTTATTTGAAAGTGAACACAGATTCATTGCAAATATTTGTTACAAACTCTAGGGAAACAAAATTTTTTTTTTAAATAAGTATAATTTGCATGGTAAAAGAGAAGAGAAAATTGAGTCCTTTGAAATAATTAAAACCAGAGTAGACAGAAAGCCAATAAAAATAAATAGGACAACAAACAATCATATATATGGCATATATTAATCCAATAATATCAATAAGCCTTTTAAATGTGAATGATCTACATATATCAGTTGAAAGACAGAGAATATCAGAAAGATTAAAAAAGATCCAATTATATGTTGTATACAAAAAATCCACTTTAAAGATAAAGATACAGATGGATTAAAAATAAAGACATACCAAGCTAACACTCATCAAAAGAAAGTTAAATGGCTATATTAATTTCAGACAAAGTAGACTTTGGAGAAAGGAAAACTATCAGTGACAAGGAGGGACATGAGATAATGATAAAAGAGCCACTTCTTCAACAAGATATAACAATCCTTAATGTGATGTGCTTAATAACAGCATGTCAAAATATGTAAGCCAAGAATTTATAGAAGTACAAGGAGAAATAGATAAATCCACTATTGTAGTTGAGACTTCAATAACCTTCTATCAGTAATAGACATATAAAGGAGGCATAAAAGAAGTAAGAATAGAGCTGAACTGAATAGCACTATCAATCAACTGGATTTAATTGACATTTATAGAATATTTCATTTAAAAAGAGCAACATAAATATTTTTCTGAACCTCATCTGGAACATTCACCAGTATAGACAACATCACAGGCAAAAAGCACACCTTAACAAATTAAGAGAACAGAAATCATACAAAGTAAGCTCTTGGACCACAAACGAATTAAACTAGAGATCAATAAGAAGAATAGCTGGAAAAATCACCAAAATATTTGGTTATTAAACAGCACACCTTTTAATAACAAACGGGTCAAAGAATCTAAGCTTCCACCTAAAAAAAAACTGAAAAAGAAGAGCAAATTAAAGTCAAATAAGAAGAAAATAACAATAATTAAGAGGAAATCAATAAAATAAAAAAGCAATAGAGAAAATCAATAGAACTGAAAGCTACCTCCTTGAAGAGATCAATAAAATTGATAAGTCTTTAGCTGGACAAAACAAGAGAAAAAGAGAGAAAACACAAATTACTAATATCAGAAATATAAAATAAATAAAAGTGATAAATAATATCACTAGTAATCCCTTGGATATTAAAAGGATTTAAAAAAAATATTAAAACAACTCTAAACTTAGACGAAATGGACCACTTTTTTGAAAGGCACAATCTACCAAAGCTCATACAAGAAGAAATAGATAATTCAAATCAGCCTGTTTGAGGGTTTCTGGTGAGTTCTGGCAAATATTTAGGAAAGTGATAGAATGCAATTTTTATACAATCTGTTCCAGAAAAGAGAAACATAGAGAACACTTCCTAACTCATTCCATGAGACTAATATTGCCCTAATACCAAAAGCAGACAAAGACTCTAGAGGAAAAGAAAACCACAGAAGAATAGCTCTCATAATAGAGATGTAAAAACCCTTAAAAAAATATTAGCAAAGTTAATACAACAATGTAAAAAAAAAAAAAAGAATTATGAACTAGAAATACTTGGAACCCCTTCCCTATAGGAAGGCTGGTTGAACAGTTGAAAATCAGTAAATGTAATCAATCAATTCAACAGGGTAAATAAGAAAAATCATATAACCATATCAATAGATGCACAAAACCAACACTTGAAAAAACCCAACACCCATTCATGATAAAAACTCTCATCAAACATGAAAAAGAAATTTCTATTACTCCATAAAGAACATCCACACAAAGCCTACAGCTAATACCATACTTAATGGTGAGAAACTAGATGCTTTCCCCTAATATCTGAACAAGGCATGAATGTTCCCTCTCATACTTCTATTCAACATCATACTGTTAGTACTAGCTAATGCAATAAGAGAAGAAAACAAAATATACATATATACGTACAATTTAGGAAAGGAAAAATAAAACTGTGCTTGTTTGTAGATGGCATGATTGTCTATGCAGAAAATTCCAAAGAATAAAAAAAAAAAAAAAACTTCTTGGAACTAATAAATAATTATAGCAAGTTTGCAGTATATAAGGTTAACATACAAAATCAATTGCTTCCTATATAGCAACAATAAACAGTTAGAATATGAAATTAAAATACTGCACCATTTATGCTGGAAACCCTGATGGCGTAGCGGATATATGCATCTAACAAAATATCCATAAGATCTGTATAAGAAAAACTACAAAAGTATGATAAAAGAAATCAAAGAAGATCTAAATATTCCATATGCATGAATAAGAAGACTCACTGTTGTTAGCATATTTGTTCTTCCCAACATGATCTAGAGATACCCTGCAATCTCAATCAAAATCCCAGCAAGCGATTTTGTGGATATTTATTAACATATTTTAAAGTTTATTGAAAAGGCAATAGACTCCGAATAGCCAATACAACGCTGAAGAAGAAAAAAGTATGAAGACTGTCAATACCACACTGCAAGACTTACCTTAAAGCTACAGCAGTCAAGACAAGGTGCCTTTACTAAAATAATAGACAAATAGATCAATGATACATAATAGAGAGTAGAAATAGACACACACAAATATAGTCAATTGATCTTTGACAAAAGAGCTAAGGAAATTCAATGGAGAAAGGATAGCCTTTTCAACAAATGTTGTTGGAAAAACTGGACATCAACATACTAAAATAAATAAATAATCTAAGCACTGACAAAAATTAGCTCAAGATGGAGCATAGATCTAAATGTAAAATGCAAATCTGTAAAACTTCTAGAAAGTAACATTGGAAAAAATTTAAGAAATTTTGGAGTTTGGTGATGAGTTTTAGTTATAACACAAGAAGCACAATACATGAAAGAAAAAAACTGATGAATTGGACTTCATTAAAATTAAGAACTCAGCTCTGTAGGTAACACTGTTGAGAGAATGAAAAGACAAATCTCTTCATCCTCGCATCTAGGAGCATTCTGCCAGTACTTCTTCCAAGACAGATGTTTTCGTTCTCCTGTAAGTCCATGGTATATTCAACACTTCGCCAACACCATAATTTAAAGGCATCAATTCTTCTCTGGTCATCCTTATTCATTGTCCAGGCTTTGCATACATATGAGGTTATTGAAAATATTATGGCTTGAGTCAGGAACATCTTAGTCCCCAAAGTGACAGCTTTGCTTTTTAACACTTTAAACAGATCTTTTGCAGCAGATTTGCCCAATGCAACACATCCTTTGATTTCTTGATTGCTGCTTCCATGAGTGTTGATTGTGGATCCAAGTAAAATGAAATCCTTGACAACTTCAGTATTTTCTGTGTTTATCATTATGCTATTTATTGGTCCAATTGTGAGGATTTTTGTTTTCTTTATCTTTAAGTGTAATCCATACTGAAGGGTGTAGTCTTTGGACTCTGTCAGTGAGTGCTTCAAGTCCTCTTCACTTTCAGCAAGCAAGGTTGTGTCATTTGCATATTGAAGGTTGTTAATGAATCTTCTTCCAATCCTGATGAGTGCTTCTTTTTATAGTCCAGCTTTTCAGATTATTTGCTCACCTGTCCACCATGGGTCAACTTGTTGGTATTTTAAATACAAGTGGCATAGCATCACAGCAACCTACAATCCACCACAGTACAACAAACTGGCAGACAAGGAGCTTTTATCATAATTGCCAAAAATTGGAAGCAACCAAGTTACCCTTCAATAGTTAAATGGACAAACTGTAGTACATTCATACAATGGAGTCTTACTCAGTAATAAAAAGAAATGAGCTATCAAGCCATGAAAAGACTTGAAGAAAATTCAACAACTCCACTTAAGAAACCAATGAAAGGAAATTATAATTTATTTCTCTGTGTAATATCATCTTGTTTTCCTCTACATGATTTTCATCTTTTTTGACTTTTATCGTCATCACCATCATCATTATGATTATCGTCATTTGCTTTCCACTAAATCACTTTCATTCTTCCTAGAAGACTCTTGTCCCAATCATTTAATTTGATTTCTCCATGGGCTACCTACTGTCATATTTCTTTCCTAGTAATTCACTTATGAACCTTACCTATAGCCTCATTCAATCCATAAACGAGGAATCTGAGGCTCAAAATTTAACAAACCCAAGATAACAGCTAGTAAACTGCAGAACTGTGGTAAGAACTGAGTTAGCAGAGTTATTACTTTTACTTCAGAAAATAAGAAAAAGCAGTGTAGAAAAGGAAACACATCTACACAGTTTTGATTACATGGTATCCTAATATATGACTTTTTAAATAATATTTTATATCAATTTCTATCCTCTGTTTGACTAACATTTTACAATTTTATAAACTCCACAATATACTGAATTGAATAAAGTCAATGAAAAAGGGGCTTTTACTCTGTATCTGGCCTCTGCTAAGCCTCTGGGACATTATATTCCACACGTCTTCATTTACTTATTCAACAAAAAATATTGAACAAACAGTCATATACAGGGACAGTTATAGACTTTTGAGGGATGAAGATGAATAAGACTTCAGCTCCTCTTGTTTACATTTTACATCCTTAAGGACTAGGTATGGCTTTGGAGATCCAGGAATCTGCCTCTCCTCTCCTTTCACTGAAATTTATTCGTAACTGTATTTTGAATATTGGTTACTTTACAAGTAAGAATAATAATACTACTAGAAGCATAGACCTTCAAGGTTGAGGTGAACATAAATGATTTTTTTCCAAATCCCATATCTTGTTCTTACCCATAATTTTCCTTCATTAAGGAAATCCATAGAAAAATCCTCCAGGATTTATAAAGCATGAATATGAAAAAGGGAGCCTAAGGAATTCTGCCTACCAAAGTTGAACATGCAATTGAGATAATTTACATAATAAATAATATTATGTTTTACATCTTGTACTTAAGCTAAATTTCAACAATGAGGTAGTCAATTTACATAAGGAATGTGTGTTGTTATGGAAAAATGGTGGGACTTGATATCTGACACAACAGAATATAAATCTCTGCTATTTCTTATTTGCTCTGTTTGGACAGATTTTAAGACTTATTTTGGTCTCAGAAGATAATTATTTTGTTCATTGGGGATAATAATGCATATATCACTGAGTTGTTTAGAGGTTTAAATAACAAAATAAATGTTAAAGCATCTGGCGCAGTTTCGACACACATATTAAGTAGTTAAATAATACCAGGTTCTACCAATCAGAGATCTGTAAGGGTTGGTCTAGTAATATAGAATCATTTTTAGAGCATTAAACAATGTTAGGACATGGTTGTCCATGTAAGATGGATCACTGCCAAGTGTCTGAAAGATGTATAGCTTCAGGTTATGCCAATTACATTTTTCATATGGCTATTACCTCTTCACTTGTTGTTGGGTACTGTCAAGTAGATCTCATAGCAACCCCATGTTAACAGTGTCTAACTGCCCCATAGGGTTTTTGTGACTATAATCTTTATGGGACCAGTTGGCAGGTCTTTTCTCCTGCAGAGCTACTGGGTGGGTCTGAACTGCCAACCTTTTGGTTAGCAGTCAAGTGCTTAACCCTTTGCACCACCAGGGCTCCCTCCTCTTCACTTAGGACAATATAAAACACCCTTTATTTGAGGGTTCATCAGTAATCTGTTTATTGTATAGTTTTATGAATACTAATAACAATTCATTTATACATTTATTCATTTGCTCAACCCTGGTGGTGAACTGGTTAAGAGTGCAGGCTGCGAACCCACAGGTCGAGAGTTCAAATCCACCAGCCGCTCCTTGGAAACCCTGTGGGGCAGTTCTACTCTGTCCTATAGGGTCGTTATGAGCTGGAATCCACTTGAAGCCAATGTTTTTGGGGTTTTGTTTGTTTAATGTGCCAAATACTGGGCCAGGTTCTGAGGATGGAATGTTAAAAAAGGCAAACAATGTGTCTATGCTTATGGTATACCGTTGATACCTGTAATTTAAATAGGTCCCAAATGTTTTCATGGATTGTGTTTTATTAAATTCTGATAATAGTCATATAAGATAGGCATTATAAATATTAAGACAGTTCTACTGGTGGACACATTAAGGATCTGAGAGACCACATTCACTTCTTACCCTGCGCTATGTCAAAAATCCTGTACTGACACAGCACATCTCCTAAGATAAATTTTTTTTTCAAGTATCAGCACAAAGCAAACCCAAGTTTAGGGTTCCCATAAAAAATTTTTCAGCAGATGTTGGCTCTTCCTTGTATTCTTATTCACACGAGCATATACATTTTCAATAATCAAATCATGTGTAATTTTTTATACTTGTCATTTCAAATCGCCTGCATCACGCCTCCTCATCCATTAGTGTATATAACTGAGAGATGACTTGAAGTTAGAAAACGCTGATATTGAACCATTTCCTAATTCTAAAAGAGTTTCCTTCACTTATAATTTTCTTCTTATTGCTTAAGCTAGAGAATAATAAATGCTTGATTACTTGTTCTTTTATAGCTGAAAGTATTGTCTGTTTTTAGAAAACAGGGCTATTTGTACATTACATTTTACAAAAGATTAGATCTATCACCTCATTACCTGGGGTGCATGCCTTCATACATAATGTTTATCTCACAATCTTTCCTCTAGCCTACCTACTTCAATTATCTTTCCTTCTTATTGCCTGGCATGTATTGACTGAATTACTAAGCCATGAAATGTTCTTGTTCCTATAACTCAGCTTCTGACATTTCCAAATCTTCCTTCTGAGAGATTTCAGAATGGAGCACTTCATTTCTTTACTGAATTAATAAGATGTATGGCTTTAATTGCAACATTTTTTAGCTAATTAAAATGCAATTGGAATGCATACAGTAAAGGTAAGTTCTGAATGTACTGGTGGGAAACATTCACCATTTTTACATTTTAAACTTTTAAAATTTTACTATTATTTGTTTATTCAAATATATGCAAATATATCGAATCCTGTTGCACAATTAAGTTGGAAGAATAATTTTTTATTGTTCACAACACTTTGTGGCACTCTGCCGTGCTGATTTTAATTTGTGATTATAATTCATTAAGAACAAGAAAGAAGTTTCTGATGATTGCTAAACTTGTTTTTGTTTCTTTTTATTTGGATAGTGGTAATTGCATTCTTAAAGCACTAGTACACTCTTTCTGCACGTTAGAAACCAAACATGCTCAAATGATAGGAATAGCATCATCTACAGATGTATAATGCTACTTTTAAAACGCAACTTGAACCCTGTCCACATACAAAAAAAATCAATTGTGAAACTGGCGGGCAAGATGGCGGTCTAGACAGAAGCACCACGCCGTCCCTCCACAACAAAGATCCGAAAAACTAAGCCAAACAGAGAATCAACAATCCTGAAACCC
>NW_004443959.1:4519323-4542848 GCF_000243295.1 Trichechus manatus latirostris | reverse complement strand
TGTGTGTTACTGTTACATGAGAAACTATCTGTTCTGTAAGCCTTCACCTGAAGTACAATAAAATATTAAAAAAAAAAAAAAAATCAATTGTGTACATTAAGAAGCAATTAGATCAAACCAAGGCTTGAATTACACATAATTGTGAATTAATCCTGATTGTTTTCTTGCTATTGCAAAGTTCTGAAAATATAAGCATCTCTCTCAAGGGTACTTTCTAATGTGTAACCATTCTGTGGACTAATATTGACAATTATGCTTATAAGCTTTGCTTCAAAATGCGTTTAAATGGTCCACGATGAGTACATATGCTGTATGAGACAGAAGTTCACATTGTACGGGGAGATGCCTGGTCTCTCTACTTTCCTCAGGCTTTCAAAGGTTTTATTATCTCTCTCACAAGAGCTTTTTAGTGAGTTTCTTCTTTTTTTTTTCCCCTGACAGTTACGCAAGTCTGGTTCAGTGTTTGAAAATCAATCAATTTAGTCCATTGCATCAACAGGCTACAGAAGAAAAAAAAAAAAAAAGATTGCTATGACTCAGTTTATACTAAAAAAAAAAAGATTTGACAAAATCCTACACTCATTATGACTCATTATGAAAATAACTCTCATGAAACTAAAAATAGAAATGAACCTCTTCAACCTGAGATACAATATCCACACAAAACCTGGAGCAAATGCCATTCTTCATGATGGGAGAGAGTGCAGGCTTTCCCCGTAAATTCGGGAACAAAACAAGAATGTCTTCTCTTACCACTTCTATTCAACATCATACTGGAAGCCTCTCTAGTAAAATAACACAAGAAAAATGTAAAAAAAAAAAAAAAAGTTTACAGATTGGGGAGGAAGAAATAAAACAATGTCTTCATTTGCAGATGACTTGCTTGTCTTTGTAGAAAATCTCAAATATTCTACTAAAAAAATTCCTGGAACTAGTAAGAGAGGATACAGGATACAAGGTGAATACAGAAAAGCCAATTGTCTTCCTAAACAACAAGTGCAATATGAACAGCAATAACTCATGTTAATAGTACATACCTTTGATATGATGTGATTAAAATGGCATTTTACCTCTGTAGTCTTCCTCTCAACAAGCCATAAACTCAGTATAATCATGACAAAAACATCAGACAAATTCCAACAGGAGGACATCCTTTAAAATACTTGACCAGGACTCCTTAAAACTGTCCAGGTCATCAAAAAATAAGAAAGGTCTGAGAGGTGCACAAAGATTAAAGGATTAAATGTAAATTATCCCCGAAGGGAACCTGGAATAGAATATAAGACACTAGGTAAACCATAAAGAAATTTGAGTAAACTATGGACGTTAGTTAATGTATCAATATTGGTTCACTTATTGTGATAAATATACCATATTAATGTAAGATTTTAATAATAGAGAAAGCTAAGTGTGAGTTATATGGGAACTCTCTGTACTATCTTCACAATTAATCTGTAAATCTATATACATTCTAAATTTTTTTAAAAATATAAAAAAAACAAAAGAAGATTCAATAACTGTGTGAGAATTTCAAAATATATGCATGGTTAATTCATATATCAGAAGTAGAAGAGAGATAATAAAACAGAAGAAAGATTTTAAGTAACAATTTTTGAGAACTTTCCAAAATAAATGATAGACACCACACCACAGAAGCTCAGAGAACACCAAGAATAAATATCAGAATAAATATCAATATAAAACAAAACATACTGTCCCCTTACCGCCCCCCACACTCTTAGTCATATTATTTCAAACTTCCAAAGAGCAAAGATAAAGATAATATCTTGCAAGAAGCCTGAAAAGGGGGGAAAAATTACATCTCATTTATAGAGGAAGAAATACCAGATATACAGCCAACTTCTTGACAGAAGCTGTGTGAACGTGGAGAGGAACGTTCGTATTGAAAGAAAAACCAACCAACTAAAATGTTATATTCAGCAATAACTCAAGAACTGTTTTCATACATTTTACAGATGAAGAAATTGAGGCACAATGACAATACGTATCTTTTCCAAAGTCAAATAATTAGTAAGTGACAGAGCTGTCTACAGAGATCATGCTATTATCCATCATCCTGTACTGGTTCTCTGTCTGTTTTTATCATAACATTTAGATGTTTTCATGGCACTTGCTTGTTTCCGTGGATGTCTCCATGGCTAGATTACTAATTACATAAAATCTCAGAAAATCTTTGTTAACGAATGGAAAGAATGAATGAATGCAAGTAACTAAACTTTGGTATAATGAGATGTATCTGTCTTGGTTCCTTCAGATCTCAAATTACCACATGGAATATAAAAGACTAATTCAGTCAGTCTAACATATGAAGGTTCGGGATGATTTTTGTATAATCTAGCTTGTATTTAGTTTAACGGTATGCTAAAGAGGTTTTCAATCAAATTAATAAAGTTTTGCCAGTAACACTGTACTGGGCACAGAGGGAAAACATAGGTGGTGATTATCTCATGACCTCAACACTAGGGTTGTAGAGATAAATCAAACTCCTGAGAAATTAATAGATAAGAGGAAAGACAAAAAAAGTTTTTGTTTTTAAATTATGTGCCACTGACAGTCAGTATATGAAAAGGCAGAGAGATAGGATATTAACACATGATGGAGTTTGCATGAGGAACCTTCTCCCAGTTATGGCAATGTCTGAGGAAGAGACTTTCATCAATGATGAAATGCACCTTCAGTTTATTCCTTTTTAGGAAAGTGTATGCTGATTGGTTTAGTAAGTTAGTGGAATTATTTTGTGATTTAGTGTTTCAGTTCAAAAAATATTTTAGTAAATGTTTATCAAAGATCTTATATTTTCCATGCATTTAAGAGTACTAGAAAAACAGAGATGAGCAAGGGGCATTTCCTGACGTCAGATCATCCCATAGTTATGTAAACAAATAAGTAAAATAGAATGCTCAAACTATCATACCCGTTGTAATACAGATGTGTAGGAGATTTGAATTCACAAGCAGATTTACCTTGGAGATTAAGCTTTCGGGTCTGTCACTTGCATGGATCACTTTCAAAGTTATGCATGTTGTCTTCTGGAGACATGGGATGAAGCAGAGCCCTGGCCACTTGATGACAGGGGATTTTCCTAGCCTGGTGATTACCACCTAAGCCAGTGATTCTCAGTCAAGGGGTAATTTTGTCCCTGAGGTGACATTTGGCAATGTCTGAGGACATTTTTGATTGTCATGACTGGTGTACTACTAGTGTCTAGTGATAGTGGCCAGGAATCTGCCACACATCCTACAATGCACAGACAGCCCCCCACAGCAGAGAATTAGCGCTCTGGTCCAGTTACTGTGGGTGGGGCCAGTGAGCTACCAGTACTCCTTCAAATCGAAATCAATAATCCAGAATCTATCTTTGATTCTGACTAGAAGAATGTGAACAAGAGTACTCAGCTCCGCATGGAAGAAGTTGGATGGGTGGTAGGTTAGCAACTGGAGCTGGCGAGAACCTGCCCCAAGAAGGTCCAATAACTAGAGAGCTAAATTTAGAGTTTAATTTGAAAACATAAAGCAGTAGGAATAAATTTCTTTCTTAAATGCCAAGAGATTTAGCTTTGTGCGATAAACTATGTCACTTCTAACAAAGGGTTCTAGAACATATCATGACATGAATGTAGTGAAAAAGAAAGGAAGAAAGAAAAAGAGAAAGTGAGGAAAATGAGAAATAGGACAAATTAAGAGAGATGAGGAGATGGAGGAGGGGCCAGGGCAACAGAGGAATCCCAGGAAACCAAACAGGCTTGCTATTTTCAAGTTAGCACACATAATGCTTATCATACATTTGACCTGAAATTTGTTAACTATATTGAGAAATGACTCATATTTCTCTATTTTTCTAATGAATTAATAATACTTCTGGATCAATAATTTAATACAGATTAAGAAATAATGTTACACATTTTGTTTTCTAGGAATATTAAACCTAATATCTCTCGTTAAGGTGATGACATCAGGTCACTCCAGTGCAGATTTAAATGACAACTTATGCTTTTGAATCTAAACCTATGTCACTAATTTCAGATCAGTGACACATAACTGACCCTCTGGGATGTCATATGTGCCATTTTCTCTCTATTTTCTAGTGTGTGTGCATTTGGAGAACAAAACTTTCTATTGAAAAGTGTGATGTGAGTGTGTGTGTGTGTGTGCTTACATTCTTATTGCAAACCTTTATATTGTTAAAAAAAGTTGAAAATCTATAGACTCATAATCATAAAAAATAATTTACAGTTATCAAGCTTGATGTAATTCTTAGAAATGATTGTCCGTAAAATTATTTTCTATAACAAATATTTTCTTTGTAAAACAAAAAAAATGTCAATTTATTTTTCTAAGCATATACAACACTGCTAAAATAACTATTGCTAAAATAACCATCTGTTTTGGATTGAATCGTGTCCCCCAAAAATGTCTGTCAACTTGGCTAGGTCTTGATTCCCAGTATTGATCGTCCACCATTTTGTCATCTGATGTGATTTTCTTATGTGTTGTAAATCCTGCATCTATGATGTTAATGAGGTAGGATTAGAGGCAGTTAGGTTAATGAGGCAGGACTCAATCTACAAGCTTAGGTTGTGTCTTAAGTCAATATCTTTTGAGATATAAACGATAGAAGGGAGCAGAGAGACATGGGGGCCTCATACCACCAAGAAAGCAATGCCTGGAGTAGAGCATGTCCTTTCGACCTGCGGTTCCTGGGCTGAGAAGCCCCTAGACCAGGGGAAGTTTGATGACAAGGACCTTCCTCCAGAGCCGACAGAGAAAGAAATCCTTCCCTGGAGCTGATGTCCTGAATTTGGACTTGTAGCCTACTAGACTGTGAGAGAATAAATCTCTGTTAAAGCCATTCTGCTTGTGGCATTTCTGCAATAGCAGCACTATATAACTAAGACACCATTTAATAATAACAAAGCAAGAAAACAAACCAAAGCATTCTCACCTGTGTCCACCTTGCTAATTTTTTAGAGTAAGCATTATCATCTCAGAGAAATGTTTCCTTGATTAGAGAAAAATTCGATTTTCTTTTGTTGTTGTTTTAAGCAATTCTCATAGATTTTAAATTAAGCATGTATTGTGTGATTATTTAGTCACCATCAGGGTCAGTGCTTGAAGTATTAAAAAAGCTTGATATACAGGCAGTCCCCAGATTGAGTTCAGTTCCTAAATCTGTCTTTAAAGTCAAATGTGTTCTTAAATCAGAACAATTAGGTACAGTTCATATCTAACATCAGTCAAAGGTTTGTCTTAATATATAGTATATAATGTACCTTTCTATGCATAAAAAAACATTAAAGAAACTTTTCTAGATACTCTAAAGCATCTTTAACATAATAATACACCAATAATAATGCTTTGATGTACGTTGCAATGTAGCACCTGTTTGTTATTATGAACCATTGTAAACCCATTGCCTTCAAGTAGATTTTGACTCATAGCGACGCTATAGGACAGAGTAGAACTACTGCATAAGGTTTCCAAGAAGCAACTGGTGGATTCAAACTGCAACCTTTTAATCACTGCTCCACCAGGGCTCCAAGAACCATTGCTGCTGTTGTTGTTAGGGGCCGTCCGGTCAGTTCAGACTCAAAGTGACCCTGTGTACAACAGAACAAAACACTGCCCAGTCCTGTGCCATTGTTATGCTTGAGACCATTGTTGCAGCCACTGTGTCAATACATTTCCTTGAGGGTCTTCCTCTTTTTCGCTTACCATCTACTTTACCAAGCATGATGTCCTTCTCCAGGACATGTCCAAAGTATGTGAAATGAAGT
This sequence comes from Trichechus manatus latirostris, assembly GCF_000243295.1. Classification (NCBI taxonomy): domain Eukaryota; kingdom Metazoa; phylum Chordata; class Mammalia; order Sirenia; family Trichechidae; genus Trichechus; species Trichechus manatus. The sequence continues at coordinate 4,537,054 of NW_004443959.1, read as the reverse complement.
CTCACCATACTTGCTTCTAAGGAGCAAACATTCTGGCTGTACTTCTTCCAAGACACATTTGTTCCATAGCAGTTTAAATCACGTTATTTTTGTTGTTAGATGCTGTCCAGTTGATTCTGAATCAAAGCAACCCTATGTACAAAACAACATCCTGTGCCATCCTCACAATCCTTGCTATGATTGAACCCCCATTGTTGCAGCCACCGTGTCAATCTATCTCATTGAAGGTCTTCCTCTTTTTCTCTGGTCCTCTACTTTACCAAGCATGTTTTCTCCAGGGACTAGTCCTTCCTGATAACATGTCCAAAGTACATTAAATGAGGTCTCCTCATCTTCTCTTCTAAGGAACATTCAGGCTGTACTTCATCTAAGACGGTTGTGTTCATTCTTCTGGCGGTCCATTGTATATTCAATATTTTTCGTCAACACCATTATTCAAATGTGTTGATTCTTCTTTGGTCTTCCCTATTCATTATCCAGCTTTCACATGCATGTGAGGTAGTTGAAAATACCATGGCTTGAGTAAGAGGCACCTTGGTCCTTAAAGTGATATCTTTTCTTTTTAACACTTTAATGAGGTCTTTTGCAACAGATGTGCCCAATGCAATGTGTCCTTTGATTTGTTGACTGCTGCTTCTATGGGTGTTGATTGTGGATCCAAGTAAAATGAAATCCTTGACAACTTGAATCTTTTCTCTATTTATCATGATGCTGCTTATTGGTCCAGTTGTGAGGATTTTTGTTTTCTTTATACTGAGTTGTAATGCATGCTGAAGGCTGTATGTAGTCTTTGGTCTTCATCAGTAAAAGCTTCAAATCCTGTTCATTTTCAGCAAACAAGGTTGTGTCATCTGCATAATGCAGGTTGTTAATGAGTCTTCCTGCAATCATGATGTCATGTTCTTCTTCTTATAGTCCAACTTCTCAGATTATATGCTCAGCATACAGATTGAATAGGTATGGTGAAAGGATACAACACTTATGCACACCTTTCCTGATTTTAAAAACATTCAGTATCTCCTTGTTCTGTTTGAATGACTGCCTCTTGGTCTAGGTGCAGGTTCCTCATGAGCACAATTAAAAAAAAGGAAACCCGTTGCCATCTAGTCGATTCCTATTCATTGTGACCCTATAGGACGGAGTAGAACTGTCAACCTTTTGATTAGCAGCCAAACTCAGCACCACCAGGGCCCCAGAATTGAGTATTCTGAAGCTCCCATTCTTCCCAGTATTATCCATTATTTGTTATGATCCACACAGTAGAATGCCTTTGCATAGTCAATAAAACACAGGTAAACATCTTTCTGGTATTCCCTGCTTTCAGCCAGGATCCATCTGACAGCAGCAATGATATTCCTCATTCCATTTACATTTCTGAATCTAGCTTGAATTTCTGGCAATTCCCTGTTGATGTACTGCTACAACCATTTTTAAATGGTCTGCAGCAAAATTTTACTTGCATCTGTTATTAATGATATTGTTTAATAATTTCCAAATTCTGTTAGATCACCTTTATTTGGAATGGGCAAAAATATGGATCTCTTCCAGTTGACTGGCCAGATAGCTGTCTTCCAGATTTCTTAGGATAGATGAAAGAGCACTTCCAGCACCACATCTGTTTGTTGAAATATTTCAGTTGGTATTTCATCAATTCCTAGAGCCTTGTTTTTTTGCCAATGTCTTCAGTGTAACTTGGACTTCTTCCTTCAGTACCAGCAGTTCTTGATTATATGATATCTCCTGAAATGACTGAACTTTGATCAATTCTTTTTGGTACAGTGACACTGTGTATTCCTTCCATTTTGTTTTAATGGTTACTGCATCATTCAATATTTTCCCTGTATAATCCTTTAATATTGCAACTCCAGGCTTGAATTTTTTCTTCAGTTCTTTCAACTTGACAAATGCCAAGTATGTTCTTCCTTTTTGGTTTTCTAACTCTAGATCTTTGCACATGTCATTATAATACTTTAGATTGTCTTCTTTAGCTGCCCTTGGAAATCTTCTGTTCAGCTATTCGTCATTTCTTCCATTCACTTTATCTACCGACCGTTATAAGAGCAAGTTTCAGAGTCTTTTCTGACATCCATTTTGGTCTTTTCCTTCTGTTCTGTCTTTTGGTTTCTTCATGTATGATGTCCTTGATGTCATTCCACAGCTTGTCTGGTCTTCAGTCATTAGTGTTCAGTGCATCAAATCTATTCTTGAAATGGTTTCCAAATTCAGGTGGAATATACTCAAGGTAGTACTTTGGCTCTTGTGGACTTGTTCTAATTTTCTTCAGCTTCAACTTGAACTTGCATATGAGCAATTGATGGTCTGTTCCACAGTCTGCCCTTGGCCTGATTCTGACTCACGATATTGAGCTTTTCCATTATCTCTTTCCACAGATGTAGTCAATTTGATTCCTGTGTACTCTATCCAGTGAGTTCCATGTGTATAATCATCATTTGTTTTTGAAAAAAGTTTTTGCAATGAAAAAGTCAGTCTTGCAAAATTCTGTGCGTCTGTCAGTTTGTCATACTGTGATGGCTTGCACGTTGTTGTGATGCTAGAAGCTATGCCACTGGTATTCAAATACAGGCAGGGTCACCCACGGTGGACAGGATTCAGCTGAGCTTCCAGACTAAGACAAACTAGGAAGAAGGACCTGACAATCTACTTCTTAAATAATTGGCCAGTGGAAATCTTATGAATAGCAGCAGAACATTGTCTGATATAGTGCCAGAAGATGAGCCTCTCAGGTTGAAAGGCACTCAAAATACAACTGGGGAAGAGTGGCTCCCTCAAAGTAGAAAACCCCTTGCCATTGAGTCAATTCTGATGCATAGCAACCCTATAGGACAGATTAGAACTGCTCTATAGGGTTTCCAAGGAGTGGCTGGTGGATTCGAAGTGCTGACCTTTTGGTTAGCAGTCGAGATGTTAACCACTGCATCACCAGGGGTCCTCAAAGTAGAGTAGACCTTAATGACGTGGATGTAGTCGTGCTTTCAGGACCTTCATTTGCTGATGTGGCATGACTCAAAATGAGAAACAGCTGCAAACATCTATTAATAAGAAGAACGTGGAATGTATGAATTAATGAAAATTGGAAGTCAACAAAAATGAAATGTAACACATAAAGATTGATATTTTAGGCATTAGTGAGTTGAAATGAACTGGCATTGGCCATTTTGAATCAGACAATCATATGGTCTACTACGCTGGGAATGGCAAATTGAAGAGAAATGGCATTGCCTTCATCCTCAAAAAGAACATTTCAAGATCTATTCTGAAGTACAAAGCTGTCAGTGATGAGATAATATCCATTGGTCTACAAGGAAGACCAGTTAATACAACTATTATTCAAATTTATGCACCAAACACTAAGGCCAAAGATGAAGAAATTGAAGGTTTTTACCAACTTCTTTAGTCTGAAATTGATCAAACATGCAATCAAGATGCATTGATAATTACTAGTGATGGGAATGCAAAAGTTGGAAACAAAGAACGATGGGTTGTTGGAAAACATAGCCTTGGTGATAGAAAAGATGCCAGACACCACAAGATAGAATTTTGCAAGACGAACCGTTGTATGTACCTCAAATGTGTAACATAACTGGCTTTGGGGGGGGGGGGGTTGGTTCATAACTACGGTTTGTCAGTAAATCAGATGTTTGTAGCTAAGGGTCAGCCTGTATATTGTCGGGTGCCATCAAGTCTTTTTTGACTCATAGCAATCCTGTGTGACAGAGCAGAACGGTCCCCTAAGGTTTTCTTGGCTGTAATCTTTATGGAATCAGATGGCTTGTCTTTTTTCCGTGGAGCCACTGGGTGGTTTCGAACTGCCAACCTTTAGGTTAACAGTGGAGGGTTAAACCATGGTACCACCAGGGCTCCTTGGCTTGATGTATACACGGATGCAATAGGTCTAGCACATTGATATATACATGGATGGAATGGGTCTATCCCGGGTGGACAGCCTATGCCAAGTCACATAGCCAGCTCTCCTGGCCATGTTGATCCAAATGTTAAATAATCCTCTCCTGATACATATTCAAATGTCTCACCTTCTAAATTACTCTAAGAAGTGACAATAAGGACAGACAGATTTATTATCCACTTCCTCATTCTCTCTCTTGTTGCTAATGAGGAAGCATTATACGTAAATACAAAGTGATGATGTGTTTACAGCCACATCCTTGATTAAAACCGGCTGACAAAAAGAGGCAGCAGGCTATGAAGAAGTCTTCTCATAGTTTTTTTGTGTTCCTTTTCTAAATGTATCTCCCCAGTGTTCAGCAGGCTTTATCTTGCTAAATGTTAGAAGATTATGCCAATTAATAAACAAGAGAAGACAGCAGAAGGGATGAACTGAACATTAATTTATCCTGCTTAAGGCTTTAAATAAAATTTTCTCAGACCATGAAGGGAAAATAATAACTTGAACAGTCTTTTAATAACACACAGCTATTAATGAACAATCTTTTTGGTGAATTATTTTTACCCAAATGCATGAGAAGTGTTTGAAATTCATTTTTTTTTCCCTCAAAAAAGCCACATGACATTGCTATGCCCAGTTCTGCAGAACAAGAACATTTTATGTTTTATTTTATTTCATCTTGTTTTAAGCTCAATGAGTTAGAATTTATTAGCTCATTGGATTGTAAAATATACCTCTGTAGAAAACTATTATTGAAGTGCTTTATCATCAAAGCATTTCACACTGAAATCCCGTAGGATTATCCTGCTAGTGATTTCATATGTGAGGCCCATTGGAGCCATGTCTATTTGTTCTGCTGACAGGCCGCAGAGTCTAAACTTTAAAAGAACTCAGTTATGTTTAACAACGTCTCTGCATTTCTTAAAAAGAAATGAAATATTTAGAGAGGGTCCTCAGTTTCAGGAAGCAATCAAGGACTGTCACTGGAAGCCACTGTGTTTTCACATTATGAGCTGCTCAGTAATCTGATACACTGTTTATCTAAAGACCTATCCGCAGACTTCTTGCGGATTTGATAAAAGATGTAAAACCTGTAGTCTCCATTGTGTCTGAGAAAGAAGTCATTTGGCTCCCTTGCAGAAACCTGTATGGGAATATTTATTTTTACATATATTATTGCTATCTGTGTCTCATAGGATAGAAGGATAGGACAGACCTTCAATAACCCTCAGATGAGGCAGAAGTCCTGACTAGATGGTTGTTATGGGATTTGAGCAAGAAGCCACAGAGGAAAAGGCAGAGTGATGACAAGGTAAGGAACTGGCCTTGTGGGAGAGAGACAGAAGAACTAGGTTCATTGTAGCTAGAAAGAGAGAAGGTTGAATGGAGACTTAATCTTCATGGAGAAGAAATATTGCTTGTGGAATGATAAGCAATGGTCTTTTCTGTTAACTGAGGGAATAAGTTAGAATTTTCACATGAAGGATTTAGGTTAAGCCTTGAAAAGAAACTTTTGCTGTAGATTAGAAAACAAAGAATTTATGTTACCAAGTAAAACTCCAGTTTTGCTTGTGCAGAGATTTTTATTTTACTCTGAAATCTGTGGGTTGAGCAACTTGAATCAAAACTAAAAAATCTGTTTTCAAGTTCCTTCCCAGTTTTTAATTCTGTCTTAGATTCCAAGGAGAGAGGGCTTACGCGTGGGGTCAAGCTTAGGTGCCATTAATTTCTGTTTCCAGACAATTTTCTAATTTACAACTTCATGTGGTCAGAAAATCCAAGTAAGTTAAGAGAATGACATCACTTGATAGGTGATACCTAGGGCCCTCACAACAAAATAAAAACCTGTTGCTGTCAAGTTGATTACGACTCATAGCGACCCTATAGGACAGGGTAGAACTACCTCATAGGGTTTCCAAAGAGTAGCTGGTGGATTTGAGCTGCCAAACTTTTGGTTGGCAGCTGAGCTCTTCACCACTGTGCCACTAGGACTCTCACAATAAAATAGGTACATATATATGGTTATATGTAGTACCAATCCTAGTCTAATTTAATTAAACCCAACACTCATTTAAGGAGAACATACTTCATGTTCAATTCTGTGCTTGGGATTATGGTACATTAATTCTGCACTAAAGATATCACAATCCAGCAGAGAAGTAGATGTCTATACAACAACTAGAAGACAATGTGGCAAGTGTTAGTTAAATGGGAAAGTTCTGAGAAAAGACAGAAGGAAGAGTTTTTTCTTCTGATTGTGCTATGGGTAGAGGATGTTCCTTTTGGGCATAAAAATAGGAAATGAGGTGACATCGAGCTGAATATTGGAAGATAATCAGCCATTTACAAATTGGAAAAAGGATGAGGTGGTTGTTCCAAGCCTAGGAAAAAGAGGAGGATGGTAAAGATTTTAGATTTTGTTCTATAGTCAAGAAGACTGAAATTTTAGATTAGGAAAATAAAAGGCCTAGAAATAGTTTTGCAAAGATGACTGAAACAGAATGGGATAAATGGAAGAAATAGGGCAGGAAAAATGCAATGAATATTAGTGTAACAGTCCAGAAAGTTGATGACAATGAGGGGAATCAGGTCTCTCCACAGTAAGACAGCAGTAGTGAGGCAGGAAATTAGAAAATCAGGTAGGCATGTGGCCGTGCCTGAAAACATTAAATTTGAAAAAGTAAATATTAACCTTTCGCATATTTAGAATAATGTACATTAAATCATTTCTACTCTATCTACGTATCTACCACATTCTATGCATGGAATTTGCCTTTTTGTAGATCAGGTACCATAAAATATTAACCATCTCATGTAGTTCAACCTAGTATAATTAGATGTCAGCTGGCACATGAAATCAGGAGAAGGAATTGGAGAAAGTAAAGAGACGTGCAAAAAAGCTTCAAAAATGGAAGCTTCGTGGTGAAAATCCCAAAGCCCTTGTGATCTGGAATAGGGATTCAAGGCAGTGTATGGCAGTGTATTTACCAGAGTATGAATGTCAGCGTGATGGAAACACATCATTACTCCAAGGCAAATTAAATTAAATTTCCTCAGGGCATCTTGCAAGAGATGTGAGCCATTATTTAGCATGCAGGATGAATCTGACTCAGTGAACAGAGTGAGGAGCTCATTAGGATAGTTCTTCAGCAGATATTTGGCCAGAATCTGCTAGAATCCAGCAATTTCAATTTTTTTTTTTTTTAAATAGAAGACTATCATCCATTTATTAGTGATTCCAGGTTTTTCTCTTAGAATTTTTGGGACTGGCTCTTACGATTTCTGTTGATATACCTGTTTTAATATCTGTCTACCTATCTAACATATAAAGTAAAAGCAAGCAAGTTAGAGCATATAAACTATTTGTTTCAGAGGCTGAGAAAGGGGAACAGGGCCTTTATTAAGTCGTGGTAGGGTCTGGGCGATAAAGCCTTTTCTCACACCATCCTGCTTTTGGCCCTGTGGATCTTCTCATGGCTCTCTCTTCCTGGAATGTTGCCCTTCCCTATTTACAAAGGGAATAGTTATTTTTACTTGGCTTAAAATTCATCTCCTCTAGGAAGTCGTCCCTTAGGACTTTGTTATCCTTCTACAAGAGAGGGAATTTCATGTTTTCTGTTTCCTATACCTGATATAATTTGGGGGAATTTCTTTAAGAAAAAAAATACAATTAAGAATAAAAGTACTACTGCTGTGTAACAAGTTTCCACTAATGTCACTTAAAACATCACCCATTTATTTCCTCACAGTTTCCGTGGATCAGGAGTCCAGGCCTGGCATGACTAGGGTAACGTATGCTTCTGTAATCCTCTCAGACCACATATGTATAAGTCACTCATAATATGAATTCAAGCGACCTAAGAAATAGAAGATTTCTGTAAACAACCTCTCTAAATTGGCGTGCTCCTAAACGCTGTAATAAAAGAAAATGTAGCATACAGCTAAAACCCTGTAAGCTGGTTTTGAGACATAAGTGAGTCATAAACAACCTGCCTACATGCTATTCAAATCACAGCTCCTGCTCTATCCACTCCAGTAAGCCTTTTCTGGTGACCTCAGTCTGTATGTTTTCTAGCTCCTCTGATTGGCTCCATAGATCATATTCAATCTAAACTGCATGGTTAGTCTGATCTCAATGCTTTCCAGCTGAACTCCATGCTTTTTCTTTGTTTGCTTGCCTGCTTATAGTTTGGCTGAAGATCTTATTACTTTCTCATGGGTTCATCAACATCAGTATCTGATACTCACAAATCTATTTATTCTTACATGTGCATGATTTCTATCTTTTCAAAGTAATTTCATCTCTTTACTAACAAGATAATTTCTTAGATACACTGTTCAGATATTCTACAACATGTAAAGCATGAACTTTGACACCAGAGGGATCTTGGTTGAAAATCTAGCTCCTCATCGCCATATCTACTTGCTATTTCCCCTTAAGAAACTTACCTAATTTATTGGACCTTCAGTTTCCTTATCTGTAAATCAACAAACAGCATAATTTTCTGATATTAAATAGTTTGTGTATATACCCACGATGTGATAGCAGTTAAGACTTAACTACAAATATTCTGGTTCTACTTCCAGATACAAGATAAAATCGAACGTTCTCACCCCTTTTAAATCTAGACATGGCTGTGTATCTTGTTCTGGCCATTGAAATTTGGGAAGTCAAGTGTGTCACTTCTAGGTGGGGATTTGAAGAGTCAGTGTGTGATTGGCCACATCCCATCCCTGCCTAGAAAATTGGGAAGCGAGTATCAAGACGGAGCGTCTGTCAGCCTGAATCCCTGATTGTCTATGAAGAGCAGAGCTCTGTCTCAACGTGCTGGATACATAGCATGAGAAAAATTTGTTGTGTCATTGCAGCATAATAGCCTATCCTGATAGATACACCAAGTACAGCATAAAATGTATAGCCTATAACAGATATTCAATAATAATGCTTAATTTGGTCATTCTCCCTTATATATTATCTTCATATATGCAGCTTCAGAATGGCAAAACTAAAAGCCTTTTAGCAATAATCTAGATCTAAATCATCCTTCTACAAATAGAGATGTTTTGGAGAGAGAAAAAACAAACAAATTCGTTGCCGTTGAGTTGATCACGACTCATAGCAACCCTATAGGACATAGTAGAACTGCCCCATAGGATTTCCAAGGACCAGCTGGTGGATTTGAACTGCTGACCTCTTAGTTAGCAGCCTCAGCTCTTAACCACTACTCCACCAGGGCTCTTTAGGAAGAGAGGTTTCTCAATTATAGTTATAAAATATATGTGTTATATATTATAATACATAATATAATTATACATGTACTGTGTCTTAATATAATTATTTATATCATCTAAATAATCGTCATGATGACAACGGTTCATTTCTAATTTGTATTAGATAACAGTTTTGCAATTATGAACCCTTAGACATTATCTCCCTTAGTTGTCACTAAAAAATATTTGAAAATGAAGAAACTGAGGCTTTTAAAGGTAAAGTAATTTGTTAGTATTCACAGTATGAGATAACTTTGATAAGAATTCCAGGTCCAATTAATTTCATATTGTATCTTACATCTCCTATTCATATAAAAACATAATAAACCTAATTTCCTGATTTTGTGTGTATTGACTACAGAATAGTTAGACTTCACAAAAACAATGAAAACTGGTGATCACTTCCTCTGTTTGGAATTACTTTTCTCTGTTCCTTCTCTTGACTTTACACTCTACTGATTTAACCCTATCCTCTCTGGTTGTCCACTGTCATACTCTTATCTTGGATTCTTTTTCTTTACCCATAAATTAAATATTAGAATGACTCAATGTCGAATTTTAAGCTTAATCTACATCCTATCCTCAGATGATCTTGAGCTTCAGACACATATCTCCCTCTGCCTGTTTAACTTCTCGTGGATATCAAAAAAGCAATTGAAATCCACCCTGCCAAAAAATATTTTTTTCTCTCAATAATGTCTGTCTGTCCTCCATGCTCCCTACTAGTAAATCATTTAGTAACCTTTGATATCACCTGCTTACTCTCATATTCAATCCATCTCCCTTCCATACATGCTACTTTCTAAATGTTTTCTAGATCTTTACTTACACTTTCTCTGTCTTCAATACCACCATCAACACTGGCATGGAGAAGTGAAAAAGATTCCTGTTAGTCTCACTGCGCTAGTTATACTTTCATTCCATTTACCATATTATATATACCCACAGTGAATTTCTTATAACACAAAACATCTGCTTGAATCGCAACACTTTTGTGATGAAAAATTACCATTATAATTAAAATTATAATTGTGCCACAAAATAAAGTAAAAAAAATGAGCGGAGAAGTTTAGTGAGATTCTAATACTTTGAGAAGCCTTCATTAGTGATTTGAGATTGTGATTGATTCATAGGTAAAATTTTAATTGAATTTGAAACGCTATCTCTTTGTCGAGGTTACTGTTGTTATTGCCCTTATTCCAGTGTGTTCCAGGGAAAAGAGTAGAACAAAATGGCTTTACTCTGCCATCACTTGGTTAAAAATTACTTGACTTGAAATGCCAGTCTTTAAATATATATAAATATAGTTTCCTATGTGAATGCATATTTTCTAGAATTAGAGTAAGTAATCAGAGATGGTATTGTAAAGGAAGGTCATAAATAGGACCACAACTCCTATTCTGTAGTATAGATCCTACTTTATTCCATTATTCTGTGTCTTTATCTCTGTGTCAATATTACCCAATTTAATTAACATACAATGCATTGTAGTACTTTCTAGGACAGATTCTTTTAATTTTTTTTTTCAAAAATTTTCTGACTATTCTGATACTTCTTTTCCCCCTTAGGTGAATTTTAGAATCATTTTCACCACTCCACAGAACAGTCCTGCCTGCTAGGACACTGATTTAGATTGACTCGATAGTAGACATTTTTCTTTCGGCTATGCCTACTAATTTTCATCTCTGATCCAATTTTAAATGAAGATTTCTGAACTTTTTATTGCACTTATTCAAGGTTCACTTGAAGTAATCAGCCTTTGTCCTTTAAACATGTTCTTAAAAAGGCCATCCCTTAGTTCAGGAGTTACTAATTGTCATGGGGTTGGCCTCTCTGTGTTGCCCTGCAGCTTTCTATCTTGCTTCTTTCCGATGGAAGCGCTCCGTGTTCTCTGATTTGATAATTCTATGATCTGCCTGCATTTTGCCTTTTGCCACATGCTTTTACAGCAAAAGTGTTACTATAATTTTTACTTTTTGATGAAATACTAACTTTATTTTTAAAGTTTGAGCTAAAAACGGATTCATTCGTTATGCAGAAATATAGATGTTCTCCCCTTTATGTATAGCATCATTAAACCTCCCCTGTGGCTGCAGCAGTTCAGAGATGTGCATGATTCATCATTTCATGCCCAACATGCAGAATTAGATTTATCTCAGATGACACTGACATCTAAAGGGGCGGGGTGGGAGGCTATGGTCTTTTTGGTTCATGTTGCTCTGAGCATGACTTTGCGAAATGTTCTGTGTGTGTGTGTGTAAGTGTGTGTAAGTGCATGTTGTGTTCACGTATGTTCACTCACTCTTTTATTCATTTAACAAATGTTCATTAATTATGCTGTTTCAGGTACCATATCATTGGAAAAGATGAAAATATTTATAAACAGTGGTTCTTACTCTCAAATAGCTCAAGTCTGTTAAAATAATAAATAAACCAAATGTTTTAGAAGACTCTAGAACATTATGACAGTAGGAAATATGGAAAGATGTTGTAGAGAATATAACCAGAGGTGGTATTGAGAAGGGAGGCCATTCACAGGACTGCAACTCCTACTCTGTAATATCTTTCACCCAGAAAATGAAATATACCCAGATCTTTTCAAAATCTGAACTACATAATTGCCACCATTCTTGATCTGTGCCTCATACGATGGAAAGATTCTCTAATTCTAGAAAGTAAGTAGAAAGCTGCAATGAACTAGATGATAGTATAGCAACAGAGATAGAGCTTATAAGCATACTTAAGTTTTCTATTTCCAGTAATGATCGTCTCGGTTATTTGGATCAACTGTCTCACTGAAAACAAGTAAAAGTGCTGAATAAAATATTTGAATAATTTCATTAAAACATCAAAGAGCTGACTATGCAATAACGAACTATGAGATCAACTTTGAAGGGAAAACCGTATTTCAGAGAGCTAAGTGGAACCCTGGAGCCCCACAGCCATTTTGTACTGCAGTATTTGTTAATCCCTGCAAATTTAGGATTCATTTCTATTACTTGATGTGGTGGGGAGGGTAGAAATCAGGACTCAGGATCAATCCAGTATGTGAATTCTAATAGAAGGTACTTCCCATGTTAATTGGTATCCAAAGGTTTTGGATAAGGATAAGGGTGAACCAGAAGCAAATCTTTACCAGCATGAATATAATGAACTCTGTCTTTGCTTGTAAGGTTCCTGGAGAATTGAAAAAAAACAATTTAAAAAAAACACTGGAGACAATTATTATTCCCGACTGTGAGACATTCATAAATTCTAAAAAAATAGAGAGAAATATCAAGTTTCCTCATGGACAAATTCATTATTGCACAGTTGTTTATGTTTTCCAACATGAACTGACACAATTGTTTTCCAGATTCAAAAATTGTAAAACTTTTTTCAAATTGTATCAAATATAATAGTATAATTATAATTCTCTTACCATATACTGGTACTGTGCACAGTGCTAACTGCTTTGCATTCATCATTTCCTAAAATTCTCAAAACAACTGTATGAGTTAGATGTTATTATTATGCACGTTTTAAAGATACATGTAGGTTAGGGAAATGAACACAGATCACAGAGTAAAATGACAGAATTTGATCCCATTAAGCCTATGCTCTAATTAACTCCTTTATACCACATCTGGCTACTTCTGTAATTTCTGGAGAGGTAGGAGGAGTTGATAACATTGATTGATGTTAATAGCCAAGTTTTTGTTTGTTTGATTCTTGCAAATAATGTTACTAATGATGAGCATATCCTTCCAGATCAATAAATTCTATCACACTACATTAAATAAAATAGTTTAATAAAATGGTTTAGAAATGGACTTATAAATCAATGAAATAGACTAGGATCTAGGGTAAAGAGATGCCTGTGTATATAAGAATTTAAAATGTAAAATGCATTTAAAATGTATGGGGGAAAGATGGGGTATTTAAATAATTTTGGAGAAACTCCTTGTGTCTAAAAAAAAAAGTTTAAAAAAATTAAACAGATATTTAAAATAAATCTAATTCTGTCCATATAGATTTAAATCCCAAATACAATTATTGCTTATCTAAAGGAATATCTTAGGTATAGTTGAAAGCTGCAAAGTCGTGGATGTTCCCTCCCTTTTTATATAATTTCTGTTTCTTTCACCACTGTGATTACTCTACTCATGACATTTCCTGTTTTCTTAATTTCATATGTAATATACGGAATTCAGAAGGGAACATAATGCTCCAGTTGTGATTTGCGATTTCTGAAAAGAACAGAATATTATGGCTCTTGTTCCAGACAGTTTGGTTCTTGGAACAAATTTAAGAGAACATTAGATTTTGTTGACAGCTCTATCACATCAATGAATCATATTGAGTAAGCCATAATTTGAAGTTAGCTTCATGTGTTACTTGCAACCCACATTTCCTCCAGTGGTACTTTACTAGGTCAGTAATCTCATCAAAAAAGAGAAAGAATATTGTGGCATATGAATTTAACTTATTAAAACAATGTTACAATGTAGAAATTGCCTGTTCTTTTCCTAAATACTTTAAGTAACTGTCTTTCAATAAGGTAAGACTCGTCATGCAACAAGGTGCGCTAAGTCTATAAGTTTGCAAATTTATCTACTTACTTTTTAAAACCAGGTAACATTTCTTCTTTTTTTATTCTCCTAGTATTTTTTCATTTTTTATTATTCTTTAAAAAGTCTTAATTTTACCTTGTGTCAGGTATAAAATGATCTATTTTTCACCGATCTTTGTCCGTAACATCTGAGGCAAGTTACTAAAGTCTTTTGAAATATTTTTTTAACAATTTTGCTCTTTCATGACTTGGATTTTACTGTGTGGTGTGTATGATTTACATCATTTTATACACTAGCATGGCTAGAACTAAAATAATCTTCACTGAGAGGCTTATAAAAGACTTAAAATTATGAACATGAAATAAACCAATTCTTTGGATTGTATAGGTGCAAATGGATGGAACGTGTCAGAATTACTCTTGTACACATAAGATCCCTAGGGTATCATTTTTTTTACCTTTCAGGGAAATACACTTGTATAGTTTTAAAGAATTCCTCAGAGGTTTTTGAACACAAAGGAAACTCAATATAGATCAATAGATACAAGTCAGATATTTAAGCAATTGGGCACATACTGTCAGAAAAGAATAGATATAATTTCTAAGTTGGGTTTTTTGAATTGCCCATGAAGATAAAAAAAGTTTAGAGTAGAGGCTGTGATGGAATTGCCCTATTTTCTTACAGCAGTTGGCCATTTGTTCTGGCACGTAATATGTCAAATCAATTCACAAGGTGTTTGTGTGATAAAAGAGTGCACTCAAAATACTTCTGTAGACACAGAAGCCACAAATCACAATGAATTTCTAAGCCCTTGATAGAATTTTCTCCAAGAAAAGTAGGGAAAATAATTTTACTCATATAATTAAAATCAATCTTTTAGAAGACATACCAGTTAAGTAATCATTGTGGCAACGAATAGCTAATATTATATAACCTGGTTGGTTATGCCTCAGCTATTTATAGAAACCCTCTCATAGTTCTCTCAATGTTTAAATAATAATCTTAAGGTTTTCACTTTTGCCTGAGGATCCATCCTGGAATTGTATGTAGATGATTTACTGCTGTGCTCTCCTGAAGTAGTTCACGGAAAGACTCCATATATCTCTTACAAAGATTAGCTGAAGAGGAACATGAAGTCTCTAGAAAAAAGTTGCAAATCCATGAAGAAACTGTGTAGTATTTGGGTCACTATATCAGCAGATAGGTCTTTTCTGTCCTCTGTGGGAATAAAGTCTTTTCAGTTGTACCCAAGGCCCCAAACCAAAAGACAACAGAGGGATTTTTGTTTGTTTGTTGAGGATTGATTGGGTTTTGTAGGCAATAACACCTAGTTTTTCTAAAACAGCTGAGCCTTTACCTCAGTTTAGGAATACTACTATCTCCCATGGGCTATAAAAGCAGAAAAACTTTCTCCTCATTAAAGACCTGACTGCAGCAACCTACTATTTTGGGTGTCCCTAATTATTTGTGCTTGAATATTAACCTAAAGGTTGATGGTTTGAATCCACACAGTGGCACCATGGAAGAAAGGGCCGGTGGTCTGCTTCTGTAAATATTACAGCCAAAAAAACCTTAAGGAGCCGTTCAACACATTGGGTTGCCATTGGACCAAACTGACTGGACAACAGCTGGTTTGGTTTCTTGTTAAATTACGTTAATTATGCTAAATTATGCTAATTATGCTTGTTGTTTAGAAAGAAAAGTCTGACTGTGAGTTAGGACTATTAATACAACAGAGAGGGTATGCCATTAACTACTTAGTTGAAGCTTTGCTGGTAATGATGCTTTTACACTAGATCTAAGGGTTCCATGTGCCAAGTTGTTATTTTTTGCCGCCGTAGAGTTGGCCCCCAACTCATGGTCACCCCATGCACAATGGAACAAAACACTGCTTGGTCCTGTTCCTTCCCCATGATCCTTTGGTGATCGGACCATTGTGATACATAGGGTTTTCATTGGCTAATTTTCAGAAGTAGATCACCAGGCCTTTCTTCCTAGTATGTCTTAGTCTAGAAGCTCCCCTGAAACCTGATCAGCATCATAGCAACACACGCCACGTCTGCCAGATGGTGGTGGCTGCCCATGAGGTGCATTGTTTGGGAATCAAACCCAAGTCTCCTACACAGAAGTGAGGAAATCTACCATTTAACCATCAATGCCCTCTACACATGCCAAGAAGAATTCTTGTTAATTCTTAGTCAGACACCTTCCAGCTTAGGAAATAATTTATCATTTGCCTAGTATGTCATTGTTAACTATTACTGATATCTTAATCATGCAATTTTATTTCTTCCAGATGAAGAGGAACCACGTGTCTGGCAGTGACTCGAGCGTTAAGTGTTCCCAGATCTGATCTAAAAGATCCCTTCTTATCTAACCCTGAAATAATATTGAGATTGCTCTTACCTTAAAACTGGAAAGGCATTCCCTCTGTAGGATATACTGATCTGTGGTCATTGAAAAAGTTCCATTTCTACTACTTATCTACCCAGGTAGATAAACTGAACACCTCTGATTTGAGTTTGAACCTTGGCAATAATTAAAAGAGTAAATATTTATACAAACAGCCCACATTTGTTGTTTGTCAGGTTTTTTGTTTATTTGTTCATTTGTTTGTTGTTGCTGTTTATTTTTGCCACTCTCACTGGGGGCAGCGTCTTTCAAACGGTTAAATTTAGTCATAAACATCATGCAAACTGTTGAACGTTGATCCTGCAGGTAAAAAGGTCAATTCAGTTACTGTTTTTCCAATCTTGGCCAGAAGTGAAAGTCAATTTAGTCTTTTGACAGTGACTGACTGACAAAATCCTGACTCAGGCATTTTGGGTGCTTGTTGAGTGTAAAAAGATGCCATAGCTCCAAGATAGATGATGCACATTCGTGACAAACCCACTGAAACTATTCTTGTACTTATACCACAGACAGATATTGCAAGCAATCGACTCTTTTAGAAACTTTCCATCACTAATATGAGAGATTCCATTACAGTATTTCGTCTTTAAAATACTTAGCTTACTTTTCTTTCCCAGAATCTCACTCTGAACACTTCGAATGGTTCTGTGTTGGATTAGGGTCCCTGACTGCCAGTAACAGTTTTTCATTCAATGTCAAATTGCTGGTATCTAATAGATTTTCTTTCGTACTGACATAGTGCCATTGGCACATACCTTTTTAATTATTTTGCAAGTACAGCTTTTAATTCTTGTACATCCATAATATATTTTTCATTCTGAAAATTAGTTATGTTGATTATTATTATTTTTCAAAATTAATTTTGGAGCTATTAATATAAATTCATGTTTTCAAATAATTTTTAGAATCACTATTTCTACTTCCCAAGGCAATTCCATTATGATTTTAATTGGAATTGTATTAAATTTATAAATTAATGTGGGGAGAACTGACATCAATACATAATAACTTGTATATCCAGGAACATGGATCCCTGGTGGTGCAGTGGTTAAAAACTTGGGTGCTACACAAAAAAGTCTGCAGTTTAAATACATTAGTTGCTGCTTGGAAACCGTATGGGGCAGCTATGATTCAGAATTGACTCAGGGGCAATGGGTATCCAAGAACATGGCATATGCCTTCACTTATTCATGATTTACTTTATATTACTTTTAAATATTTTAGCTAATTTAATGAGTTGTCTACACTTAGTTTTAAAGTTATAATGAATCTTTTTACTACCACAATATTCACTAAATTACATATAATAATTATGGAATATATATGAAGAAAGAAAACAGCCATGGACACATAATCGTGTTCTTAAATATAGATCTACATTAAAATTTATTAGATTAGGAGTAATAGAGTTCAACAAGGAAACTCAGATACAAGTACAAGTAGATGACTGACGAGATGATTCATAACAAAACAAAACAAAACAAAAAGCAACTTAACATTACAGTGACATAAGGAGAAATTTTTAAATGACAGATGGCAATTATTTGCTTTTTTTTTTTTTTTTTTTTTT
>NW_004443959.1:4498662-4512493 GCF_000243295.1 Trichechus manatus latirostris | reverse complement strand
AGGATTGTTGATTCTCTGTTTGGCTTAGTTTTTCGGATCTTTGTTGTGGAGGGACGGCGTGGTGCTTCTGCCTAGACCGCCATCTTGCCGGAGTCTCCCCAATTATTTGCTTTTTTGAAACAACATGTTGGAAGTCAGATACCTTTTAAAAGGCATAACAGATATATTTTCTGATTAGAAATACTGACTTGGCAAGGTTATGTCAGGAAACAAACAAACAAGAAAACAACATACAACATCTATTTCACAAACCCTCAAGAGTTTGTTTTTTAAAGTGTCCCACGATACAAATATTAGTGAATAAGTTAAAGCAAATAGAAGCTAGATGTACCAGGTAATGGAGATCAAGAGAGGGAAACAAACCAGAGAAACCTCTAGTGAAGAATAGGCTTGTGATTCAGTTGAAAACTGAAATCCCCTCCCCCTCAAAATTCCACATACTCACGCTACCTAAGAAATCATTGTGTGTGTGTGTGTGTGTGTCTGTGTGTCTGTGTGTGTCTCTCTGTGTGTGTATGTGTGTGTGTGTGTGAAGGGGAGTTGAGGGAGCGTACACAGCAACAAGTCATATTCTGGAGACTGTCCGTATTATCTGTTAAAAACAATAAGACTTTGACAAAGAGATCAGCTATTTATTAAGAGTAAGAGAGAAAGAGCGATGTTTGCAAACAGGCAGTCAGTTCTAGAGAAACTGTTGTGACTATAGCAAAGGTTTTTGTTTAGATGCCATGTACAATCTTGGATAAAAGAATGTACACTTCGTTCTTTGGTGGTTATACAGTAGTGCAGAAAAACAAATAACATGGAATACACAAAATTCTAGAGATACATGTCTTGGGAAAAAGAAACTCTTAGGTTAAACGTCTAGAATATTGACTTCAAAGTGAGCAAAGTCCTTAGGAATACAAGAAGGGATTAATGTGGTTGATTTGCAGGGGTATATTTAATGGTATTATTAAATATATTCTGTCTGTAGGGTTGCTATGAGTCGGAATCGACTCGACGGCAACTGGTTTGGTTTATTTAATGGTATGATACACAGAAATCCTCAAGCATTGTCCATGCTTCTGGATAGTTGTTTATTTTAACAATTTCATCCCTATTGATCATGATCCTATTTACCATCTGTGATCATCTTTATCACTGGGCCAGGCACCATCTGGTTATTCAGGTCACAATATATTGGATCAACAATCTTACAGGGCACATGCGTAGATATATACGTGTAGGGTTGTCATGAACTCCTCATTGCTTTTGTTCTAGTAGAATGGAGACCAACTGATATACCCTGGATGGCCGCTTGCAAACTTTTAAGACCTCAGACACCACACAGTGAAAGACAAGTAGAGAATAAGCAAGAGGCTTAGGCCAACTGTTTGGAACCTCTGTTGAAATCAAGTTCCCATATCATTTAATCAAGAAAACAGGCAAATAGGTCACAAGGAAGGTTAGGTTTAAAATACCTTAGGCAGCAATGACATCTTGATAGACTTCAGTTTGAGTGTCGTTAGTATACATATAATACTGATTATCAACCATGGTATAGACATCACTTTGAACAGCTAACATATAATCTAAAGCTAACTTGGTTTGTAAAATCATTTCATGTAAAATTTACAATTCTCTAGAGATGAACGTTAAAACCGATTTTAACTGTTGGACTGAATCTTGTAATTCTAATATTTTTTTCTAATGCATAAAGTACCAATACTAGGTCTGAAGCTGCTGTAGCAAAGTTAACCTTATTAGCCTTTAATTTCATATTTATACATTTCTTTCATTTTCTCAGGCAGAATCTGAGTCCTGATTCTCTTATGTTAGTAAATCTTTTAACTTTAAAATATCCTTAGATTTGCAGTCTACTCCATTGCCTTTTGACTCTAACTCTGATACTTTCACTGCTCTTTTCTTAATTCTTTAGCTACTTATTTTAATTCTTTCCTTTGACTCTTATTTTATTTATATTTCATCTTTTCATCACTTACACAGATCTTCTTTCTAGTTATCTGGTCCTCCAGCTATTTACATAGATCTTTCTTTATTTGAAATCTTATTTTTGCCTTTCTGTCTCCAGATCTCTCTGAACTGTAAAAAACATTTTTCCCATTTCTCCCTTAAATTATTGTTTTTTTGACCTTGAATATAAATTCACGGAAAACTACAGTTTAACCAATCCAAACCAAACCTGTTGCTGTAGAGTCGATTCTGACTCATAGCAACCCTATACGACAGAGTAGAACTGCCCCATAGGGTTTCCAAGGAGTAGCTGGTGGATTTGAATGGTCAACCTTCTGTTTAGCAGGAGTTAGCAAATAATCATAAAAGCTAGGAAACCATCTTATCTTCCAGCCTGTCAACCCTGGAGTTTATATACTCTTCTTTTGATTTATTCTTACTCTTCTTGTCGATGTTTTTACATGTTGTTCATTAAGAAATTAAACAACCTTAAAACTGGTTCAACATTTTAAAATTAAGTGCTTTTAATTAATTTATAAACAAACATATCTTTTCCTTTTATTATAACTTATTACCTAAACCATCTTTTCTCAGCTCTCAGTATCTTTTTCTTATCTTTTAAGGCCTGCTCATACTGTTAACTAGCTGAAGTATTCCCTTTAAGCTTATCTTTGTTTTATAAACGGGCTGTGTAAGAACTTAATCCATCAAGATAATGCTGTGATAATTTTCATAATCCAAAACAGATTCATTTTCATTTTTTTTTTTGTTTTCATGATTAGATCCTTAACTGTTAATATTTCAGGTTTTCATTTGTTTTCTGCAGAAAATAGCCTCTTCTTTGGATGCTATTTTGGATTTATTAAATTTGTATGTGGCCTCAAACTACCAGTTGAAATCAGCTTCCCATTCACTCTGTTTAGTTTTAGTACTGTCGTTTTTCTTTCTTTCTTTCTTTTTTTTTTCCCTAATTTCCTCCCTAAATAAACAATCTTATCTAAAAAGAATAAGCTTCTTTGTGGCCTCTTCAGTTCCAAATCATCCTCAGTTAAATCAGTCCATAGATTTAAAGAAATTGCAGATTAGAGGACCAAATATAATTGCAGATGTCCCTGCTGAAGGGGAGAGGAAGCTCCCAATTCTTGTCTCTAAGGCAATGCACAATTCATTTGGTTAACCTGAAGGAGGGACTCCTACAACCCATTCTTAGAGTCCATGAACCGTATTATCTTGAATAGCTCAAATTTCAAAATTGAGACTGCTTGATGAAACCTAATTTTATTTTTGACCAGTCACAATGACCCCAGTGCCGACCCCATCTGAGAGAAAGATCCCCAAACCAGACCTAGTCCATGGGAGAAATACCTCAATGCTGGAGCTAGTCCAGGAGAAATCTCTCAATTCAAAACCCAGTCCAGGAGAAAGACTTCAATGCCAGACCTCTCTCTGTCAGCTCTGGAGGAAGGTCCTTGTGATGCATCAGTCTTCTCTTGGTTTGGGAGCATCTCAGCACAGGAACCTCAGGTCCAAAGAAGGTGCTCTGCTCCTGGCACTGCTTTCTTGGTGGTATGAGGTTCCCAAGTGTCTCTGCTCGCTTCTCTCTTTTATATCTCAGAAGAGATTGGCTTAAGACACTATCCAATCTTGTATACCTCATCAGTATAACTGCCACTAATCTATCTTATTACATAATAGTGATAGAGTTTACAACACATAAGGAAATGAATCAGATTACAAAATGGTACACAATCATACAATACTGGGAATCATGACCCAGCCAAGTTGACAGATATTTTTTGGGGACACAATTCAATCCATGACACATGGCCCCAAACCTTAATAACTCTCTGAATTTTACAGTAAATGTCCCTGACCCATGAGTAAATTCTAGTGTTTTCACAGCACTTTATAATAGCTGTCACCATGTTGACAACACCATAAAATAACACAGGTATCATATGTGGAGAATTTGCCTTCTATTTTTCTTGTAGGAAATTGTAGCTTTGAGAGTCCCTAAGACAGCATCTTAACATTCCAAATGTGTGGTTTAGCATCAAGAGGAAAGGAAAAAGGAAAGAAAAAAAAAAAAAGAAGACGCCTTCCTTCTCTTTAAAACATTTTGACAGAAAATGAGGAAGCTGAACAAATTTTTATCATTGAACAGAAATGGCAGCGGATAGAAAGCTTTGGAGCCAAGTGAACAATTCACACTCTCATACAGGAGGCCTTAAGTTGAAGAGAGTTAGTACTGGTCTCATTCAGCTGTGCAGTTTGAAAGCTTTTCTTTTCTCTCTTTTTTTTTTTAATTTTTTTATCAGTTTTATGGCTTAGAATGCACTTTAAAGTTGGTTTCTTTGCTTAATTTGTTAAAGAATAATGCTTACTTCTTTCAGGCTGGGCTATTATTTCTGTGTGTAGCTGCTGTCTTCTGAACCTAGCAGGAGAAACAGGCATCAATTAACCTCAAGGCTGAGGCTGGAGGCTAGCAGTCTCAGTTCTTTAGCAGGAGGGAGCGGTGGGGGGAGGGAAGAGAGAAGAAGAAAAAAGGGTTTTGAAAACCACTAGCATTTCATGATCCTCAGAAACTGCTCAACTAATAGGCTTTCCTTTTGTAAGTTGCTTTGAAACCCCTGGAACATTGTCTCTTAAATTACCTTCGTTGAGATAGCAAGATATCTCTCATTTCTGTATGCAATTGTATCATTCAGACAATGTCATCAGTGAATTACAATGCAAAGTACTTTGTGATTCTGGTGTGTTCACTATTAAAGTAGATTGATGGGTGTTTTTGTGGTTGTTTGTTTTTAATAAAGGAAGAGAATATTGTTTACAATGAAATGCTGTGAGCAAGTGTCCTGAAGGTATCATTTCTGAGTAGGTATAAAACAGACTCAGTGAATTCTGGTGTTACTCAGTTTGTGAAGTCTTAACAATAAGAAAAATTCACCTCAGATAAGAGGACATCTCTTGTTCTGCATGCATTGACTGTTTAGACAAAAGTAGGACCTTTGCTTAGGTAGGAATCTGCATAACTGTTGTTATCTCTGAAAATATTGCTTGCATTACAAAATTCCTTCCCAGCTTTTCTAAGGAAATATTTAAGTGATTCTGAATCCTGAATCTTGAGGAAAAAATCAGTCAAGAAATTGGGAAAAGAGGTAAGAGTGTTATATGCCCCTGTGAGAACATAGATTATTGTTTTGAAGGAATTTATTGATGACAAGACAAAAGCAAGAGCAGGAATTACTGACATGCTGAGTCAAAGGTCAAAGTTGACATTTCCAGTAGCAGAAACATGAGAGAAGTGGTCATGAATTGGTCCAATCTGTTGCTGTCAAGTCAATTCCGACTCATGGTGACCCTGTAGGCCAGAGTAGAAATGCCCCATAGGGTTTCCAAGGAGCGACTGGTAGATTCAAACTTTTGACCTTCTGGTGAGCAGCTAAGCCCTTAACCACTGTGCCACCAGGGCTCCTGATCTGGTCCAGGTGCCAACAAACTTTTTCTGTAAAGGCCAGACAGTAAATATTTTAGGCTTTATGAGTCATATGGGTGAGACTGTGTTCTCATAAAACTTTATTTATGCACACTGAAATTTGAGTTTCATATAATTTTCATATATCGTTAAATATTATTGTTCTTTAGATTTTTTCCAAACATTTAAAAGTGCAATAAACATTATTAACATGTGAGTAAAATAACAAAATAGGAGACCATAGTTTGACAAAACCGGATATAGTCAGTCTGTCTGCTGCCATGTTATAAAGGTGCGTTCTGGTCCTGATTACAGCTAACAGAGAATCATTCTTGCAAATAAAATAAATATTAATACAATTATGTACATATTATACTTTAAAGAATTCCTATTAGTGATGTGTCCAGAAATTACAAGTTTTGGAAGGAAAATAATTCTTTAAACTGGCAGTTTTGAGCCATGATACTGTGGTTTTGTTAACTATACTAGGAAATCCAAATGTTACATTATTCAGATGATAGCCAATCAAATGTTACCTAACCACTGTCAAAGAGCAAACTAGAGTTTCTGTTAAAACTAAAGCAAAGAGTCTTACTGAAGGAGCAGAGTGATCCAAACTGGGCAACACTTCGTGAGGATTCACAAAAGTACCCCAGTGAAAGGAATTTTTCATACTACAGAAAATCCAGTAACTTACAAGGAAAAAAATTCTGATTGGTTGACATTTACAAAAATCATGATTTAATAGACACCAGGCAATTAATTACAAGATCCCTTAAGGATTGTTTTTTTAATCATAAAGTTTGAGTCAGTTAACATCTTATTAACCTATGGATATTTTGGGGGCCAGCCTGAGTAAGTATCCTTCCTGGGAGCACGCTGTGAGAGGAAGGGAAGTGAAGGGATCTCACAGGCTTCCCGACGTATTCTGGCTAGCTGACTTTTGAGGGTCAACATAGACTGAGCATGGAGTCTGGCCTACATCTTTGTCAGAAGCCTCTCTTTATGCCAAGCACCTAGATTTCTGGGGCTCCTTCACACTACTCAGCAATCTCTAGTGCTTTTGTGTTGGAGCATTCAAATTTGCTAGCAATAGCAGTCTTTGTAAATACTTTAACAGGAGAAATACAACTAGAAGATTTGAATGATGCTTAATATTACAAAATGAAATGAAAAAACTTATCTAAAATCTGAATTAGCAAAAGCAGTTTTGATTTTGACAGCAATACCAAAATCAGGATAAGCTGATAAAGTATATATTTTCATAGTTAAAAAGGAAATCAGGACAAAAAAGTACTTTAACATCCAACTTAAAGATGCTTTTGGACAAATTCTTAACAGTTTAACCAATGTTAATGTCAAAATAGAATGAAACAAATATTTTTATATTTGGAATATTTGCCACCAAAAGAACAAGATGACTAGATAAAGCAATTAATAACTTAGGCATTGTAAAATTTTATTGTAAGTATGTTATATTTTAAACATTAAATATTTATATTATCTTTTAAATTTCTAACGATTTTCATTTAGAATTCATTTTTGTTTCAGTGTTTCCTTCTTTAATGTTTGAAGCTATCATATGTGTGTATCACAGAGATATCATTTTTACATGTTATTGAAATATATAACCTTGTTCCAATATGTCAAGTTTTTAGAAAAATCACTGACATTTAACCCTATCACAGATAAATAATTCAGAGTTTATTATTATGGTCTCTGATTATTCTTTAAAATATATAAAATATTAACAGATATATAAATTATATACAATTTAGAGACTTTCCAAAAATTCCTTGGAATTATCATTTGTCATCCCCAAATCCTTCTCAGGAAAACACAACTTTCAGCGCAGCCAGTGAGATAGAGGCGTAATATGTTGACCATGCTACCGAATTTTAACCTGGATTTCTAGACTAACAGCTATTTTTTTTTAGAAAAACATGTTTTTTCCTTGGTTATCAAAAGCAGTATGTGAAACCATATACCCCAAGAAGCCTTGACCAAGTAACCACCTGCACCTCTCAGAATACCTGTATTCTGGAAGAGTCTTGTCTAAGTGCTCTTGCCAGCAAGGTATTTTTTCTTTTTGCAAGACAGACAAAGAAAATATATGCGAGCATCTTGTGACCATGATGTAAGCATCCTGTGAAACTGTAATCACTAACTATACTATTAATAATCAGTAACCAATCACAATGGGATTATTACAATATTCATTGATTGTCCTATAATTGCCCTCCCTGTGGTTTGGTTCTTCTTTTTTATCCCATAAGAATACTAGTATAACAAAACTGCCTTGGGACTACTCGCTTCCATTTTCAATGGGCTACATAGTTCCCCAGATGCAATTGTTTTATACCTTTAATAAACCTCTCTGTTTTAACTTGAAACAGCATTCAATTTTCCTCTACAACATCCTAAAGATTAGTATGGATTAGAAGTCAGTAAACAATGCCTGGGAATAACAGAAAAAGTAACACACCTAAGAAAAGAAATGAACTATAAACCAAAGCCCTAAGTCTTTAGAGAGAGAGAAAGAAAGGAAGGAAGAAAGAAAGGTAGATAGATAGATAGATAGACGACAGATAGATAGCTAGATATACTTGGCCATATCTTCATGTGTTTATTAAATGTAATGTTTCCAATTTCTCAGATTGATAGTAAAATCTTTAGCCTGAGAAGGAGAGGGCTTATTCTGGGGTTCTGAAGGAATGAAATAGCTGACATTCTGATTTCATTTCAGTAGCTGGAATTGGAAGAGGCAACAGAGGGGACTGAGTACATATGGAAACAGAAGAGGAGGGAAGTGAGAGGAAGGGAGGAAGAAGAGGATGCTGTATAAGTGGTAAGAAAGAAACTTGATACCCTGGCAATGAGAAGGTAAATCAAGAGAACCCAGAGATCTGCTATCTGGGCCAAAGAACAAGACCAGGTCTGATCAGTAGAAAAACCTGTTTGAATTGCTTTAGTTCACCCTAATAAAACTTTTTATTGTATGAGACTTGATTTCCTTAAATTATAATAAAAAAATAACTGTTTTCATAAATTTAGAACCTACAACATAACTGTTACTTTGCCAGATATTTCACATCGCTTGCTTCTAACCATTATCTTGCAAAGTTTCAGCCAAGAATGGGAAGGATGCAAAATGAATGACCACATTCTTCCTTGGAAGTTGGACTATCTAGTAGAGTCAGAGTGTGAAGGAGGATAGTGAAAAGTTTAAACCCTAGATAGTCGAGGGTCGGAATGCTGCTTCTAGAACTGTTACCACAATAACGCGGATTAGAGCCGCCTGCCGCAATAGCCAATTCTGAGACAGGGGTGAGGTGAGCAGCAAGAGGTTTATTATATATCGATATATAGGAGACAGAGGGGAATAGATTCCTCCGAAAAACCCATCTCCCCCACTGGAGATCGGCTGAAGGCTTTCATAGGGACAGGATTAGAAGTTTGTGTTAGTTCCCCCTTGAGGTGGTCACGTCCCAGATGAGTTAATCTGTTCTTGGGGGTTATCTGGCGACATCCTGGTTTTCTTGTCCCAAGATGGGTGCTTTGTTCGGTTTGTCATTTTTAGATCATTATCATTTGTTTTCTACCTTCCAAGGAGGAACATCGGTTAATCTAAAAACTTTTGTAGGACTAGAACCGGAGGGAGAGACAAGATCATGAGACAATGTGGCGGTTTGCAATGGGGAGCAAATAATAGTGAGCCCGGCCTATGCAGCCTCTTTCAGAACTACTCACTACATGATGTTGGGAAATTAATAAACTTCTGTAATCCTCAATATGCTCTTCTGTGATATGGGGGTATTAAGAATGCCTACGTCATATATTAGGTGTAGGATTTGTTAAGAAATAAGTGTAAAATGCAGCACAATATCTTGCTAACTTAAAGTTCCTAATGGATATTAACAAAAAGTATCATTAACAATTATAATGCAATGTATAATATACAGCAATGTGTCATATAAAAGATTATGGATTATGTTCCGCAAATTCAGATAAGAAGTAATTAATTTTGCCTGGGTACTTTAGGAAAGGCTTCACTGAGGAGCAGAACTGGATTGTAAAGAGTAGGTAGGAATTCATCAGTTAGAAAGAGCAACCCAGTAAGATAAACTGATCATTACATCAGAATGTAAACTCCAGGGCTGGAAGAGTGCCTCTGGACCTTTTTGCTGGGCTTGCTAGATATCTAGGACATATTTATTAAATTGAATTACCGAAATTCAAAGAATTGGCCTTGCTCAAAAACTGCAAATAATCCTATATGAATAGAGCAAGGAATCCTCAAAAGGAAGGTAATGGTGGGAGGTGAGGATGGAGAAAGATTTGGAAGGAAATAGATTCTTACTTTATAGAGTCCAGTACCACAATCAGAATACCCCTCTGCCACAATGCGTATGTATATCCATCTCCAACCAAAAATACGCCAGAATAGATATTTGAAGAGGGTTGTCTTCAAAGGTACCTGAAGATATTTGAGTTGAGTACCAAAATGGTCAGATTTTTGTTTTCAGTGAAAAATACTATCTCATGAAATTTCTCCACATCTTAGAGAAATCCAGAAGATGTACTGCTTTTCCATTTACCAATTTTATTTGGTGCATTTGAATCATTCTTTTGCGAGAGACAAAGAAATACCTAATTTCTTTCCAAATACAGCATGCAAAACCACGCAACCTGCAATAAAAATCTTTGAACTATATTCTAAAGCCAC
The DNA here is from genome assembly GCF_000243295.1 of Trichechus manatus latirostris. Lineage (NCBI taxonomy): Eukaryota > Metazoa > Chordata > Mammalia > Sirenia > Trichechidae > Trichechus > Trichechus manatus. The sequence continues at coordinate 4,502,336 of NW_004443959.1, read as the reverse complement.
ACTTTGCTTCTTGAGATCTGACTGGCTTGATTAAAAAGCTTCTACTCATGTTGGGTTTTGTGGAAATAGATAAAGACCACCTAATGAGAGCAAATAGGCTGTTTATTCAGAGGTTGGTATACCACAGTAGTCAGCCACCATCACTCACCTTTAGTACAGACTCAGGAGGGTGAGAAAGTTCTGTAGCAAAACAAAGGGAAGGTTTTAGCTTTGCAGTGTTTGGAGGTTGTTTGGCATGGAGAAGCTGGAGGTAAAGCAAGACATCTTATGTGATTGGAAGCAGAAGCAAAGAATAAGGAAGTTGCAGTAATAGACCAATTCCTCACCTTTCCAGATGTTGTTTAACTTCCTGGACCAGGGGCTGGAAAAATTGTGGATCACATTTCTATTGTCATATATGATCTGGCTATTGTCCACTTGCATATTTACTATCTCAGTTTTAACCCCTTCTGTGCATGTTAAGGAGCCCTGGTGGTGCAGTTGTTAAGAGCTTGGCTGCTAACCGAAAGGCTGACAGTTCGAATCCACCAGCCACTCATTGGAAACTCATGGGGCAGTTCTACTCTGTCCTATAGAGTCGCTATGAGTCAGAATCAACTCGATGGCAACAGGTTAGGTTTTTTTGGTGCATGTTAAACTTAGCACTTTGGACTCTCTACCAAAACTTTTAACACTTAAGAGAATTCATTCATTCAACCACAACATCTGCAACTATCAACCCAGAAAGGTGAGGACTTGGTCTATTACTGCAACTTCCTTTTTTTTTGTCTCTGCTTCCAATCACATAAGATGTCTTGCTTTACTTCCAGCTCCTCCATGCCAAACAACCTCCAAACATTGCATTTGTGGTAAAATTATATTTTTACTTTTGCATAATGATTATCTGTTGGACTACAAAATCAATTAAAATTCTGTGATTTGAAAATTTGTTCTAAATCACTGAACTGGATTGGTGGATGCATGACGTGCTTCCTAAATCTGGAGTACCTCTCAATTCATTTAAAAATCTATGTGTATGCAACAGATACAAAGTTTGTGTTATAATAACACAAACACTGTTTTTAATCAAAAGCTGCCTTTGTTCATTAGCATTAGAGCCATTAAATCAATGACCAACTGACTGCTTGGATTTTTTTCTATGTTTTTAAAAAAACTAATAATAAACCAGAAAAAAATATTACGTATTTTGTAAACAAAACCTAACCTAATGTTGAAATCTTAAAACAGTCCAATGGGCTTGTAGCAACAAATCGTGATCAAAATCTTGTTTATTTAAATGCAAATACTAGCAGGTAAAATTGATGTAAAAATTTAAGTTTAAAGCCTTCGTTTCTAGGTATCAGTAAACAAATAATTTTGGAACAACACTATGAAGAACATCCGTAGAATTAAAACAAAAACCTGAAAAGATTACAATTTATTTTAACCAGTTTTCAGTGATTTTAATATCTTCATTATACCCAGTTTTTAGTGAATTAAATATTTTGGGTTAGTACATACATACTACATTTAGTTTGGGATCTATAGTGAAAGATACAACAAACTGATGAATATTCTGAATAGGATGCTCACTACTGTTTCATTCTATTCAATTAGCATTTACCAAGTATCAGACATTGTGTTAAACTATGGTAACATAAGACATAGTCAATGCCACTGTTCTAAAGGAGTTTTCAACTTGGTATAGACACTTATGTCTGTGTATGACATAAATATAACATGATATGTAGATAATATGTCTATATACTAATATTAAGAGTATATATAATTATATATTATATAGATATATTTTATTATATGTATTAATTAAATATATATACATATTTATAATTTCTATTCATTCATTTAACAAACATTTATTGAACACTTACTATTTGTTAGGTTCTATTTGAATACTGAGAAACAGTTATGCACAAGAAGTAAAGAGTTCCTCATATGGCTAACATGTGTGAAGAAGGCAAAAAATTAACATATAAAAACATATCTGTCAAGTTGTGCCATATTTGGATATTCAAGGAAGAATTCTTAGATATGTTGATTGAGTTGTGTCTTGAGAGAATTTTCTAACTGAAAGAGAGGAAAGTATATTCCAGAGAACATTATTCTATCTTTCCTTTGTGCTAAAAGATAGTTCTCATAATCTTATCTTGAAACTTTATCAATAAGTTTTTACAATAAGTTATTACCGTCTTAATAGCTGATATAGTGTATAACATCAACATTTCTGAAACTGAAAACAAATTCTGAAATTAAAGAGTAAAGAAGTCGTGCCCTCTCTGTCGTGAAACTTTTTGAAAGTCACAAACTCCTTTCCCTTCTTAGAAAGTACTTCTTTTGTTGAGGGATGGACTGTATCCTCATCATAATTAACACTTAAGACAACAATAGAATCTGAAGTTCGCCTTCCTATTGCAACTGAAATTTAACTTGACAAGTATTTAGTTAGAGCTACATTAGGATTCAGTCTTTAGTCATCTAGGAACTCATGGTTTAAAAGCATTCACAGTCATGTAAACAAGGAAAAATGACACTCAGTGTTAAGCTCAGTGGTAACATAATGCACAATAATAAAATCATATACAAGTACAAAGATAACAGAGATTAACTTTTTGTAGGTAAAATTTCAACAAATTTGTTGTTTATATTGTTCTTTTATCATTTTAAATATGTTTTTAATCACATACAGAAATTTGCAAGCCAAATAGGGAGAGTAGTGCAAACAGTTAACATGCTTGGCCATTAACCGAAAAGTTGGAGATTTGAGTCTACTCAGAGGTGTCTCAAAAGAGAGGCCTGGCAATCTACTTTTGAAAAATCTGCCATTGAAAATCCTATGAAGTACAGTTCTACTCTGACATATGTGCAGTCAACAGTGAGTTAGAATCAACTCAGAGACAACTGGTTTTTTTCTTTTTTTAGTTGAAGACAGCAACGATAGTACCTACAAAATTTCAGAGGCATGGATGAGGGGTGCTCATATTCCTCCATTTGAGTCCAGTGCAGTAAATGGAAGTAAAGGTGATGACAACCTTAATTCTCATTTGACACAGGAAAGATTTCAAGGTTGCCTCCCATCTTCACCAATTAATAGGTGTATACTTGCGCACAAATGACTTAATCTCACTGAATCTCAATTACGTACCAGTAAATCAGGAAAATATAATGAAGTGGTTGTGAAGATTTAAAGAGATAAACCATGTCAGGTTTATGCACAGGGTCTGATACATAGTAAGTGTTTAATAATATTAAAAACTAAAAAAAAACCCATTGCCATCCAGTCAATTCTGACTCACGACAACCTCTTGTGTTACAGAGTAGAATTGAGCTCCATAGAGTTTTCTTGGCTCCAACCTTTATGGAAGCAGATCTTCAGGCCTTTCTTTCACAGTGCTTCTGCGTGAGTTCAAACTGCCAACTTTTCCATTAGTAGTCAAGAACAAACCTTTTTTTACCACCTAGAGATCTTCTCTAATGATAAACAAGTACTAAATATTATTAATAAGCAAGCTTTAGTATAATCATCATCAAGAGTATCTGATTAATTAAAACCTCCTTTAGAGCTCCGGCAAGATGGCGGTCTAGGCAGAAGCACCACGCCGTCCCTCCACAACAAAGATCCGAAAAACTAAGCCAAACAGAGAATCAACAATCCTGAAACCCTAGAACATCAAATG
>NW_004443959.1:4408034-4490234 GCF_000243295.1 Trichechus manatus latirostris | reverse complement strand
ATGAGAAACTATCTGTTCTGTAAGCCTTCACCTGAAGTACAATAAAATATTAAAAAAAAAAAAAAATAAAACCTCCTTTAACCATGGATGGAAACTCTGGTGGCGTACTGGTTAAGAGCTATGGCTGTTAACCAAAAGGTCGGCAGTTCGAGTCTACCAGGAACTCTTTGGAAACCCTACAGGGCAGTTCTACTCTGTCCTGTAGGGTCACTATGGGTCAGAATTGAGTCGACGTCAGTGAGTTTTAACCATGGATAACTGCCTCAACATTTCTGCAAATTTTCCTGTGGTTTACGTTCTCATTTTCACCTCTAGCTCTAAGCTCCTACAGTAATGACGGATTGTCTTGCTGTCCTGTGTTCTGTCTGTGTTCTTCATCACTATCCACACAGTTATGAAAGCAGGCTACTTTCTAGGTTTTCACTTAGCAATAGAAACAAATTAACTAAATATCCTCCTTGACGGGGTTTTTATATATCTACCAATATCAGCAATATTTACTAAGGATTTACAAGCCAAGACAACAGGTGTTTCTAAAGGTTGTTTTGGCCAGCCTGACAGAGATTTTTTTTTCACTGAGGCGTCTCATCGTTGGACACTCAGTCTTCTGACAATCTGTCCATTCATCCTCCATTCTCTCCCTTTTCCTTTATCTGTCTCAATTCCTTGCATTTCCATTCTAGAAAGATCAAATTCTTCCTACTTACTAATGCAGAATAATTTATCATTCTTAAGCTCATATTTCTAAGTGAAGGTCTAGGCCCAATTTGCAGATGTAAATACACAGAGGACTTCATTGACTAAATGTAAACAATAGCAAATCTATTTTTCTTCAGGGACTAATCTTAATTTCATTTAAGAAGTATCTTTCTTAAGGAGCCCTAGTGATGTAGTGGTTAAATGCTCAGCTGGTAACGCAAAGGTAGGTGGTTCGAACCCACTAGAAGCTCCACAGGAGACAGATGTGGCAATCTGCTTCTGTAAAGATTACAGCCTAGGAAACCCTATGGGGCAGTTATGCTCTGTCCTATATGGTCACTGTGAGTTGGAACCAATTCTACGGCACACAACAACAACATCTTTCTTAAAAGGCAATCATATTTCATGCATACCGCTTAAGTTAGCGGTATCTAAGACGTGGGGAAAAAATAAAAGTAATGTGACTTTAAACTGTCCTGGTGACAGAAGGCCCTGTGAAGCACTTCTAGGCTCTAGGTTTCCCAGAGTCCAGGAGTATCTGATGTTTCCATTTCACTGAGAGCCGGGCACAGCAATAAATGTGCTCATGAGGGAAAAGGATAATGAACGTGCTAAGTCATAAAGCCTTGGATTGATATAGACATTTTTCAACTACTCTATAATAATATTATATTAGGTATATATTTGCCTATAGCGTGGATGCTGGATTATAAGGTATTTAAAATAAATGAATATTCATGTGCTTCGTTAAATCTCTTTGATATTACGGTTAATATGTGCTATGATTAGTAAAATGTATTTTCCATCTGTTCAGGGAATCATTTAATACATTTTCCACAAGAATCTTTGAAACAAATTAGTATCCATTAGTAAATAATAAATGACATAGGACCAAGAAATTGACATTCTGTTGTACATGGGGTGGTAATGAGTGGAAGCTGACTCTACAAAAATTAATAATAGTAAATAATAATGTTCTAATTTGTTCTTTAATGCCCCCAAAATAAAACATTTTTGATCCTCCCATACTAGATAGTTCACAAGTAAAAGCAGTCCTAGGTATAATATGTTTAGGTTTTTAGAGCAAGCTATATAATATACCCAGTCAAAACATAACCATCTCTTCTAATTAGTCAACCCAACATTTTCATAGATTCAACAAATATCAATTAAAAACTATCTCTGGTCTAGATAGTGTTGTAAGCACTTTAGATTAGTGGTTAACAGTTAAGACTCTGGAGTCAGACTGCCTGGGTTCAAATTCATTCCTGTCAATTTACTGTTGTTGGTTGATGTCCGGTCAATTCTGACTCATGGCGACTCCAAGTGTACAGAGTAGAACTGTGCTCAGAAGAGTTTTCAAGGCTGTCATCTTTTGGAAGTAGATCAGCAGGCCTGTCTTGTGAGGCAACTCTGATTGGGATCGATCCACCAATCTTTCAACTATTAGTCAAACGCTAAACCATTTGTGCCACCCAGGAACTCCTAGCTCTGGCAACTTACTAGCTGTGTGATATTCACAAATTTATGTAACCTTTTTGTGCAATTTCTTATCCATAAGATAGTAACAACAATGATAGTAATATGTAACTTACATGGTTGTTAGGAGAATTAAATTGTTGTTGTTGTTGTTAGGTGCCGTCAAGTCAGTTCTGACTCACAGCTACCCTATGTACAACAAAAGGAAACACTGCCCAATCCTGTGCCATCCACACAATCTTTGCTATGTTTGAGCTCATTGTTGCAAATATAGTACGGAATGGTTCTGTGTACCTTTCACCCAGTTTCTCCCAATGATTACAATTTTTTTATTTCAGTAATATTTTATTGTGTTTTAAGTGAAAGTTTACACAGCAAGTTAGGTTTCCATTTAACAATTTTTTGCAAATTTTTCCATGCCATTGGTTACAATTTTTACAATATTTCAGCATTCACATTATTTCCATTCTGTTTGTTCTGCTTCCATTGACCTAGCTTCCCTTCCCCTCCTTGCCTTCTCGTCTTTGCTTTTGGGTAAATGTTGAACATTTGGTCTCATTTAGTTGATTGTTTAAGGAGCACATTACTTGCCGGTGACATTATTTATTTTATAAGCCAATCTATTATTTGGCTGAAAGGTGACCTACAGAACTAGCTTCAAACCCAAGTTCAAAGGTTATCTTAGGGCAATAGTCTCAGGGATTCCTCTAGTCTCTACTGGTCTGGTAGGTCTGGACTTTTTTAGGAATTTGAGTTTTGTTCTACATTTTTCTCCCATTCTATTCAGGAACTTCTATTGTATCCCTGGTCGGAACAGTCAGTAATGGTAGCCAGGCACCATGTAGTTCTTCTTATCTCAGGTAAACGGATGCTGTGATTTGTGTGGACTATTAGTCCGGAGACTAGTTTCTTCTTTGAACCTTTGAATTCTTTCATCTCCTTTTGCTCCATATAAGTAGACACCAACAGTTGTATCTTAAATGGCCGCTGGCAAGCTTTTAAGACCCCAGACAATACCCACCAACCTAGGATGTAGATCATTAACTTTGGAGCCACACTATGCCAATTGACTAAGATGTCCCCCAAGACTATGGTCCCAAGCTTTCTAACCCAGTAAACCAATCTTGTGACTTATTTGAATGTCTAGGAAGGTGCCATAACTGTGCCCATTATCTGGTTTATTATATGTGTGGATATATATGTAGCACACATAAACATGTATATACATATGCCTACAGATACACCTATACCTGCAAGTGCCTTTACTCACATATGCCAATCTATACAGGTATATGCATCCATATACCCCCATAACTGCACACATATTTTTTGGTTGTTTTTACTGTTGTTGCAAAATCGTGTATGTTATAGCATTTACTTAAACTGTCTTTTTTTCTCATGTACTTCTTAGTGTCTTTATTTACCTTGATCAAGTGATGCTGACTTCACCCATATTTGGTCTTGTCTTTCCCATCACCAAAGTAACAAGTGTCTACTATCTAGAAAGCAATTTTCCCTCTCTTTCCCTCCCATCCCTGGTAACCATGAAAGAACTTTGCTTTCTGTGTGTATATCCATTCTTGATTTTTTATAATAGTGGGACCATACAATATTTGTTTTTTTGGGATTGATTTATTTCACTCAGCATAATGTCCTCCAGATTCATCTATATCGAAAGATGTTTCATGGACTCCTTACTATTCTTTAAAGTTGCATGTCATTCCATTGTACGTATGTACCACAGTTTGTTTATCAATCCATCTGTTGATGGGCGCTTAGGATTTTCCCATCTTTTTGCTATTGTGAATAATGCTGCAATGAACATGGGTGTGCATATGTCTATTTGTGTCACTGCTCTTATGTCTCTAGGATATATACCTAGATTATAGGATCATAAGGTATTTCTACTTCTAGCTTTTCGAGGAAGTATCATAATGTTTTCCATAGTGGTTGTATTGTTTTATGATCCCATCAGCAATGTATAAGAGTTCCAACTCCCGCACAACCTCACCAGCATTTGTTGTTTTTTTTTTTTTTGATCAGTGCCATTTTGCAAGGGTGAGATAGTATCTCATTTTGATTCGCATCTCTGTAGTGGCTAGTGATCATGAGCATCTTTCCATGGATTGGTTGGCTGCCTCAATGTCCTCTTTGGTTAACAATAATTGCATTTTACATAATTATGCTGTAATATCAAAACCAAGTACTTCACATTTGAACAAAGTATGTGTATAGTTATATAATCACATGTGTAGATTTGTGGAGCCATCACAACAATCAAGATACAGAACTATCCCATGGCCTCAAAAATCTTTCTAGTGTTATATCTTTATAGTAATGCCCCCCTCTCTCCTACTTATCATCCTAACCCCTGTCAACCATGAATCTTTTCTATCTCTATCATTTTGTCATTTGGGGAATGTTATATAGTAAACGGAGCCCTGGCGGCCCAGTAGTTAAGAGTTAAAAAGATCAGTAATTTGAATCCACCAGCTGCTCCTTGGAAGCACTATGTGGCAGTTCTACTTTGTCCTATAGGGCCACTTTGAGTCAGAATTGACTCAAGGGCAACGGATTTGGTTTTTGGTTTTTGGTATATAGTGAATGTAATCATACAGTATGTGACCTTTCGAAATAAGCATTTTTCAATCAGCAAAAGCACTTGAGATCTATTCAGGTTGTTCCCTGCACCAATAATGTGTTCCTTTTTATTACAGAGTAGTGTTCCACGGGTACAATTTTTAACCATTCACCTATTGAGGGACATTTTGGTTATTTCCAGTTTAGGGTTATTACAAATAAAACTACTATGAACATTCATATACAAGTTTTTATATGGACATAAATTTTCCTGTTATAATTGCTTGAATTTTTTCTCTGTGTACGTATTGAGAACCACATCAGACAGTGTTATCATTTTGCCTGACCATCACACATAATTGAGAATGCCCAAGAGTATGAAAAAAATATATTGCATTTACTGTTATTTTTTTTTCTTATTCTGTGTTCTTTTTCCTTTATGATGTTTCAAGCTTTTATCTTTTCTTATTTCTTCTGTTTAGAAAATATCCTTTAGAAAATACTTCAGAGTTGACATGCTGGTAGCAAATTTTCTTAGATGTCCTTCATCTGGTAATGTCTTGATTTTCTCTTCATTCCTAGAAGGAAGTTTGGATAGATATAAAATTCTGAGTTGGCAGTGCTTTTCTTTCAGTACTTGAAAAATGTGCCATTTCATCCTGGTTTCCATGATTTCTGTTGGAAAATTCAACTAGCATTCAAATTGATTTATCCAAATAAAATAATGCATTGTTTCTCTGTAGATGCTTTTACGATTTTTTATATGTCTAGTTTTCAAAAGATGAACTATGATGTGTTTTGATATGGATATCTGTGGGTTATCCTGTTTGGCATTTACTTAGATTATTTAATCTGTGACTCTTTCTATCTTTTGACAAATTTGGGAAATTTTCAACCATCATTTCTTTAAATACATTTTTCATTGCCCTCCTCTTTCTCGAAAGGTGCTCCTGGGTGGCACAAACTGCGCTCAATTACTAAAGGTCGGCTGTCCTAAACCACCCAGTGGTGCTGCAGAAGGAAGCCTTGGCTAATTGCTTCTGTAAAGATTACAGCCAAGAAGACTCTGTGGAGCAATTCTACACTGTAATATGTGGGGTCGCCATGAGTCAGAATCAACTCAACAGCAACAAGTTTGGTTTGATTGGTTTTTCTCTGTAAGGAATCACAATAACACAAATATATCTGGAGGATGGAATGATATATGTGGTATGGATTAAAGCTGGAGATATCAGTATTGATTCATTATTAGCTTACTGTATTTTTATGCAAATAAAATGTCTTCTATGTTTGTTTACCAACTGCATTCTCCCCCCACGAGGTTATTTTTTTAGACATTTTAATTATTTTTCAGTAATATGTAAAAAAAATTGTCACAGCAGCACTTATGAAAATACCTAGAAGGCAGAGAGCTCATTTAACAACCAAACGTAGAAGACATGCATTATTTGCATAAAAATATGGTTAATACAGACAAAAATTGTTACATATAGTAAATATTTATAGATAAATAAACCCATGTATTTAACACATGTAAAATATTTATGAGTTAGTATAAACACACACAGTTCCTTGCTCTACAAGCTGAGATGGTCTAAAAGCAATGACACTGCATTAGCAAGGAGCATATCCAGTGCCTAGATCTGGGTTTTTATACCATTCTCCAATAAAAGGAACCAGGATGCCTTGGAGAACGACTGATTTTATGACTGGAGCAAGAAATGCACAGAATGAGTCTGGAGCATCTTATAGTGCCCAAATAAAAAAGTATTCAAAACAAACAAACAAACAAACAAAAAACCCTCATTTTGATGGGAGTGTGTCAAAGAACACAGGAACCAAATAAAAGAGATTCCAAGGCTGAAATTGAAACCTTGGAGCAAGAAAATGAAGCAGTAATGAATAATAACCCAAAGTCTAAGATAAATATTCACAATTCCATATGATACAAATAAGTGATTGAATGAATAAATAAATGAGAAAGGAGAGACAAATTTTTCATACAGAAGATTCCTAATAATTTATACAGATATTCCATTCTGAAGAAGGGAGCACAGAATCCCTCTCTTAAGCATGGGCTATGTACAGAGACTTCCTTCCAAAAAGTACAATATGGAAAGGGAAAGAAGGATAATTTTATATTGGAGAAGCCTGAAAAACACTATCTCAGCCAGGTGACCAAGTTTAACATCAACAGTGATATATCATGTTAATAGTACATAGTCATCTTAGTAACCTAGTGTTGCTGTAACAGAAATACCACAAGTGGATGGCTTTAACAAACAGAAGTTTGTTCTCTCACAGTTTAAGAGGTTAGAGGTCCAAATTCAAGGTTGCAGCCGTAGGGGAAGGCTTTCTCTGTTGACTCTGGTCTTTGTCATCAATCTTCATCTGGTCTAGGAGCTTCTCTGTGCAGGGACCCTGGGTCCAAAGGACTTGCTCTGCTCCCAACTCTTATTTCATCGTGGTAGGAGATCCTCATTCTCATAGTCTGTTTGAGAGGCAACCCCACCCCCTCGGCACTAGCAGGCCCTATTTTTCTGCCCCTTGGGCATGACAGCCCCGCCCCATCAGTGGTGGGCAGTGGATCTGGCCCCATCTCCCTAGCACTCGTGAACAGCAGCCCCACACTCCAGAATCAAGTTGGTGAAGATATGACTCTTTGAAACCTGGGAGACCGTGTCTGCACCCGTTGAGGCCCAGGAGGTTGCGGCCCTACCGTTTGAGACTGAGGCTACTCTACTTAATGTGCTTCTTATCTCTTCAGCTTCTGCTTCCTGGTTCCTTGGCCTTTTGGCTCCTTGGGGCATCGGGCCAGCCTGACATCTGCCCTCCTTGGGCAAGTGTTTCAAAGCTCTTTAGCTCTATTGATAAGTGCCTGGAGGCACCCTACTCCACCAGGAAGCCTCCGTGCAATTAATCCCAAGATTGTAGGCAAGATGGCAGATAAGCTGCTAGCTCAGGTCCCAAGAACTGGAGGTCAGATGAACAAGAGACAGCTGCAGGATCCAGAGCAAGCATAAGCCCACCAGCCTTGACAGAAAGTCCATCTATATTGGATGCAGGCCACACCCCCAAGGAAACTTTCTTTCAACTGATTGGCTGTTCACAGTAGATCTCATTATGAAGGTGATAACATCATATCAAATCTCATCATGAAAGTGATTACATCATTATCTGACTGCCAAACTATATCATAACTTCTAAACCACTGAGAATCATGACCTAGCGAAGTTAACAGACAACCTTAATGATCACAGTAGCCTTGATAAGATGTGATGAAATGGCACATTGCCTGTGGGGTCTTCTTCCCCCAAACCCTTGACCCCTGTCTAACCATAAGGAAAAACCAAACCCAAATCCATTGCCATCGAGTCAATTCTGAGTCACAGCTACCCTACAGAACAGAGTAGAACTGGCCCATAGGGTTTCCAAGGCTATAGTCTTTATGGAAGCAGACTGCCACATCTTTCTCTTGCAGAGTGTCTGGTGGGTTGAAACTGCCCACATTTTGATTAGTGGGTGAACACTTAACCACTGCACCACCAGAGCTCCTTATCGTAAGGAAAACAATAGGTAATTTACAATAGAGAGCTATCTTACAAAACATATTACCGATACTTCTCAAAACATTGATACTCATCAAAAACAAGGAAAATCTGAGAGCCTGGCACAACCAAGAGGAGCCTAATGAGTCAAAACAACTAAATACGTAATGTATTACTTTGGATGAGATCCTGGAATAGTTAAAGGACATTAGGTAGAAACTAAGAAAATCTGGATAAAATATGAATTTTAGTTATAAATAATGTGTCAATATTTATTGATTAATTATAACAAATGTACCATATTGATATACTGATAATAGGAGAAACTTGGCATGGAGTATATGAGGACTATGTACTCTTATCTCAATTTTTATGTAAATCAAAAACTATTCAAAAAATAAAGTCTATTAAAAAATAAAAGAGATAAAAAATATAGTAAAAATACAAGCCATAGCCTTGGTTAATACTTTTTTTTTTTTTTGAAACACATAACTGACAAGAGATTGGTTTCTAGAATTTTTGAAAGATTATCATAAATGAAGTAAAAAATATATAAAATAAAAGGACAAATGATATGAATAGACATTGCATTAAAGAAGAAATCTAAATAGCCAATAAATAAATGAAGAGATATTCAACTCCACTTGTAATCAAAGAAATCATTAAAAAAAAATGAAACGCAACTTCGTATGTATTAAACTGGCTAAAATTAAAAGGCCTGACAATGTGAAGTGTTGAAGGAGATATAGAGAAATGAGACAATATCATACCCAATTAGTGAAGGTATAGATGTTGACATCATCTTCAAGAGTATTCAGCAATATCTAGTAGTAAATGTAGATATGTGCATACTTCACAAACCAGCAATTTCATTCGTAACTATGTACCATAGAATAATTCAAAAAATTCTAACTTACTTACAAAAGGACAAATGTTCAGGAATATTCATAATTATTTAACATTAATAAATACCTAAATGCCCATAAATAGTATATAAGTAAATTAATAAGAGTATAAACATGCAATCAAATTATTTTGGGCACTTAAATAACTACATTAGGTTTACCTTTATCAACATGATTATTATTGTTCTTAGGTACCATAAAGTTGGTTCTGACTCATAGAGACCCTATGTACAACAGAACGAAACACTGCCAGGTCCTGTGCCATCCTCACAATCATTGTTATGTTTGAGCCCATCTTTTGGAGCCACTGTGTCAATCCATCTCATCAAGAGCCTTCCTCTTTTTTTGCTGACCATCTACTTTACCAAGCCTGGTGTCCTTCTACAGGGACTGGTCCCTCTTCATAACAAGTCCAAAGTAAGTGAGATAAAGTCTCGCCATCCTGGCATGTGATTTTTTTACAGTGTTTTAATTACTTTTTTAAAATAAGAATAATTCTGTTAGATAACTTACAAAAGAAAATAAGGTTGCCTTCCAGTCAGTTCAGACACATGGCACTCAATGAGTGTCAGAGTAGGATTGTGCTCAGTAGGGTTTTCAGTGGATGATTTTTCAGAAGTAGATATCCAGGTCTTTACTCCAAGGTGCTGCTGGGTGGACTCGAACCTTCAACCTTTCAGTTAGTAGCCAAGCTTATTAACCACCTGCACTACCCAGTTACTCCAGATAATATGGAGGGTTAGCTTTATCCACACTTCACAGAGAAGAATAAAACACCAAGGAAAAAATAATATAATAGACATAGATATAACACATGATAACTTTTTTGCCATATTTATTTCCTATGGATTTTTCAAAGGTACTGACGATAAAAGGGGTCACAATTAGAATCAACTCCATAGCAACTGGATGATTTTTAAAGACATTTCAAGTTTTCCCCCTTTCAAGTCTCTCTTAGTTCCTTTCCAAATGATACTCTGCATTATGCTAGAGTTTAGTCTTTCAGTATATATTTTATACTACCAAAAGATCGGCAGTTCAAATCCACCAGGGGCTCCTTGGAAACCCTATGGGACGGTTCTGGTCTGTTCTATAGGGTCACTATGAGTCGGAATCCTTGACAGCAACCAGTTTGGTTTTTTGGTTTTATATTGACATTCAACATAAGATATTGTTCCTCTTCTTGGCTGAAATATACGTAAATGCAATTTTACATATCCTTTGCAATTTACCTTATTCACTTAGTGTATTGTTTTTTTAGATTTAATGGGAAAATATAGAACAATATTATTAGTATCACACACAAGTAAAATTTTGCTGATAATTAAATTGTTTATTAAATAAATAATTAAAAAAACTCTTGCAGCAGTACATCGACAGGGAACTACCAGAAAGTCAAGATGGATTTAGAAGAGGACATGGAAGGAAGAATATCATTGTTGATGTCAGATGGAACTTGGCTGAAAGCAGAGGATACCAGAAAGATGCTTACCTGTGTTTTATTGACTATGCAAAGGCATTCAACAAATTATAAGTAGCATTGCAAAGAATGGGAATTCCAGCACACTTAAATGTGCCCATGAGGAACTTGCACATAGATAGACCCAGAGGCTGTCATTCAAGCAGAACAAGGGAGTGCTGTGTGGTTTAAAATCAGGAAAGGTATGCATCAGAGTTGTAACCTTTCACCATACTTCTTCAGTCTGTGTGCTGAGCAAATAATCTGAGACACTGGATTCTATGAAGAAGAATGTGGCATCAGTATCGGAAGCAGACTCATTAACAGTCTGCAGTACGCAGATGATACAAACTTGCTTGCAGAAAGTGAAGAGGACTTGAAGCATTTACTAATGAATCAAAAACTACAGCCTTCAGTATGGGTTACACCTCAACATAAAGAAAACAACAATCGTCACAACTAGACCAATAAACAACATCATGATAAATGGAGAAAATATTGACATTGTCAAGAATTTCATTTTACTTGGATCCACAATCAATGCCCATGGAAGCAGCAGTCAAGAAATCAATGGACTTATTGCACTGGGCAAATCTGCTGCAAAAGATCTCTCTCAAGTGTTGAAAAGCAAAGATGTCACTTTGAGGACTAAATGCGCCTGATTCAAGCCATCGTATGTTCAATCACCAAATATACATGTGAAAGCTGGACAATGAATAAGGAAGACAGAAGAATAATTGATGCCTTTGAATTATGGTGTTGGTGAAGAATACTGAATATATTATGGACTGCCAGAAGAATGAATAAGTCTGTCTTGGAAGAAGTACAACCAGAGTACTCCTTGGAAGTCAGGATGGCAAGACTTTGTCTCATGTACTTTGGACATACTATCAGGAGGGACCAGACCCTGGAGAAGGACATTATGCTTGGCAAGGCAGAGGGTCAGTGAAAAAGAGGAAGACCCTCTAAGGGATGGATTGATCCAGTGGCTACAACAATGGGCTTAAACATAACAACTTAAAGATGGCGCAGAACCAGGCAGTGTTTTGTTCTGTTGTACATATGGTTGCTATGAGTTGGAACCGACTAGATGGCACCTCACAACGACAACAACATAACATGCAATAAACAAGAAAAATAATCTACTCTGTCCTTTAAGGGTTCCTCTTTCTTCGTTTCAGCATCCCCTTCTCCCAAGCAGAAAGCAATGCAGTTCACAAGATCACATTACAAAATTAGCAAAACAAAACAAAACAAAAAACTATCAGCACAAATTAGCTCACTTAAGGTCTTTTGTTCTCCCAACCTCATTCCTTCTTTCTTATAATAAAAAATTTCAAAGCCATGATCAACCCACTAGTAAAATGCCAGGCGTATTTCTGTGGAATGTGGTCTGCTCTCCTACTCCACTTCTCTTTCCCTGGGTTTTGTGTTTCTTTCCATCGTTATCCACAATTATCCACAAAAAATTCTGAACTTCCCTTTCACTCTTAGCTACTCAACTGGCAAAGCGGTTGTTTACAGAGTTACAAACTAGAAAGTGCTAAATTAATGCAACACATTTGCATACATTCTACTTGAAAAAGTTAAAACAAGATAGGTGAGACATCCTGGGAAGTGATGTGAGAGCAACTAGTCTGTCTGAAATGTTTTGTCTATATATAGTGTGCACACCATTACTCACAGTATGTCTTCTTTGAATGTGATTTCTGACATCCTGTTGTTTGCTGCGCACTTAATTACAGTGAATAATGAAGATATTTTAAAGCCACACTGTCACAGTTAATAGGGTGAGTAATTAAAGTAACAATAAAGTTGATTTTCCTTCTAGCACTATCATTTAGATTTGCCTCCAAAATAGTTGACTTGATCAGAGTTTACCATGACTTTCTTTCAGAAATCCAGCTTTACCGTTGTGCTCAGCACAAGAACAAAGTGAAGAATTAAGCTTTGTGTATTCCCTGGAAATAGCACATTAGGACGAATAGTCACAGTTTTGCTCTCCGGACCCCCTCCCCACCTTCTTCAGTTTGGATTGGGGTGGGCAATTTGTTAGTCTGAAGCAATATTCTGTTGATAATTCGTTAATTAAACAACAATTAATTACCAGTTATTTTTATAAGTTGTACTTAATTTTATAGAGGTGAAAAAGACTTATGCTACAAACAGGACAAGGCAAAACTATCTTCTTAGTCATGTTTAACAACAGACAAAAACATAGTAACAGAAAAGTCCCTGGCACTGAGGGGTGGGAGAGATGCAATCTCACTGTTAAGAAACGTTCATGGCAGAGTGAAATGGGGGTAAGCCAAAAGAGCAGTTTGGGGTCAGATTGTGAAGACTTCTTAACGCAATCTTGTTGTTGTTTGCTGCCTCGAGTCAGCTCTGACTCATGGTGACCTGACGTGCAACAGAAACGCTGCCCGATCCTGCACTATCTTCATGATCATTGGTATGCTTCAGTCCATTGTTTCGGTCACAGTGTAATTCCAGCCTAGAGAGTACATCATTCAGCACTGTATCAAACAGTGTTCTGTTGTGGTCCATATGGTTTTCATTAGCTAATTTTTGGGAGTAGATCACCAGGCCTTTCTTTCTAGTCTGTATGAGTCTGGAAGACCTGCTTTAACCTGTCCACCATGGGCGGCTCTGCTTGTATGTGAACTAGTGGTGGCATAGCTTCCAGCATCACAGCAACATGCAAGCCACCACAGTATGACAAACTGACAGACAAGTGATGAAATGTCAAGCTAAGAATATATGCAATTTATTCTGCAGGAGATACAGAGTCATTGAAGTTTTGGAAGGAATGTGACATTATGAAAGTCATTTTAGAAAGATTTTAAAACGTTTAAGATTAATTCAGCGGACACATAGTTGATACCCTAGAATGTATAACACTTAATTTCAGGTTTTCCGGTGACTAAACCTCCTCATATTTACCATGAAATTTTATTGTTTAGGAAGCATATTCAGAGTGGAAACTTCCCTGGATTAAAATAAAAAACCTGAAGGCATTTCACTTTACTAGTTTTTGTCTTCTCATCTTGTAAAATGTGTCTGTTTCTGTCCTCCTCACATGGTGAAAGCCATCATTAATGTGAAGTGTTGACTGCTGATCCCTCGAAAAAGGCCAACAAAATAACCTCTAGAACAAACAAAATGAGCTTCTTGCTTACGGCAGTAACAGACTCTACCTTGAGAGAACCTAAGTACCATCTTGGAAGTAGAAGGTTGAGGATGGGATATTTAAAAGGTTTTGGGGTCTGGCTTAAGATACAACTGCCAATGTGGGAGGCTGATTGGGATTGGGCAATATTTCTGATAAAATTATTGGATACAATGAGGCACTTTTTGAAAATGAGTATTGTAAATAGTCATTTGGTAAACCTAGGTTAACAATCTATTTTTCTGCAAAGGGAGCCCCTGAAATAAACAATAAAGTTACTTTCAACCTCGTTAACCTGAGAAATAATTTCCTGGAATAGTTAAGTCATGCCCATGCAAATAGTTGCAAACAAGCTTTTTTTTTTTTTTTTCAATCCCTACAAAGCTGTGTGGCTATAGGTGACTTAGTTCTTGGGGATTATAGTCACAGAGGGCTGTATTAGAGCAATCAAGGTAGTTTCTTTAGTTCCCCTGACCATATTCTCTTTTAAAAGACATAAATATGCTTGCATACTTCCCGAGGGGGCAGTGAGCATAACTGAACCATAACAAACTTGCAAGCTCTGGCTATAATTGATTGAACCAGGAATGGGTCAGGACAAGAGGAAGACATGAAAAGATTAGCTAGCCACCTCATATTCGTGATCTATGATTTATGGTCTGATGTTAAAAAGCAGAACTGAGATAATTATGTTTACTATAGTCTGGAATCCAAAATCAGGAAATTCAGAGTAGCTAGAATTAGGGGCAAAAATAACAAGTTGTATTTAGGGATATCATAATGTAGAGTCTGAGTAGGGACCATTGTAAGTCAAAGATGTGTGCAAGAAAGAATAAAGAGGGACTACAAATGATAAGTAATCTGTCAAGCAGAAGTAAAACGAGAACACGGGAACAGATAACAGAGAGAACTAGAAAAATCATGAAATAGAGAACACTGGGCTCATTAAAGAGGGAACATTGAGTTCTTTAAGGAGCCCTGGTGGAATAATGGTTAAGCATTTGGCTGCTAACCAAAAGGTCAGCAGTTCAAATCCCCCAGCCACTACTTGGAAACCCTATGGGACAGTTCTGCTCTGTCATATAGGGTTGCTATAAGTTGGAATCACTTGATGGCAGCTTTTTTTTCAATTACCCTTTAATTATAGTTTCTATATATGCATACCTCACCACTACCACTGAGGGACTGCAGAGCAATGAAAATGCTTTAAGTTAATATCTCAAAAATATTCTCTGAACAGCTATTAAGTTTGCATAATAATTGATCTAATTGTATCTTTAAATGCTTTTCAAACCATCTACCTTCCAATCGTATAATGTTCACAACCCTGACAGACCATTTTGTTCTGTCTTCTAATCATTTGCATATTTTGATCTCTCTCTAGAAGAATATCCAGTTCAAAATTAGCTGACATAATCCTATTCAGAGTTCAGTTTTTGTCACTGGTAAGACGTCATCTAATTATTGTTGTTGTTATTACTATTACTATTTGGTGGATACCGGGCTGGAAAGGAAATTCAGTTCCAGAAAATATTGTCATGTCTAGGACTGCCAAGACACGTAGCTCTGGGTCTTCATTCAGACCTTCTAGTTTCCTTTTCATCTCGCTTCTAATGTTCACATCTCCTGTGAAGTCTCTTTTAAACTACCCCATACACAAGAGAGATAATTGCTTCTGCTTCTTTGTTGCCATAATATTTCTTTGTCATACGACTTTTGTAATTCTTACAGTATCTATGTATGATTCTGTGGCTCAACTATGTCCTCTTTCAGGTCAGAGAATATATCTTATTCACTTCTTTTATACTAGTGCTAACCTATTGTTGACAATCAAGGAAAGAGGAGCTAAGAGCTCCAGTTTTTAAGCTGATCATTCAAATACAGCTCTGCACTTCCCTCTCCCCTACATGGCTCAGTAGGTGGAGGCAGGAACACTGCGGGTTCCTGTAGCCACCACTCAAACCACAGTAAATAGTGGCAGACTCACAACTTTTACAAGTAGCCACCACCTCAAACCACTCTGTATCGGTAAGAGTAGACGATAAACTACCTCAATAAGAGAACAGAAAATGAAGAGATTCCAGCGAGATGGAATTTCATTTTTCTTTTTTGTAATAGTCCAGTGCAGGCTGTTTATGTCTGTTCAAAAAGAGGGAAAAGAGAAGGTAAAAAACAGTTATTGATTCAAAGGCGTTCTCAAATCCAGCCAGGCAAATTTCAGCGTGTTTCAAGACCTGGGGATAAACTTCAATAGCTTGCTGAACCGTTCTCTGGGCTCTTGGCTCCCTTCTCTGAGCCGTCTTTTTCATGAAAGCTTAGCATGCACTAGCATCTGAGTAGTTTTATTAGCCTACTTCCTGATAGTAGGATATTAAGGATCCTAAAGCCCTTTTTCATTGGGTGCTCTCTTTGTCCGTTACAGTCCAGGTGGAAAGTGTTCTGCTGGTAAAATTTTTCAAGAACATTGTGCGCTTTATGTGGATTTCATGAGAATTGCCTCCTTTAGACAAAAGAGTGTCCACAGATCTTTCTGAGATAGTCCCATTTCTGTCTTTGGCTCCTGTTGAAAGGGATGAGAGACAACACCCTTAAAGTTCCTAGAGGCCCTCTAGTTTGATTGAGAAGATCAGTGAAGCACACCCTTAATCTTTTGAAAAGGCCCTTAGGGTGACTGAATTCTCCAACCTTTTGATCTTCCTGGGTTTTCAGCGAAGGTTATACAACCACACCCTCAGCTTTTTCTATTATGTTCCCCCAAATTCTACCAACCTTCACCCACTGCCAGATTTCAAAACCACTTCCACATATAAGGGATTTGTCAAAGTAGCATTCAATTTCAAGTACCAAAACTTACATCAGTTTTCTATTGCCATGTAACAAATTATCACAAACCCAGCAGCTTTATTATCTCACCATCTGTAGGTCACAAATCCAGGAAGGTTTGATTGGGTTTGCTGTTTATGTCCATATTTCCTTGCAGGCTGTTGGCTGGAATCTTCTCTCTCAGCTCCTGAAGGCTGTCCACATTTTCTCTCCTGTGGCCCGTTCCTTCTTTAAGCAAGCAATGGGACTTGCTAAACACACATGAACGTAGTGACTGCTTGTTTCTTGTTAGTGTAAGTTTCAAGATGGGGACTTCCTGATGTTGGCAGCCATGAGCATCAAAAGGAGAAGAAACCATGGGAAACTATGCCTGAGAAAGAAGTGGGAGCGACCTTATCTGATTCTCTTTTTGTGGGGGCACACAGAAAGATCTTTTTAGTTATATGAATCTTCATGAAAAGCCGGCAAAGGAAACATCATAGAGCTTCTCAACAACTGTCAGGCTAAGTAAAGCACACCTCAACAGAAAGTTTAGAGCATGGACCAATGGAGAAACTAATGAGGGACCAGATATTCCTCTCTCATGGAATCTTCACAGATGGAAAGGCTAGATGAAGCTAAACATCCTTCAAAAAAAAAAAAAAAAAAATCAAACTTGCCATGTAATTGATAGCCAACCAGCCAAGAGCTGTTTGCAGTTACCAAACAAAACCTTGGATTGTGGGTGTGGCTCAATCAGCAGCTGTTCAGACTCAAGTGGAACCCGCCTCCTCTTGCCCATTGTCCTCAAAGTGCTGGATATGGCTCAAGCCAATCAAATTCAGTTTACTAGCCTACATGCCAAGGAAAAAAATGCAATTTGTCTTACTGCACCTACACCCCATGATAGCCTATGTAGTTCATAATGTTTGTATGTACTTCCTTGTGAGAGATGGTATAAAAGTTCTGCCTCCCTTTGTTCAAGGAGCTTGATTTGAGGTATACATCTCCTTGCTCCTTGCCAGCACGCATGCAATAAATGCTCTTCCTCCCTCCTCACCTCGATGTGTCAGGAGAAGCCACACCGAGCAGGTCCTGTTTGGGTAACATAATTAGGGACCAGCAAATCAGCAAGAGAGAAGCCCTGGTGGTGCGTGGCTGCTAACCGAAACTTCAGCAATTCAAACCCACCAGCTGTTCCATAGGAGAAAGAAGAAGTCGGCTTCTGCAAAGATTTACAGCCTTGGAAACCCTATGGGACAGTTCTACTCTTTTCTATAGGGTCCTATGAGTTGGGATCAACTTGATGGCTACGGGGAATCAGCAAGAATCTGCACCAGAACAAAAGTCAGGAAAGCCTGGGAAAGTGCTCCTCGGCCTTCTATGGTCCCTGTCAGCTGTCCATCTTTTTATTCTTGTCTTCAGCCAGGCCAGGAGAGAAGGAAAGAAAGAGTAGGCGGCACATCCTTCCCTTACATGGTGCTGGAGAGACTAGAGTGACAGAGTAGATAATGCCCTCTCATTATTTCAGATCCCTCTATTCTGCATCAAACCTGCTCTATGGGACAGTAGTAAAGGAGTTTTCAACTGAATTGAAAATGGAAGTTTCAAACTTGGCCTAAACTTTTAGTAACCAAATGTAACCAGAAAGTCATGCAAACTGCCATATGTCACTAAAATCTGAGAAAGGGCAATTCAATGGAATAGTAATTGGAGAACAAAATAAACATCTCCATGTTTATACTTCACCAAATAGTAACTCCTCAATAAGCCTATTATATTTTATAAATAATTCCTAAATAACTATAATAACAAGAATAGATAATTATTAAATACTGGTTCTGTGGCAGGCACTGTAATCAATGACTTACATGAGTTATCTTATTAAATTACCAAAGTGTCTTTGTGAGGTTAGTATGCTTATTATCCTCATTTAATAATACCAGGAACTGAGCCTTCGGTAATAGCCTGCTCACAATCACTGAGATAGAATGTGGTTGGTTTGACATTCAAATAAAGCCTGTATGATCTCAGAGCTTATTTTTTGGGATAAGTATCTGGGATAAAGTAATTATAAATAGATAATTATCTTGCAAGAACAAAGTCCAGTGTGGAGTAATGATCTTTAGTACAGGATTCTAAATGGGGCATTACTGCATTTGATAAAATAAAACCTGTGTTTTGTAGAAAGAAAGCATGGAAGGAAGAAAGGAAAGAAGGAAGGAAAAAAGATGGCATCATATTATGTGTCAGTGCTTAATGAAAAACAAAATTTCAAAACATAATGGTGAAAATTATGAGAATTTTCTTCCCCCTTGAGAAGCTTCAGCACAGGCATTGTTAGTGCTAGAAAATCTTGAATACATGAAGAAAAGCAGCACTGTTTAGAGCATTATACTAGAAGTCTATAGCCAAAGGGGCCTGATTTCTTAGAGATTACCCAGATTCAAAAATCAAGACATTTGCAGACCCCAGAAGAGTCTATAGAATGATAGAGTGCTGAATATGGGAGATAAATATAAAGTAGCTGATTGATCAGAATGCAACACTACTGAGCATGGGCAAGAGGTAAAGTAAGTCAAAAGCCCTCTTCAGGGGCATACATGTATGATGAAATCAGTTTCCATATTAATAAAGAGATTTTTTAAAGATTAAATCAGTATCACAAAGCAAGCAATACAATCAGTACTTTCCTATTTTTAATGTTGATTATAGTAATAATGCCATTAGAGAAATTAAGAATGTTTGTATATTTTTACTAAAAGTTGAATAATACAATTTTTATATCAATCATGTTTCAAGCATCTTTATTTTAACAGGAAAATTATGGAGTTAACATTAATCTTTTTTTATAATTTTTCTTTTTGCAAGCGGTACAACAGTGGACTGATAGGGCTGGGGATTGAATACATCAAGCTATTTGAATCCATGATTAATGGCTAGGTGTCACAAACCATATTTAAAACCTAGAAACAAGAATCTGAACATAATTACCATTTTACAGAGTTTCATATCTCTTGTCCAGAATTAGTCTTAGGTACGACACCTAAGGAGTGTGACAGAATAAAACTATACCAAATACCTAGTCTCTGCAGAAATCAAGTATAGCACATGACATAATACAAAAACTAAGCTGTAAACGTACAGGAGAATAGACCAAAGTGACAGATTCTGGTGGAGAATGCCCTCTTGCTTGGAAGAAGTGAGACAAGGAGCTACACAAGTAAATTCTTAAATCTGTAGTTTTTAATCTGGGACTAAAAACAGTGTTGAAAAAAAATGTTGAAAAGCAAAGATGCTACCTTGAAGACTAAGGTGTGCCTGACCCAAGCCATGGTATTTTCAATCACATCATATACGTGCAAAAGCTCGACGATGAATATGGAAGACCAAAGAATGACGCCTTTGAATTGTGGTGCTGGCAAAGAATATCGAATATACCATGGACTGCCAAAACAACGAACAAATCTGTCTTGGAAGAAGTACAACCAGAACGTTCCTTAGAAGCAAAGATGGCGAGACTATGTCTTACACACTTTGGACATGTTATCAGGAGGGTCAGTCACTGGAGAAGGACATCATGCTTGGTAAAGCACAGGGTCAGTGAAAAAGAGGAAGACCCTCAATGAGGTGGATTGACACAGTGGCTGCAACAATGGGCTCAAGCATCACAACGACTGTGAGCATGGGGCAGGACTGGACAATGTTTTGTTCTGTGATACATAGGGTTGCTTTGAGTTGGAACTGATTCCACCGCACCTAACAGCAACAAAAAAAAAAAAAAAAAAAAAAAACAGTCTAGGTGGCCTGCTGGGATGCAAGTAGAAAAACGGCACTTGTTCCAGACAAAGGAACCAGAAGTGAAACTGAACACTAAAGAGAGGAAGAATCATGACAGGGGAAAATGAGAGACGAGATTCCAAAACTCTGTCCACCAACCTCTCTGACTGGCCTCTGTACTATATATGCTTAGAGCAAACTCAAAGCATTTTAGGTCAAGATGAAAGATATGGACTCCTATTACAGCTACTGCAGTCGTGTAAGAAAATAAAAGAATCTTAGAATCTCCACAACACATTATTTATTACCCTTAGAAAACCATCAAAAAATAAGTAAGATTAAAAAAAAAAAATGAGGAAATAGAAAGCATTATCAAGAAAAAATAAATAAGTTAGTCCATTCCTAAGATGAATCACAAGTTAGAACTAACAGACAAGGATTTCAAAGAAATGAGTTTAACAATCTTGAGTAATGTTAAGGAAAACATGTTTTTAATTGTTGAAAATTTCTGCAGATAAATGGAAACTACTAGCAGATGGATAGAAACAATTACAAAGGAACTATTGGAAATTTTAGAATTTAAATATGCAATGTCTGAAACCAACAACAAAAAGCACTTGATGGAATCAACAACCAATAGAACAGAAGACATATTAAGTGGACTTAGAGATATATCAATAGAAATTATTCAAGGTGAAGAGTGGGAAAAAATATTGAAGAGAAAAAAATGAACAAAGGTTTGGATTCATTATGATTCATTAGAGAAAAATCAAACAGTTCAATATAAATGTAATCGGAATATCGGAATGAATGAAGAGATTGAATAGAGTATAAATATATTTCAAGAAATAATGTCCAAAATTTATCCAAATTTGATAGAAGATGGAAATTAGCAGATATAAGATGCTAACCAAACACCAAGCAGAAAAAACACATAGAAGCCCATCCAAGGCACATCATGGTAACATTTTTGTAAACCCAAATGACAACGAAGTCTTGAAAGTAGCAAATAATGATATAGTGCATACAGAACAACATTCTGATTAACAGTTGGCTTCCCATCAGAAACCAGGGATGCCAGAGGATAGTGAAACAACATCTTTAAAGTTCTAAAAGAAAACAAACAAGAACAACAAAATCTGCCAACAAACAATTCTATATCCGGTGAAAATACCATTCAAGAATGAAAATGGAATAAAGACATTTCTGATAAAAGAATGTGTTGCCAGCTGACCTGTAGTATAACAAATACTAAGGAAGTTATTCAGGTTGAAAGCAAAGCTGCTAAATGAAATTCTAATGCTTAGAAATTATAAGCAGCAACGTAGATATAAATAGTGAGTAAAACAAAATAGTATTTTTTATTTCTACCCTTTTCCTTTTAATTTCTTTTTAAATAATATCCATTTTTCTTTTTTACAAAATTATTATAGTTATATATATGTATTATATATATGAAATAACTTGCCATTTTTATTCTTTTTAAGTGCACAATTAAGCGACATTAATTATATTCACCATGTTATGCTACCATTGCAATTAACCATTTCTAAAAGTTTACTCACTCAAAATAGAAACTCAGTACTCCCTCAGCATTAACTCCCATTTCCTTTTTTCCCAGCCCCTTGTTACTGCTAATAACCTTTGGTCTTTATGCATTTGTCAATTGTAGATACTTAATATAAGTCAGATCATACAATATTTTTCTTTTTGTGATTAACTTATTTCACTCACCATAACATTTTCCAGGTTCATCTATGTTGTAACATATATCAGAATTTCATTTGTCTTTATTGATGAATAATATTCTGTTATATGGATACACCACATTTTGTTTATCCATCTGTTGACGGAAACCTGAGTAGTTTCCACCTTTTGTACATTGTTAATAATGCTTCAATGGACATGAGTGTACAAGTATCTTTTGGCGTCCTTGCTTTCAAGTCTTGTGGGCATATATCTAGGAGTAGAATTTCTGTGTCATATGGCATTCTATGTTTAATATTTTGAAAAACTACCAAATTGTTCTCCACAAAGTCTACACCATTTTACAATACCACCAAATTTATGTTCCCTGAGCATCTAGAGGACTGGGAGAAGGGCATTTGTGG
This sequence comes from Trichechus manatus latirostris, assembly GCF_000243295.1. Lineage (NCBI taxonomy): Eukaryota > Metazoa > Chordata > Mammalia > Sirenia > Trichechidae > Trichechus > Trichechus manatus. The sequence goes on along the minus strand of NW_004443959.1, from coordinate 4,467,702 downwards.
GGAGAATGCAGTGAAGAAAGAAAAATAGAAAGGTACCATAGATAATAGAGAGTAAGGAAGCTTGGATTATATTCCCAAATTAGCTACTAAATATCTTGTAAAATTATGTAACTCTCTCTGGACACATTTCCCTGTGTCTCCTTCAGATCTGACTATGATTTTCATTTTGGAGCTCTTCATCGTTACATCATGTTTTCTGTTTATGTGTCTATACATAAGAGTTCCTGGGTGGCGCAAACAGTTAACTGCTCAAATATTAGCTGAAATGTCGGCTGTTTGAACTCACCCAGAGGTGCCTCTGAGAGGCCTAGAGATCTGTTTCCAAAAGTCACAGCCTTGAAAACCTTATGGAGCAGTTCTGCTCTGCACACGTGGGGTCGCCAAGAGTCAGAATCAACTCAATGACAACTGACAACAGCAATCACTTCAAAAGTATTCATGGTCTCATTCCTTTCTCTCCCCATATCTCAATTTTCCACAATTTCCTGCATAGGAAAACAAACGGCTGCCATTGACTCTCTTCCAGGGTTGGCACTTAATTAATCATCCCGTTTTCAAGCACCTAGTATCTGTTTGTCTTGTCATTTCATCATCGCCCAATTACTTTATACAATTTTGCATTTGAAACACTTTGGTGTACTTGTTATAACACCTATTAAACTTTCTTCTCAAGCTTTGAACTCACTCAGGATCCATAATGGATTATCTTATTATCTCAGCCTCTAAGATAACTGTAGAAGGATTGTGATTTGCATGAAGTATATCTTCTGGGGTGTATAAAGGACCAAGATGACAGGATTGAAGCATCAGGCTTTCCACTTAATTAGTTCCACCCAAATGTCTGAAATTTTTCACTCCCGAGTTTCGGCAACAATTATGCTTAATAAAACTGGCAGCAGTAATATTTTATTTGTGAATTAAGGGCTTTTTAATAGAGATATGTTACCTCATCACCTACTTCTGCTTCCTAGAGTCTAAAACATACAGATGTGAAGGTAAATAAAAACTCCTGTTTCTGAGTTTTTTTTTTTTAATTTTTGTCATCTCTTGAATTAGTATTAATAAGTTTAGAAAGTGAGGAAGAGAGCTAAAGAAATTAATAAACACACAAATTCCATAAGACTCATAATAAGTGTCTTCTTTGGGTATTATGGAACCCCTGGTGGTATAGTGGTGAAGAGCTATGGCTGCTAACCCAAAGACTGGCAGTTCAAATCCACCAGGCGCTCCTTGGAAACCTTATGAGGCAGTTCTACTCTGTCGCTATGAGTTGGAATTGACTTGATGTCAATGGGTTTTCTTTTTTTTTGGTGGGTATTATGTTCTAAAAGAAATAGGTAATTCCATATCCTATTTCCTCTTGAAAACATTATATAGAACAAAACTGTCTTCAGTTTTGCAATGATATATAGGGAAGATGGTTTCTGGATGAGGCTGGGAAGTTTTAAGCAGGACCACTCAAAATTTCTTTTCCTTTGAAATCTCAGCTAACATGTTTGTCTATCAGTCCTTCCCCTACATTTCCATTCAAAGTATGTCTGTCTTTCCCTGGAGTTTATAATAGCCTTACTAAATGAACAAACACAAGTTGTTACTGTTAGATGTCATCAAGTTGGCTCCAACTCATAGCAATCATATATATAATAAAACGAAACACTGCCTGGTCCTGAGCCATCCTCACAATCATTGCAATGTTTGAGGCCATTGTTGCAGCCAGTGTCTCAGTCTATCTCATTGATGGTCTCCTGCTTTTTCTCTGACCCTCTACTTTACCAAGTGTTATAGGTTGAATTTTGTCCCCCCCAAAAAATATATGTCAACTTGGCTAGTCCATGATTCCCAGTTTTGTGTGATTGTCTACCATTTTGTCATCTAATGTGATTTTCCTATGTGTTGTAAATCCTAACTCTCTGATATTAATGAGGTGGGATTAGCAGCAGTTATGTTAATGAGGCAGGACTCAATCTACAAGAATAAGTTGTGTCTTAAGTCAATCTCTTTTGAGATATAAAAGAGAGAAGCGAACAGCGAGACGGGGGATCTCATACCACCAAGAAACAAGAACCAGGAGAATAGCACGTCCTTTGAACCCGGAATTATTGCACTGAGAAGTTCCTCTACTAGGGAAGATTGATGACAAGGACCTTCCCCCAGAGCCAACAGAGAGAGAAAGCCTTCCCCTGGAGCTGTAACCCTGAGTTTGGACTTCTAGCCTCCTAGACTGTGAGAAAATACATTTCTCTTTGTTAAAGCCATCCACTTGTGGTATTTCTGTTATAGCAGCACTACATGTCTAAGATACCAAACATGATGTCCTCCTCCAGGATTGGTTCCTCCTGATAACGTTTACAACGTAAGCGAGAGGAAGTGTGGTCATCCTTGCTTATAAGGAGCATTCTGGGACTACCACCTTCAAGATAGATTTGTTCATTCTTCTGGCAGTCCATGTTTTATTCAATGTTCTTTACCAACACCGTAATTCAAATGCTTCAGTTTCGTTGTCCAGCTTTTGCATGCATAAACACATAAAAGTCTTAAAACGGCTTGAAAAGTGTGTTTGTCAAGAAAGGTATCCATTGATTGTATATGAGAGGAAAGCAGTAGGGGCAGGTGATCCATGTTGTTCCCTCTCCCTAAAATATTCTCTTGTCCTCACCCATGTTCTTCAAGATAACTCATACTGAAGCTTCAACTGCCATTCAAATATTACTTCTCTCAAAAAACCTTTTCTGAATCCTAAATTGATTTTGTTTCCTCCAGGAATTTCACAGAGCACCTGAACAATTCCAGTTATGGTATTTTTCATGCTCTACCATAATGATTAGCTTAATTGACTGGCTCTCTATGTGAAAAAAAAAAAAATAAGAGAAAAAAAATAACAAAGATCTTTAGATTTTCTGTGACATTTTAGAATTTATTCACATTCAAATCCTGATGTTGGAGTGTAATACTAACTGAAATTTAGGCTTATATGCCATATTTAAATTTATAAATAGATCACAATAATTTTGGGCTATTTGTGTAATTTTAGTATATTGTTATAAACTGTTTGTCACAGATTTCTTCTCTTACCAGATTCATTATCAATAGTGATCCTTTATACTCCGTATTAGAGCTTACTTCTCTGAAAGAGGAATATTCCCGGAAGATAAGGAAACGTGGCCTCCAATCAGACTAAACTGATTTTGTTCACTTACACATTTTTGTTACTTAAGGCAAATTCCTTAAAATATTCCTTACTTATTTTCTGAATATATAAAAAAGGGACAATAATATGTTTATTGAAGTAGCAGCCTGGAAAGAGCACTCAACTGGAGAGCAAGGGTAACACTTCCCAGATATGTAATCATCAATACACTTGTCTCACACTTTCCATGTAATGCAGATTCTATGTTTGTTCCTAGATGTATAGTATTTGGTGCATAGTAATCCTTTATATATGTATTTAACTAAAGAGCATGTTTGCATTTTAACTCTGCCACTTACTACCTAAGATTCATTTTTACCATAAATCTTGGTATTATGACTGTTTTGACAAGAGGTTCTATCAGGCCCAAGTATTTCATGCTTGTATGGCTCCAGGTAACTGTTGAGCATAATTAGAAATAACTTCAGGCCAGAGTCTATTGTCAGTACTTATGGAGTTAATATTAGCAGAATGAGAAAGCAAGGATTCAGGAATTTGTGTATAAACCAAAGTTAGAGACTGGAAAGAAATTGATTGACCAGCTGGCTTCAGTGATATAAGAGGTACATTTTCAGAGTACATTTAACTCCTATATCTGATATTTTCAATATGGTGGTCTTAGATAAGTCTTAAAATAAATATTATTTTATTCATCTATAAAATTGGATAATAACCCATAACTCATAATACTGCCTTGAGAATAAAGTGTTATATTGGGTAAAAATATTTTGTAATATACAGGGCGTATGACATTATCTCTACCCCACAATATTTTTCTATCATCTGCTCAAATAGATATTTTCAATCTCTTTGTCTCAAAGGCAAAATCTCAGTGGAATTGAACGCATGTTTTGAATTAGCCATGGACTAAATACTAGATAATGGGATGGTGGCTTATTTGTGCAGGATTTGGGGATTGGAAGACAGAGTTAAGAAAAAAAGAAAACAAAAAAACAGGGGGAGGGAACATAAACAGTAAACTGTGATAGATAGTAGAATTAATTATTTGCTTACTCAAAGCCAGACCAAGTCTAAGTCTGGAAAATTTCAAGGGTGCTCTTCTGCCTCGAGTATCAACAATGAAAAAGAAAAATTGGTGTTTTTATTAATGGATTATTTGGTCTTTAATGGCAGTTTAGAATGTTCTACTATGCCTTCTTGGTCCATAGAAAAATGCCTAACAGAGAGGACTTTCTAAACCTAGTTGAAAAATGAATAAATGAGTGGATAGACGGATGGTTAAGTGGATGAAAGGATAACTACATTAGTATGAACGTTTTAAGCATCTAGGTTTCAACAAATAACACAAAAACACACAAACACCCATGCCATTTTGCCACATAGGGGAATGTTCATAACAATATGTCCCCATGCAAGAGGAAATTGCTAGCCCTGTGTTGAAATTTTCAGAAAACCTTATTATTGCCCAGGACTCCTTTGTGAAGCTCTAACACAGCTCAAATGTCATGAAGCTGAGCAAGACATGCTAACTCCTTGAGATATAGGATCCAGCCACAAATTTTAAAGTAAGGGCCTCTCCTTCTGGTCTGCAGAGTATGTAGATTATAATGACAGACCTCTTTACACAGGCGCTATCCATACTAAATCTTGACTGTTACTGATGAACTACTCATGGGGTCTCAGTAGAGTCAAAATGCAATTTGATGTGAATGGGAGGCACAGATGGCAAAATTATCACTATATAACCCACAGAAGGAAACGATATGACCACTGTTAATTGTTTTTCAAAATTTTGAATTAGGAATATTTACATGATGTCGTTGTTGCTGTTCTTAGGTGCCATCGAGTTGGTTCAGATTCATAGAGACCCTATGTACTACAGAATGAAACACTGCCCAGTCCTGATCCATGCTCACAATCGTTGTTATGCTTGATCCCATTGTTGCAGCCACTGTGTCAATCCATCTCCTTGAGTGTCTTCCTGCTTTTCGCTGACCCTGTACTTTACCAAGCATGATGTCCTTCTCCAGGGACTGATTCTTCCTGACAACATGTCCAAAGTAAGAGGTAGTCTCGCCATCCCTGCTTCTAAGGAGCATTCTGGTTGTACTTCTTCCAAGACAGATTTGTTCATTCTTTTGGAAATCCATCATGTATTCAATATTATTTGCCAACACCACAATTCAAAGGTGCAATTCTTCTTTGATCTTCCTTATGCATTGTCCAGCTTTCATGATTGAAAATACCATGGTTTGGGTCAGGCACACCTTAATCTTCAAGGTGACATCTTTGCTCTTTAACACTTTAAAGAGGTCTTTTGCTGCAGATTTTCCCAATTCAATGCATCTTTTGATTTCTTGACCGCTGCTTCCATGGGTGTTGATTGTGGATCCAATAAAATGAAATCCTTGACAACTTTAATCTTTTCTCCATTTATCATGATGTTGCTTATCGGTCCAATTTTGAGGATTTTTATTTTCTTTATGTTGAGGTGTAATCCATACTGAAGGCTGTAGTCTTTAATTTTCATCAGTAAGTGCTTCAAATCATCTTCACTTTCAGAAAGCAATGTTGTGTTATCTGCATAACGCAGGTTGTTAATGAATCTTCCTCCAATCCTGATGCCCCATTCTTCTTCATATAGTCCAGTTTCTCAGATTAATTGTTCAGCATACAGATGGACTAGGTATGGTAAAAGGATACAACCATGATGTACACTTTTCCTGACTTTAAACCATGCAGTATCTTCTTGTTCTGTTCGAACAACTGCCTCTTGATCTATGTACAGTTTCCTCATGAGCACAATTAAGTGTTCTGGAATTCCCATTCTTTGCAATTTTTATCCATAATTTGTTATGACCCATACAGTTGAATGTCTTTGCATAGTCCATAAAACACAGGTAAACATCTTTCTGGTATTCTCTGCTTCCAGCCAGGATCCAGCTGACATCAGCAATGATATTCCTGGCTCCATGTCCTCTTCTGAATCTGGCCTGAATTTATGGCAGTTCCCTGTGCTGCAGCCGATTTGGACTGATGTTCAGCAAAATTTTACTTGCATATGATATTAATGATATTGTTCAATAATTTCCACATTCTGTTGGATTGTCTTTCTTGGGAATAAGTATAAATATGAATCTCTTCCAGTCGGTTGGCCAGGTATCTGTCTTCCAAATTTCTTGACATAGACGAATGAGCACTTCCTGCACAGAATACATTTGTTGAAACATCTCAATTAATATTCTGTCAATTCCTGGAGCTTTGTTTTTTGCCAATGCCTTCAGTACAGCTTGTACTTCTTCCTTCAGTATCATCAGCTCCTGATCATATGCTACTTCTGGAAACGGTTGAACGCCTACCAATTCTTTTTGATATAATAACTCTGTCTATTCCTTCCATCTTCTTTGATTCTTCCTGCATCGTTTAATATTTTCCTCATACAATCCTTCACTATTGAAATTCGAGGCTTGAATTTTTTCTTCAGTTCTTTCAGCTTGAGAAATGCCCAGCATGTTCTTCTCTTTTGGTTTTCCATCTCCAGGTGTTTGCACATGTCATTATAATACTTTACTTTGTCTTCTGGAGCCACCCTTTGAAATCTTCTGTTCAGTTCTTTTACTTCATTATTTCTTCCTTTTGCTTTAGCTACTCGACAGTCAAGAGCAAGTGTCAGTATCTCTTCTGACATCCATTTCTGTCTTTTCTTTCTTTCCTGTCCTTTTAATGACCTCTTGCTTCCTTCATGTATGATGCCCTTGATGTCATTCCACAACTCACCTGGTCTTTGGTCGTTAGTGTTCAATGCATCAAATCTATTCCTGAGATGGTGTCTAAATTCAGGTGGGATATACTCAAGGTCGTACTTTGGCTTTTGTGGACTTGTTCTAATTTTCTTCAGTTTCAACTTGAACTCACATATGAGCAATTGATGATCTGTTCTGCAGTCGACCACTGGTCTTGTTCTGACTGATGATATCGAGCTTTTCCATCGTCTCCTTCCACAGATGTAGTCAATTTGAATCCTGTTATTCCAGCTGGCAAGGTTCAAGTGTATAGTCCCTGTTTATGTTGGTGAAAAAGATGTTTGCAATGAAGAAGTCGTTGGTCTTGCAAAATTCTATCCTGCCATCTCCAGCATCATTTCTCTCATCGAGGCCATATTTTCCAACTACCGATCCTTCTTCGTTTCCAGCTTTTGCATTCCAATCATCAGTAATCATCAATTCATCTTGATTGCATATTCGATCAATTTCAGACTGCAGAAGCTGGTAAAAATCTTCAAGTTTTTCATCTTTGGCCTCAGTGGTTGGAGAGTAAATTTGAATAACCGTTGTATTAATTGGTCTTCCTTGTAAGCATATGGATATTATTCTATCACTAACAGTGTTGTACTTCAGGATAGATGTTGAAATGTTCTTTTTGATGATGAATGCAATGTCATTCCTCTTCAAGCTGTCATTCCCTGCATAGTAGACCATATGATTGTCCAATTCTAAATGGCCAATACCAGTCCATTTCAGCTCATTAACGCCTAGCATATTGATGTTTATATTTATGTTTCCAATTTTGCTAGATTCTTGCTTCGTGTATTCCACGTTCTATTTATTAATGGATGTTTGCAGTTGTTTCTTCTCATTTTGTGTCATGCCCATCAGCAAATGAAGGCCCTGAAAGCTTGACTCCATCCATGTCATTAAGGCCGATTCTACCTTGAGGAGGCAGCTCTTCCCCAGTTGTCTTTTGAGTGCCTTCCAACCTGGGGGGCTCATCTTCCCGCACTCTATCAGACCATGTTCCACTGCTATTCATAAGGTTTTCACTGACAGAGGGTCTGGAAGCTCAGCTGAAACCTGTCCACCATGGGTGACCCTGCTGGTATCTGAATACTTGTGGCATAGCTTCCAGCGTCACAGCAACATGCAAACCCCTGCAGTATGACAAACTGACAGACATGTGGGGGATTTATATGATAGATTTTTAGAATTATAGAATTATATAACCAGAGTGCCTGACTGAGACTCCTCATAGTTCGTAAATGGTCATCTTTGCTCCCAAACGTCTTCCTCCTTTTAGACCAATCGTGTTGCAAATTTAGTATTCATATCTGATCTTGTCATCTCCTGGGTTTAATTTAGTCCATTCCTTTCCATTGCGTTTGAAACAAGTCCACACTTTAACATTGTATGCAAGGCTTCTTTGGTCTGGATTCTATATGTATATCCAGTTTCTTTGCTCAGCACTGTGTGTCTTAACCTTTATAGTCCAATAAATCAGAGCATGTTTTAGTTCCTCTGAACGTTATGCCAGCTCATGCTCCTATCCCTTCATTCTTTCTATTCCCTCTGCCTGAAATGTTCTACTCTCCCACCAGTTTTTCACATGGAGAAGGCTAGTCATCTCTCAAGAATTAACTATCTTCTCCAGAAATCCTTCTCTAACACCTCAAATTTTGCTAAGTTACTCCTTTTCAGTGTTTCTTCCTTTTTCAGGACGCTTAACATACTATATTTAACTTATCTGATAGATATTTTTCTCCCTCTCTAGACTTGAATATCACCAAGAGAAAAACACATGCCAAATTCATCTTTGAATCTCTTGGGCTTGGTGAGTATCAAATGTGTGTTTGATAAAATTTATTGAAGTAAGTGTTAAGACATAACTTATTTGAATTAAATACCATATGGTGGCCTAAGGATTGTATCTCCTGAGACAAAAAAGTAAAAACAAACCAACAATCCAAACGCACTATTATAGCCTGAATATAAAGCTTAACACCAGTGATTTATCTGGAAAACAAACTGGTTAATTTATGTTGTGCTGGGAAAGTTATTGTTGTAATAAATATTCCAGGCCTTCCAATTATCAACAGCCATAGAATCAAAATTCTGGGTGTTATGGAAGAGCTTTGATTGTATTTTCCTATAGTAAATGTGTTTGCTTTGTTTTATTTCTTTGAAATGGCTGTTACATAGTCTGTAACACTCAAGAGGTTATTTCTTTTTAAACTGGGCTTCTTTAATTTCAGATACCTAAATTGGCTATAATTCAGAGTGAAATGTGTCATTATAGTCTAATAGCATTTATAAATGTTCATAGATGTTAAATTATAAGCCATTCAGACTCTTAAAATAATGCCTGCACATGTAAGTTGGGCAGCACATAATGACAGAATTTATCTTTGTGTTTGGTTGCACAATCTATATTCATTCCCTGAACTATTTGAATATATCATTTAAACCTGGCTCTAAATCCTCTACTGGAAAGTATTTCTAATGGGCTCAATCTGTGCTGGTAAATAGAAGTGTGGGGGTGCTTATCTGTCTGGAAGAGTATGTGATTAAAATATTGCTGGAACCTCTTAATATTTCAATCTTGTCCAAATGATCCTAGGACAAAATACACCTTTAAAACAGTGATTGCTAGTATTTGGTCTGTGGGAATTTCCTGAGTATTCCCACCTCCAGTTATCTTAGTTTATTTTTATTTAATGACCACTGTTGCTCATACTCCTACTCTAGTTCTTATTTTATTGCATAAATTAAAATAATTTATTAAAATATTTTAAGTTATTGCTTTAATTATGTGTATCCTCAACTCAGAAACCTCAAAACACTTTACAATTCCATTTAATTGGAAAGTAAGTTTAAGTAGTAAGTGTACATAGTGAGTTCTTAATCAATTGAGTGATGAAATGCCTCAACAGAAGGATTTGTTGATATTACCTATGCTTTCATTGAATGGTCAATTCTAGTCTTCAAATTCTTTCCAGAAATGTAGGCTTGTCAAAATTCAAAATTCGTCTTGGGATGGTTTTAGAGTATAAACATTTGTAATAATGAGTTGCGTGAAATAATTACTGAGTTGAAAATTTGTTTGAGATTCCAATTAAGTTTATCAATCCTTGAGCTTGGATTTCTCAGATATTTAGGGGGTAAACATTCTGAGGCTCCCAAGCTATAAAATACATAGTTTGGGATAAATATTAAAATTTAAGTTGTTTTTTAAGCAAATAAGATTTGACAAAGATTTGGGGGAGGGGTTGTGTCAACAGAAACTCATGCTATACCCCAATATTGCGCTGCTTTGGATCATGGAGGAAGAGATGGTTTGTTGTTGTTGTTGTTTTGTTTGTTTTTCCTGCCCATAAATCCAGTGTCTCCAGCACACAATTTTGGGACATATTATCCACTGGAAGAATTTTGTTACTCATGGGAAGTTCAGAAACACTTGGTGAACTTCTTAAACTTTTCCTGAAATTTTAGGAATGCTTGTGAAACTTGCAAGCTAAGTACAAGAGACAATCTATAATGAAGGACTCTAGGTACAGACAGGTTCGTTTTGATCAAAATGTTAATTACTGGGAGTGATTATTGCATTGAGTTACACCGGAGAGGTTGTCTGATTTACCCCAGACAGCACAACTGGTAATCATCAGTGGTGTGTTTAGAATTCAAGAATCTTGACACTGAGGCTTCTATTTTGACCATCACACCACATGGGGTCCTAAAGTTCCCATATCTCCAGTCAGACATCTGCTTATTGTCTTTGTTATTATTTAATCCCTGTTTCCACTGATAAGATCCAGCTTTGAGTGCCAATTCTGTGCATACAGCTGTCTTATTCATGGTGATGAATACAGTAAGCCAGCCAGTTATGATGGAAGGCTGCACATTTTGGAATGAATTAGAGAATTAAACTGAAATTATAGTAATTATAGTAATTTTTTTGAGTAGAAAGACACAGTGGTAAGTCATCCTTATGACATGATCAAATTAACAATTCAATGGTTTATTATGGGACGTGGTCAACAACAAGGAACTTAACCCACATTTTAATAATCCTTAAAGATCATTTATTCATTCTATCTGTGCATTTTGTTTACACAATCATTATAAAATGACTTATTTTGTTTGGTAGCAAAAATGATATGGATAATGATAGTAATAATTGTAAAAGAATCAATTTACATATATAAAAATGATTTCAGGGAAAAATGTGAAGAACTTTCATCTGTAAAATAAAAAAAATTAGTTTTTTTTTTCCTATTTGTGCCTGTTACTGAAGTATGTTCTTGAGCAATTCACTTTCTATCAAGATTTGAAATCTGAAAAATGAGAGAAATGGAATAAATGAGAAACTTTCAAATTTATTTTAGTGGTTCAATTCTTTAATCAAATGGAAGAAGTGTACATGTATAAGATTGCAATAAGTAAAATAAATAGGGACCGGGTTGCTAAAGTGGAGTGAAGGAAAGGGACTTAAATCCCAGACATCTTGGCTCTTTCTTGTCCCTGCAATGGGCCTTAGAATCCTAAGGAGCATGATTTAGAAAAGCACCATACTAGGTCACTTTTAGTCCTAATATTAACCAATTAACATAAATTTGTGGAGGCTTTTTTCTACATGCTGAAATACGTTCACACATCCCAGTCTCTAAGTATGCAGAAATCCCTGGAAAAGAAATCAGAGATCAAAAGACACTAAGTCTATATTATTTTCTCATTAAAGCTTTTATTATCTGAACAGTCTGAATTCATATCTTTCACATTTTTGTCTTTGAGGTATTTTTTAATTTTTTTTTAGATTTATTTTAATTTTGGTGAAAATATATAAAGCAGAACACACACTCATTCCACAATTTCTGCATGCACAATTCTACGTGCTACGTTCCTCACATTTTGTCACCATTCTTGCTATCTCTACCAAGACTGTTTCCTCACCATTGACTTAGATTCATTACCCCCTAAAGTTTTCATCTATGCTTTAGAGTTACTGTTGTCCATTTGATCTCATATATATAATTCTTTAAAAGAATGCAATGCTCATGATGAACAATTTTTACTAATTTAGCTGAACTGTTGTTTTGTTTAAAGAACTTCAGTGGATTATTTTGGTTCATAGTTCGAAGATTTTTCTCAGAGTGACAGATTTGGGTGTTCCTCCACTCTTGGAGGGGCCCTGGTGGCACAGTGGTTAAAGTGCTCAGTTCAAATCCACCAGGCACTCCACGGGAGAAAGATGTGGCCATCTGCTTCCATAAAGATTTACAGCCTTGGAAACCCTATGAGACAGTTCTACTCTGTTCTATAGGGTCACTATGAGTAGGACTCAACTCCACTGCAATGGGCCTGTCTCAGTAGGTTTAGTAAGTCTACATTTTTTCCCTTTTGATCAGGATTAATCTATTTATTCCTTGGTAAAAGCATTTATTAATGGTAGCTAGACACCATCCAGTTCTGGTCTCATGGCAAGGCAGGCAGTAGTTATGGAGGCAGTTAGACCTGCAGTCTAGTTCCTTCTCTGATGCCTGGGCTGCCTTCTTTCTCTGCTGCTCCTGATGAATAGAGATCAATTATTGTATCTTGGGTGGCTGCTCAAAATATTTTAAGACCCCAGACACTACTCACCAAACTAGGGAGTGGAACAGTGATTATAAAAAACTGTATTACACTAATTGACTAGATAGTCCCATGAAGCCATGACCCTGTACCTTCCAGCCAACAGAACTAATTCCATTAGGTTTATGGATGTACCTAAGTAGTATCAGCAGCTTTACCCTCTTTTTTCTTTTTTTGACTGATGTTGTTGTAAAATTATATATAACACAATGTTTGCAGTTCACAGTTTTTCTGGTGTATAACTTAGTGGTATCAGTTACTCTTATCAAGTTAACTTGATGAGATTGATGCCAATTTTCCCATCACCATAAACATAAACCCACTACTTCCCAGAGAAAAATTCACTGTCTCCCTTCCCCTCCTGCCCCAGGTATCCATTAATAGCCATTGCTCTCTATATATTTACTTACTCTTGTCTTTTCATGTAAGTGAGGTCATACAGTATTTGCCCTTTTGTGATTGACTTATTTCACTCAACATAATGTCTTTGAGGCCCATCCACATTGTAGCACGTATCAGGACTTCATTTCTCTTTGTGGTTAAGTAATAGTCTATTGTATGTGTGTACTACATTTTGTTTATCCATTCATCTCTTGATGAACATTTAGGTTATTTCCACCTTTTTGCTATTATGAATAGTGCTACAATGAATATAGGTGTGCATATGTCTATTCACCTTGTTACGCTTAGATCCCTAAGGTATATACCTAGGAGTGGAATTGCTATGTCATATGGTAGTTCTATTTTTAATATTTTGAGGAACCACTGTACTGTTTTCCACAACAATTATAACATTTTACCTTCCCACCAGCAATGGAAGAGGGTTCCAATTTCCCCCCACCCTCACAAACATTTGTTATTTCTGTTGTTTGTTTCTTTGTGTTTTTTTGATCATTGCCATGTTAGTAGGGATGAGGTAGTATCTCACTGTAGTTTTCATTTGCATCTCACTAATGACTATGAACATCTTTTCATGTGTTTGTTAGCCTCCTGAATATCCTCTTTGGTGAAGTGTCTGTTCATGTTCTTTGCCCATTTTTTATTGTGTTATTTGTCTTTTTGTTGTTAAGTTGTAGAATTTTTATGTATATTTTGAATATTAGACTCTTATTGGATACATGATTCCCAAAGATTTTATTCCATTCTGTAGGTTTTCTTTTAACTCTTTTGATAAAGTCCTTTGATGAATGTGAGTTTTTAATTTTTATGAGATCCCAATGATCTGTTTCTCTTTTGCTGCTTGTGCGTATGTTGTTGTATTTAATAGTCTATCATTAAAAGCAATTAGGTCCCATAACTTTTATCCCTATATTTTCCTCCAAGAATTTTATGGTTTTAGGTTTAACATTGAGGTCTTCAATTCATTTTGAATTAGTTTTTGTGTATGGTGTGAGGTATGGCTCTTGCTTCATTTTTATAGACATGAAAATCCACTTTTCCCAGCACCGTTTGTTGAAGAGAGGGATCCTTCCCCATTGAATGATTTAGCACCCTTGTCAAAAATCAGTTGACCATAGATGTATGGATTTATTTCTGTACTCTCAGTTCTATTCCATTGGCCTATGTGTCTATTGTTAAGCCAATACCAGGCTGTTTTGATTACTGTAGCTGTATAGTATGTTTTGAAATCGGGAAATGTGAAGCTTCCTACTTTGACCTTATTCTTTAAAATTGCTCTGTCTATTTGGGGCCTCGTCTTTCCACATAAAGTTGTGGATTAGTTTTTCCATAGCTATAAAAAATGCCATTGGAATTTTGATCTATATATATTTCTTTGTGTAGTATTGACATTTTCACAATATTTAGTCTTCCAAACAATGAGCATGGACTGTCTTTCTATTTCATTAAATCTGTTTTATAGTATTTATTATATAAGTCCTTTACATCACTGGCTAGGTTTATTCTTCAGTGTTTTATTCTTTTAAGTGCTATTGTAAATGGAATTGTTTTCTGGATTTCCATTGCAAATTTCTCCTTTTGGTGTATAGACACCTGACTGATTTATGTATGTTGATCTCGTACCCTGAAAGTTTACTGAATTCTTCTGTTAGTTCTAGAAGCTTTCTTTTGATTCCTTGGAATTTTCTATATGTAGGATCCTGTCATCTGCAAGTAGAGATTGTTTTACTTCTACCATTCCAATTTGGATATCTTTTGTTTCTTTTTCTTGCTTTATTTCTCTGGCTAGGACTTCCAGTACGATATTGAATAGAAATGGTGATAGCGGGCATCCTTGTCTCATTCCTGTTCTCAAGGGGAAGTTTCTCAGTCATTCTTTGTTGAGTATAATGTTGGTTGTTGGTTTTTCCTAGATGCTCTTAATGATGTTTAGAAACTTCCCGTCTATTTCTATCTTGTTAAGAGTTTTTATCAGGAAAAGGTGTTGGATTCTATCAAATGTCTTTTCTGTATCTATTGTAATGATCATTTTTGTTTGTTTGTTTTGTTAATGTGGTATATTACATTGATAGATTTTTCTAATGCTGAACCATCCTTACATTCCTGGAATAAATCTTACTTAATCAGGGTGTTTAATTCTTTTAATATGTTGTTGGATTCTGTTTGCTAGTATTTTGTTAAGAATTTTTGCATCTGTATTCATGAGGGATATAGTTCTGTGGTTTTCTTTTCTTGTGGTGTCTTTCTCTGTCTTTGGTATTAGGGCAATTCTGGCTTCATAGAATGAATTAGGGAGTATTTCTTCCTCTTCTATATTTTGGAAGAGTTTGAGTAAGATTGGTGTGAATTCATCTTTGAATGTTTGGTAAAATTCCCCAGTGAATCCATCTGGTCCAGGGTTTTGTTTCTTCCGTTGTTGTTGGGAGATTTTTGATTACTGATTCAGTCTCTTCTCTTGTTGTGGATCTGTTGAGAATTTCTACCTATTTTTGTGTTAGTTTAGGTAGGCTATGTATTTCCAGGAATTTGTCCATTTCACCTATGTTTTCAAATTTGTTGGAGTACAACTTTTCATAGTATTCTATTATGATCCTTTTTATTCCAGTTGGATCTGTTGTAATGTCTCCAATTTCATTTTTTATTTTGTTTACTTACATCCTCTCACTTTTTCTTTATCAGTCTAGCTAACAGTTTGTCAATCTTACTGATCTTTTCAAAGTACCAGCTTTTGGTTTTGTTGATATTTCTCTATTTTCCTTTTCTCTATTTCATTTATTTCTGTTTTAATCTTTGTTATTTCCTTTCTTATGGTAGGTCTGGGATTAATTTGTTCTTCTTTTTCTAATTCCTCAGATTGTAAAGTTAGACTGTTGATTTGAGATCTTTCTTCTTTTTTGATGTAGGTGTTTATTGCTAATAGTTTCCCACTTATGACTGTCTTCGCTGTATCCCATAGACTTTGACATATTGTGTGGGTTTTTTTGTTGTTGTTGTTTGGCTTAACTCCAAGTTTGTTTGTTTGTTTTTAATTCCTGATTTCTTCCTTGAGGCATTGGTTGTTTTAATAGTGTGTTATTTGATTTCCATGTATTTATGTGTTTTCTATTTTTCCTTGTATTATTAACTTCTAATATGTCTTTGTGATCTGAGAAGATACTTTGTATTATTTCAATATTTTAATACTTAATTGAGACTTGTTTTATGACCTAGCATATGTTCTATCTTGGAGAATGTTCTTTGTGTGCTAGAGAAAAATATGTATTGTTTTGATGTTGGGTGGACACTTCTATATATGTCTGTTAAATCTAATTTTTTATAGTATTGTTCAAGTCCACTATTCCTTACTGAACTTCTTTCTGGAAGTTCTCTCCATTAATAACAATGGTGTGTTGAAGTTTCCTACTTTTATTGTAGAGTTGTTTTTTGCTCTTTTCAGTTCTTTCAGTATTTGGCACATTGATACTGGGTGCATATATATTTATGATTGTTATATTTTCTTGATGGATTGTCCCTTTTATCAGTATACATTCACTTTCTGTATTTCTTATAATAGATTTTGACTTAAAGTCTGTTTTGTTTGATAACTGTATAGCAACCGCTGTTATTTTTTGTTTACTATTTGTGTGGAGGAGCTCTGGTGGTGCAGTGGTTAAGAGCTCAGCTATAAAAAGGTCAGCAGTTCAAATCTACCAGCTGCTCCTTGGAAACCCTATAGAGCTGTTCTACTCTGTCCTGCAGGGTTGCTATGAGTCAAAATCGACTCTACAGCAGTGGGTTTTGGGGTTTGGTGTTTGTATGGAATATTTTTCCATCCTTTCACTTTCAGTCTGTTTGTGTCCTTGGGCCTAAGATGTCTGTTGTAGACAGTATATGGATGGTTCATGTTTTCTTATCTATTTTGCCACTCTGCCTTTTGTAGTGAGAATTTAATCCATTTGCTTTTAAGGTAATTATTGATAAGGAAAGACTTATTTTTGTCATTTTGATCCCTGTGTTTTTTGTGTCTTATAATTCCTTTGTCCTGCCTTTTTTAGAATTTTGTCATTTTTTTGTGATAAGTTGTTTTCTTGTATTGAATCTATTTGGTTTCTTCCTTCTTTTTGTTTTTAGTGTATTTTCTAGTGTTTACATAAAAATTCCATTTGACTCTTTACAATAACCTATTTTACGTTGATACCAACAATTAACATATAATCAGCAAGTAGCATACAATATTAACACACTTGAATTCTAATCCTTATTCTCTCCTTCCTTCCCCCTTGTTACTTTTCACATTGTTATATGTCTCCTGTCAGTTAGGGTAACTTTATACTTACTTCTTATACATTTGATCATGTGAGGTTTGTGGCACGTAACAACTGTTAACCATAGGTTTTTTTTTTGTTTGCCTGTGCCATTATCTTTGTTGGAGATCTTTGTCTTTGAGGTATTAATCCACCTTTTATAAGTCATAATGCTTATGAACACCTTCATAAAGATTGTACTGTTGTTGTATACCGTTGAGTTCATTCCAACTCATAGCGACCCTATAGTACAGAGCAGAACTGCCCCATAGGATTTCCTAGGCTATAAATCTTTATGGAAGCAAATTTCCAAGTCTTTTCTCCTGCAGAGTAACTAGTGAGTTTGAACTGCTGACCTTTCGGTTAGCACTCGAGCACTTAACCATTTGGCCACTAGGGCTCCTTTTTATAAAAATAGTTTCCTAGATACTCTGATCTCTCATTTGAGGATGAACCTGCAATTCTAACTACTTACAGTATACTTATTTCTGAATGTTTAACTAATCTGTTGCATTCAAAATTTCAAAAGCTTGCTTTATCAATTTTAACTTAAATAGGTCTTAATGTGTGTGTGTGTACATACGTATAATACTACCCTTGCTAAAGCTACCCAGCTTATAAAATTGGATTCATCTTAATCACTCTTTCAAATACCATCTTTAAACCTACTAAAATATTTATACATTTAATATATTAGTGATATTAATACATTGCCACCATAATAATCTCTTACACTTTTTTGTCGCATTCTATTTTAATTCTAACTTATGCCACTTGAATTCAGTCCCTCATTATCTCCTGCCCATGCAAAGGTTGCAATAAATCATCTAAACTATAATTTTATCCCAATTTACTTAGCCATTTTCCTATTATTGAATATTTATATAGTTTCCATTTTTCAATATTATAAATAATATTTGTGTAAAGTATTTACATTTAATATTGGCTCCTAATAAATGCATATTAGATTTTATATACCAGCATGGTTTTAGTCTATGTCATCAACAAGGGAAATACTTTCTCAAAAATGGTGACTATTTATCAGTTTGTTTTGGACTATAAAGCAGAGGTCACATCAATTAATAGACTAATAGTGTGCAAGCTTCAAATATAAATCTACACTTGAAATTATAACCACAAGTTCAACTAAACATGAGGTGATACAATTATTTACTTTTAGGTTGTTCTGAATTACTTCTGGTATTGTATCAACTTTCTTTAAAATCATGTGCTAATATAAATTGTTAAGCTTTGAATTTGCTTATTGCAACAATATATTGTTGATTATTGTTGTTGTTTTGTTCTTATAAGTCCAAACAGAGTAATTAGAATGTGATAAACTTGAGTAGAGGGAAAGTTCCTAGTGATTATTTCAAAGTTTATGGCTCATGTAACTGTATTAATGGTGGTATCAACCATAAAAACATGAAAAGCTGGAAGATGACTACGTTTGGAATGAAAGATTATAAATTAGAATCTATACTTATAAAATTTCAGAAGCTGAGAATTTAGGATTATATTTTGAATAGACATCTGGGTATATAGGCATGGAGCTTGGAAGTGTGCCTTTCTAGGATAATTTCAAGGTAGAAATGACTACCTTTGACTGAGTGGTAAGACTGAAAAACTTTTGAAAGACAGTTGCTTTTAGACTGAGTCTTGAAGGTCAAATAGGATCTCACTTGCCATAAGTAATCTCATATATGAATATGAGGAAACAAGAAAAGATTATTTTCATTAGGTAGTTAGAGCACAGATTGAATTTCAGTTATTGAGGTGGTCATTATCGTTGTGGTCAGAGATTTGTAGAAATGTATGGGAAAGTCATTAAGTGCCACTTTAAGAAGCCATTGAAGAATCTGATGTACGGGAGTGACCTGATCTTGAGTATCTGAACTATTTGCTAGAGTTTTATGTACGTAAAGCAAAATGCACAGGCCAATAACTTTTACATAGAAACACAAAAACATGGATGATTCTCCTCTTTTTTTTTTTTTTTTTAAGTGATGCTGTGAGAGTACTGGGGAGAATAAACTTAAAACAAGAAAGTTCAGAGCAGCATGTAGCAAGAGTTAAAAATGGGGAAACAAAACAATAACAACAAACACTCACACACACACACTGAGAATTGTGACAATCATTCCTATGAGGGGTGTTGTGTTTCTGAACAGAGCTGTGAAAAAGATGGAGAAGAAGTGTCAGAACAAACAAACATTTTGGTTGTTTAGTTAAAAGGAATTGGTGGTCAATGAATATAGAACTAAGGTAGTCAAGAGCTATATGTGGCTACCGATCCCTTAAAATGTGACCATTCTGAATTGATATGGCTATAAGTTTAAAATACACTCCAGATCTGAAAATCATAGTGTGAAAATACTTGGTAAATACCTCATTAATAATTTTTATATTAAGTACAGGTTGAAATGATAATATTTTGGTTATGTTGGGATAAATATATCATTAAAACTTATTTTACCTATTTACTTCTATGTTATTTTTAAATTTTAATTTTACTTCATGTGGCTACCAGAAAATTTAAAGTTATATGTGTGGTTCACATTTGGGGCTCGCATTATATTTCTATTGGACAGTGCTGGTCTGGAGGATAACTAAAAGAGAAGAGTTGATGATGCTGAGTTGTCTCATTTAGATGCCTGTTTGGCTGACAAAAAAGGAAGTTAGGGGGTGGTATCTGAGTCTAAAATTAAATACTCACTAAAGTGGAGAAAACAGTGGAGACTGATGGGGACAATATGAGGATAAAAGTTTGATCTATGTATTAGGATTAATTAAAAATTCAGTTTCTTCATTTATTATACACCTACTCAGGTTTTCTATTTCTTCTTGTTCCACATTTGGTAAATGTGTCTTTCTAAGATTTTGTCTACTTAATCTATGTTGTCTAATTTGTTGGCACAAAGTGTTCATAATATTCCCATATAATCCATTTAATTTATATAGGCTTGATGATGATATCCTCCCTTTCATTCCTGAATATGGTAATTTTTGTCTTCTCTGTTTTTTTCTTGATCATTCCAGCTAGATTATCAATGTTATTGATCATCTCAAAACACCAACTTTGGATATCATTATCCATTGATTTTCTGTTTCCAATCCCATTTATTTGTCACTCTAATCTTCATTATTTCTTTCTTTCTCCTTATTTTGGTTTTAGTTTTCTGGTTTCTTAAAAATGGAAGCATTGTTTATTGAATGGCATTTGATGTGACAAATTTTCCTCTAAGCACTGCTTTAACAACATTCCAGAAATTCTGATATGTTGAGTTTTGTTCAAATCCAGCTCAATATATTTTCTAGCCCTTGCTGGTTTCTTTTTCAGGCATGGATTATTTACAAGTATGTTTAATTTACTAATAGTAGAGGAATTTTCCAGATTCCTATCTGTTGTCATTGTTGCTTTTTGTTGTTGTTTATTGTTTTATTAGTAATTTGCCTGGACTAAGTCTGTGAAATTTATCTTTTCTCCTAAGCATGAGGCAACTAATGTCTGTCAGTATTTTTTTTTTTTAAAGCTGTCTTCCTAGGAAGTACCCCAGTCTCTACATGATTTAATGGTTAGTCAATGACTGGTCAGAGGTGTGCTCAAGACCTCAAGCCAGTAATGCTTCTACCCTCTGCCAGTGAATCTGTGTGTAGATTAGGGAGACCATTCAGGCAGTTTTCAAGTCTATACCAGTTTTTACTTTCTGCCAAGATCTCTCCAGTCTCCTCTTGCATGTGTGCACAATATTTATTGGCTAGGAATATGTGCATAGTTGTGATTTCTCACGTCTCTACTGTGCACGGATACTACCTCTGTTCAGCCAGGGATATGCGTAAAGATTATAAAGCCTGCCTATGGCTGTCTCACCTCTCAGATCTTCCTGCAAGAGCCTGGCTACTTTGCTGGTCTTCCAAGGCCAGCAGGACAACTTCAGACTAGGGGAGCTGTAGGCTTTTCTCTTTTGCTACCGTGAATGGGTTTTCCATCCTTTGCTCCAAAGGAACTCAGCCCTCTCTGGCAGTGAAGATGCTAAGTTTCACAGGTTATACCTACTCAAATGGAGTGGAGGAGATGGGATCGACCTCAGACAAGAAAACCACAGATTCTCAATACTTTAACTCAAAGTTCAGTAGTTTCTCATGAACAAATATTTCTCAGTTTGCTGCATGGGTTTGGTCTATTTTCTTCACACGAAAATAGCCATTTTGATAGTTTCATCCATACATTTGCTTTTTGGGGAGAGGATTTTTTGACCTATTGACTGTCATGCTGGAAGCTGACTTTATAAGGTAATTAACTTTTACTTCTCCAAGTAAAACTAAACCAAGTATCCACATTTCAGCAATTGTTTTATTTTTTTTTAAAAAAAGAAAAGAAAATTAAAAAAAAAAAGGTAAATAATTAAATAAGAACTAGAAGCTTGCAGGGGAGTGAATTAGAACCGAAACTGAATTGCAACCTGCAGGATGAAAAATAAAGTGTCAATATTGCAATTGAAGTTTTAAAGCCCTCATTGTAGGCACCTTTATTTCTTGATGTGGGATAAGTAATGTTTTCTTCAGCTATTAATAGAAGTATTTGAATAGTTTTAAAAGCTTTCAATTTTCCAGTACATAATAGACAATAATATTGCAGCAGTTATATGTGCTTTGAAGCTAGCAAGTCCCAGACACTTTTTAAATGATCTTTCTTGCTGCTATTGTTAGCTTTTGGGGTTAGTATTTACTCATCAACTGAGAAAATTTAAATAAAGTTTACATTCAAAGAACAAAAGTGCCTTAAATCACCCATCTTTTCTTCTTGCTTTCTTCCTGAGCTCTAACCAATGTGTTTTTTATATGATTTGTTTTATTAACCCCATATTTTATCAAGCCATACTTCTCTCCATTTCTTGTGCCAGACTCATTTTAAGTTCCCACCTTCACTATACTTTTCTTCAGTTTAGATTACTCCTTAGCCCTGGTTGGAAGTGGTCCTTTCAAGAGATGAGAGCTGAGATCTCTAATAGAAAAATCAAAATCATTTTATCCCGGATTGGGCCCATACTCACAAATCATTCAGCATTCAATTGTATGACCTAATCTCCCTTTTTTTTTCCTCTAAGTTTCCACTGCTACTTCTCTCTACCCCCTTTCTCCTAATTCTGTGTACTCTGCATTCTTGCTATATCCAACTGCACGGCATTTTCAAAACATGCCAAATCTTCACAAGCCCCATGCCTTGCTGGTGCAGTTTCCTTAGACCCCTTGAGATATAACTATTCACTCAAATGCAGCCTGGATACATTTGAAACAGTCTGGTACGTATAAAAGAAATTCTAAGGAATTATCTGGGAGAAGACTTAGATTTATAAGATAATATAGGGAAATTTCTAGGAAGGAAATGACATTTAAAATGGGCATTGAGATATAGATGAGAGGAAATACCATTTTATTCACTTGCCCTTTTTTTTTTTTTACCAAATCAGTAGACTTTATTTTTTTAGAGCAGTTCTAGGTTTATAGAAATATTTGCAGAAACTATAAACAGTCCCCATATATTATCTCCCCCCCTGCATGGTTCTCCTGTTATTAGCATTTTGTATTAGTGTGGTACATTTACGGCAATTAATGAACCAGCATTGATACATTATTATTAACTAAAGCCCATAGTTTACATTACGGTTTACTTTTCGAGTTGTACGTTTCTGAGGGTTTTGACAAATGCATGATGTCATTTACCCTTCATTATAGTATCATACAGAATAGTTACCAAAAACCAGAAACCTGTTGCCACCAAATTGATTCCTACTCATAGCGACCCTATAGGACAAAGTAGAGCTGCCCCTAGGGTTTCCAAGGAGTACCTGGTGGATTTGTACTGTTAGCATTTTGGTTAGCAGCCAAAGCTCGTAACCACTACACCACCAGGGTTTCCACAGAATAATTACCATCCTAAAAATGCCCTATGCTCCACTTAAGCAGCCCTCCCTTTCTCCTCCCAACCCCTGCCCCCGCCCACTTTGAACCTCTGGAAACCACTGATCATTTTTACTACCTCTATAATTTTGCTTTTTTCAGAATGCCATATAAGTTGTAATCATACAGTATGTAATGTTTTCAGACTGGCTTCTTTCACTTATCAGTATACATTTAAGGTTTCTACTACTTTTAAAAAGAAAAAATTTATTTTATTTTTTTAATAGCCATAGGAAAGCTGTCTACCATTAACCAGACATTGTGCTGACCCTTTTTATATATAAATATCTAATTTTCATAACTTGGTGCATATCTTTGTCCTTCTTCAAAATATGAAACAAATTTATTTAGGGTTATTAAGTAATTTTCCTAATATGTATATGTTTGAATCATCAGACTACTTATGGTTAGGTGAAAGCAATAGTGAAGATTCTAACCATCATTCACTTCCACAAAACAAACTGTAGTCTTTTAAGTAAAATGATCATTGTAAAAAATAGGAAGACCATAATCCATTTGAATGAGATGATAAGTTCTCAACATACAGAGGGCTTGTTTGACTGTTGGGGTCTCACCAAACCCTTCTTCTGCCTGAACTACTGCATAGGTTCAGAGGTTCTGCATCCTGCTTCCTTATGTCCTTATAGTGAGGCGGGACCCAGACTCATATTTCGTGACACCCACTCTAATGCTGTCTATGTTTGGGTCAGTTACATTTTTTTTTCTCTGGAAAAGGAAGCCTGCTGTTTGATTATCCGCTTGCCAAAATCTGTGAGAAAATTTTTCTTCCAGTTACTAGCAAGAAAAACAGGGATAATGGAGTTATGTGTAATTTAGATCTTCAACATCAGGGAGAGTCTGAGATCTTTGGTTGCCAAATAAGCATAATACATGTAAAGTAAGAATATGAAAGGACAAAGTTCTTAGAGAAATAATTCATTTTAAAAAGTATTTCCTGAGATGTTTTCCCAATATTTATTTGGGTTGAGGAGCTTATCAGTTCCCTGGTTGCAAAGTTTCACCTACACACTTGGAAAGAGTTCAGTGAATATACAACTCAAAGTCTATATAATAACAAATATGAAAAATGTGTGAGTGTGTGTGTGTGTGTGTGAATTAAGTATTTGAAATAAATTTTCAATGTTGGTGTCATATAGTATAGCTAATGAATAACTGAAACAGATTATAAATTCAGATCTATTGTTTGAGGTTTATATTTTCCACTGTAATCCAAAACAAATGTAAGCATTGGAGGCCAGAGGAAAAATTCATATATTTTATTCAGGTGGCAAGCACACTTTAGGTGATCCCTAAATGTAATCTTGAAGTTATGTGATAATAACCTGGAGGTGAACAATGACCCCTGGCTTCTGTTTACACTATGAATATATATGCTGAACTTTACTTATAGAAAAACATATGCAGACAAGCAAATCCTGTATTTCCCAATTTTATAGGCAATATGTAAGGTTAAAACAATTCCATTTTCTATCTTTGTAGGGAAAAATAATATCAAATATTAGCAATTTTTTGCATGAGTTAGCCAAATATCACATGCAGTTTTCAATTTTTATTATTCAAATCATCTACATTTATATCTAAGCTGCAACTCCTATATGCAGCTTGAGAACAGGTGTTTTTGCTTGTTTCCAGTACGTTCTGGATCTACAATTTGAGCAAAATAATGTTACTTTCCAACAAGGAGTTCCTTTCCAGCAAAGAGAAAATATCAATACATCCCCAAAGCGCTATGGTTAAAGTAACTATAGTGTAGTGTTGTGGTTGAAGAAACTAGAGGGTACTTAGTACAGCACCTTGTTCAAATACTAATTATATGTTATGTAGTCAAAGAAAGCTTTATTTGTAATTAACAAAACAAAACAAAACCCATTGCTATCCAGTCAATTCAGACTCATAGCGACCCTATACGACAGAGCTGCCCCATAGGATTTCCAAGGAGCAGCTGGTAGATTCAAACTGCCAATCTTTTGGTTAGCAGTCAAGCTCTTAACCACTTCGAGTCCTGGTGATGCAGTAGTTAACAGCTACGGCTGCTAATCAAAAGGTCAGCAGTTAGAATTTACCTGCCACTCCTTGGAAACCCTATGAGGTAGTTCTACTCTGTCCTATAGCATCTCTATGAGTTGGAATCGACTTAATGGCAATGGATTTACTTGTAATAGCATCTAAAATGTGAGAGTTAGAAGATAAGTACGTGTTATCCAGGTTAAGTTGCTGATGATAGAAGGAAGGAAAATGTTCCAGAGAAGGAGTTAATATTGAGGTAAGAGAAAACATGGATTTTTCAGAGGTCTACAAGTGGATCAATAAGTTTAATGGCTTGAGTTTATTTTACTTCATACGAGGTAGTAGACATACACAGAAAAAAAAAAGGCTAGGGACAAGTAATTAAAGACTGTGTGAGGTTCATTTAGAACATTGGAATTCATCTTTAGGTCAGTGGGTACAATCGAATGATGTGAATCAAAGAAATTTTTAAAAATCAGGTTTTCAATTTGAAAAGATCAGTCTGGATCCCTGTGGAAAATAGATTGAAGGAAGTCAGCTGGAAAGCTGAGAACATACTTTCAAAGGTATCATAGTAGTTTTGGGAATAGATGATAATGGTCTAGGTGATGGAGGTGGAATTTAAAATGAAATTTTCCTCTTTAACATTTTAGAAATAGAATCAAAATGAATTTGGATAAATGTGTTGGTTAAAGGAAGAGGAGATAGAGTTTATCTATGCTAATAGTGTGGAAAAATTCCATGAATCATAGTGATATTATCTAATATGGAAATTTCTGGAGGAGGAGCAGAATATTTTTGACAGTAAGTATGGGAGGGATGTTGGGGGGATTACTAAAGTTTGATTTTAAACATATTGCATAAGTGTGACCTACACAATGAAACCTATGAGAGCTTGAACTCGATGGGACTGCCTCTTTTTACAGGTCTCGCAGGTTTTCCACCTTTCACAGGGTACAATCTCACCACTTTTCTATCGCTCATTTTAGTGGAAAATATTTGAGTTTTCCTTCTCTGACAGGTTTCTGCCTTACACAGGTTCTGGATTTTGCAGGTTTTACTGTATATTAAACATGCAAATAGAGATATGCAGTAGGGTGCAGAATATATGGGTATGGAGACCAAGAGAAACACCTTTAATAGAAATTTTAAAGAGAACAGATCTATGACACCCACCCACTCTAAATTTAAAAGCAGACTGCATGGGAAAAGAACAATGTGAGTTTTTAAAAAGGGAGAAACATATTCTGAAAAAATCTCAAAATGCAAAGCAATCTGGATTTAATCAGTACAGAAAAGGACCACTATTCACAGTTGGCGGGTTGTTTACTTCACACGAGCGCCTGGAGGAGGGGACAGTATGTTTGAAATCCTGCACAAGGCCCACTCTCAAGAAGTGTACCTATCCAGCTTGCTACATTTGCCCACCAAACACAAAAAAAACAAACCAGATGCCCTTGAGCTGATTCCGACTCATGGTGACCCCATGTGTTTTAGAGTAGAACTGTGCTCCTGGTGTTTTCAGTGGCTGGTCTTTCAGAAGTAGATTGCCAGGCCTTTCTTCTGAGATGTCTCTGGGTGGATTCAAACAAGCAACCTTTCAGTTAGCAGCTGAACACTTAACTATTTGCTTCAAGGGCGCCTTTTTCTATTTCAAAAGTAGCCATTATCTAGGTCATCCTAAAGATTTTCATTGGTTTCATAGTGAAGGAAAGTAGGATGATTTTTCCTAAATCTACTATATATAAATTGTGGTTTACCCTAATAATTATGCTTAAGATAACTAAATAATTAAATGTTTCAAGAATTCATTTTTTTTGGACAGAGTGGTTCAGTGTTTAAAACAATATTTTGGTGCATTCACAAAGTTATGAATTTAAGAGCTCTTTGTGATTACCCCTCCAACCAAAAGAACTACTTGATATTTCGGTGAATGATTGTTTTTAATTTTTTTGTTTTTCTTTTCAGAGATTTATTTCTATCTGGTTGATGGACAAGTAGCATCTGCCAAAGGATATTTAGGAGGAGAGTCTTTAAAGATAAAAATGGTATAAAGTTATAAATTTTATTTTTATAATAGCAAAAATAACATGCACTCATTACCAAAGTAAAATCTTGAGCCAAGAACATTATGTAGCATCAGGTTGGAATAAAATTCTCAAAAGTTTCGCTAGCTCTAAAATCCTATTATTCCGATTCAACAGCTTGAATGGCAGATATGACTTTTTTCATTATCCATATTATGCATGCATTTATAATTGCTTCTGCTAAACTTGAGAGACACTGGAAGCAAAAAAGAAAATATACAACTAAAGTCACTTTGACATGTTATTGGATTCAAGTAAGAAACACTTACATAATTGCATGCACTCAGAAATGGACAGGTACTCGTGTGCTTGAACCACATTTAACCTCAAGAGCCTTGTCTGAAATCAGATGTAGAAAAAAGCCATCATTTTGGGTGGATAATAACTTCTTGAGCTAAAAAATGTAGAATAGCTGCCCTGGAGAAAAGTTTGGCAGCATAGCAGTTTTTTTTTTTTTTTTTTTAAGAACCTAGGATTAGAGTCAGAGAGACCTGAACTCAAGTGTTGGCGTTGCCAATTACTAGCTGATACCATTGGTTAAGTTGTATAATCTCTCTGAAATTTAGTGTCCTTATTTCCAAGTATAGAACTTAAAGCATTTACTGATAAAGGTTAAAGACTATAGCCTTCACTATGGATTACTTCTCAACATAAAGAAAACCAAAATCCTCACAACTGGAGCAATAAGCAACATCATGATAAACAGAGAAAATGTTAAAGTTGTCAAGGATTTCATTTTACTTGGATCCACAATCAATGCCCGTGGAAGCAATGGTCAAGAAATCAAAGGACATATTGCACTGCGCAAATCTGCAAAAGACCTATTTAAAGTGTTAAAAAGCAAAGATGTCACTCTGAGGATTAAGGTGCTCCTGACCCAAACCATGATATTTTCAGTCACCTCATATACATGTGAAAGCTGGACAATGAATAACAAAGACTGAAGAAGAATTATGGTGTTGGTAAAGAATATTGAATATACCATGGACTGCCAGAAGAATGAACAAATCTGTCTTGGAAGAAGTATAGCCAGATTGTGCCTTAGAAATGAGGATTGAGAGACTTCACCTCATGTACTTTGGACATGTTATCAAGAGGGACTAGTCCCTAGAGAAAGACATCATGCTTAGTAAAGTAGAGGGTTAGCGTAAAAAAGGAAGACCATTGATAAGATAGATTGACACAGTTGACACAGTGGCTGCAACAATGTGCTGAAACATAACAAGGATTGTGAGGATGGTGTAGGGCAGGGCAGTGTTTCGTTCTGCCGTACATAGGGTCGTTATGAGTCAGAACTGACTTGACGGCATCTGACAACAACAACAACACATCTCAAGTATGCAGGAGAAAGATGCCACAGTCTGCTTCTGTAAAGATTTACAGCCTTGGAAACACTACAGGGCAGTTCTACTCCGTCCTATAGGGTCATTATGAGTCAGAATTTGACTCAGTGACAACGGGCTTCAGTTTACCTCAAAGTACGGATAACAATACCTCTCCAAATTTTTTTTTTTTTTTTAGAATAAAAGAACACATATAAAGTAAAAGCTCTACAGTAGGTACTACATAAGAAGTCACTATTATTATCAACGGAAATTATTTACTGAAAAATAAGTTAAACCAGATGAATCTTATGCTTCCATCCTTCATTCCAAATACCATGATAATTATGTCATGTAAAACCTATGTCAGAAATTCCCAGGCTCAATCTTTAATAACCCTTCTGTTTTTTGTTTTTTTTTTTAACTTATTTATAGTGGCACAGAAAAACTATCCCAGTGAATATTGATGGCAGAGAAAAAGAAACAATAATCTTTATTCCTAGTTTTGTGAAAGATTTATTTAAATTTCATTTCTTCTTTTTATATTTAACCTTCCTAGACCACTTAGATTACACAGAAAAGTGGACCAGTGCAGTCCAATGACTTTTTAGGACTTTAAATAGAGAACACATTCTCCCTTATTTGAATATAGACATTTCCATTGCAGGAAATACAAATTGTCCATTGAATGAAGAACACCAAAGACACAAGAAAAATATTAGCCCAAGAGACAAAAGGGCCACAGACTCCATCGGCTTGAGACTGGAAGAACTAGAAGGTGCCCGGTTACCACCAATGACCACCTTGACAGGGAATACAACAGAGAATCCCTGAAGGAGCAGAAAAGGGGTGCAGAACTCAAATTCTAGTAAAAACATCAGACTTAAAGGTCTGACTGAGACTGGAGGGACTCCAGAAGACATGGCCCCCGGACTCTCTGTTAGCCCAAAACTAAAACCATTCTGGAAGCCATCTCTTCAGACAAAGATTAAACTGGACTGTAAGACATAAAATGATACCCGTGAAGCGTGTGCTTCTTAGCTCAAGTGGATACTTGAGACTAAATGGGCAGCTCCTGTCTGGAGGCAAGATAAGAAGGCAGAAAGGGACAGGAACTGGTTGAATGGACACAGGAAATCCGGGGTGGAAAGGAGGGGTGTGCCGTCACATTGTGGGGAGAGCAACTGGGCTCACGTAATAGTGTGTATTTTTGTATGCGAGACTAACTTGAATTGTATACTTTCACTTAAAGCAAAATAAATAAATAAATAAGTACATAAATAAGTAAGTAAGTAAGGCATGGAGCCCTGGTAGTGCAGTGGTTAACAGCTTGACTGTTCGATTCCACTAGCCGCTCCTTGAAAACAGGGCAGTTCTCCTCTGTCCTTTAGGGTCACTATGAGTTGAATTGATACTATGAGTTGCTGTCAAATGACTGCAATGGGTTTGTTTGTTTGTTTGTTTTTTTGAAATAAGCCACAAGAATATTCATTGAGATAACAAAGACCTACATTTTTTTTCCCCATTACCTATGCTATTATCGCTCTGTTTAGGTATTTTGAAGTCACAGAAGTTCAAGTTGACTTTAACAAGTTTACCCTGAATATTTGATGTACGTCTTAAACTGCAAAATTCATGACTTAACTCTCTCTCTCTTTTTTTTTTTTTGCTTTTACAATAGATTCACATTTGTCTATCTATCATGTGCTTTCTGAGACTTGTTTTTGGAAAACTTTTACCCGAATTGAGATTAAAGAGGAAAGCAAAAAACCTTTCCAGATTCTGCCTGTAAATTAACTACAGGTCGACACAGACACAGAGTGATGCTCCAAGGGCGTGCAGGCCTTCAGCAGAGGCCCACTTTTCCTCCACCTTGCCAAGGAAATTAATTTGCTGCAGCATGTCCACTCTGGAGGCAGGCCTACTCAGCCATGAGGTAGGTATTTACCTAGAGTGTCAGATTTGCTTCATGTTTATTTAATCAGGAAAGATGATTTTCTGCATGGATTCCCCTGCACGTTCCTTCATCATTTTTGTCATTTAACAATACAATATTTTCGAGTTCAGTAAAGCATAGTGGATGCATTCTATTACTACAGGGTTACTTTTAGCAACTACACTGTTCTTGCAAGGTAGATTCTTTCTTCATGTATATTAGAGTAATTCAAGCAGAGGGATGAGAGTTTATTTAAAGATAGGTGGAAATCACATTGTTTCTTGGACCAAATGAATTTCTCTAACATTTGCAGAAAATAATGTGAAATGAATCAAAGGAAAAATTTGAGAATATTCAAAAGAGCAGATTGAGAGGAAACAATCCTCTTTCGATAAAGTTGTACTTAGCAACAATAAAGTCCCCAGCTGAAACTAAACTAATTATATATATATATATTCCCTTGGATAAAGGTTTATCAAGAGTAAATATATAAATTAAATTACAAAGGGGACGGTTATTCTCTTTGTTGGAAATTTAAGATCAAGGCTACCTTCAAGACGTAATAGAACAATGGAATAGAAATCAAAAAACTTAGGTTAAATAATGTCTTGATCATTTCAAACTATTTTATATGGTGCTTTCAAGGTTTACCACAACACTTCCAAATAAAATGATTGCCTCATCTTATATCTTACTCAGGGTCCACTACTAACTCTATAAATGAGTTTGAGGAAGTCACTAGAAACCTCATTGAAAGTAATTTTTAAAAATAAAATGAGGGATTTCTAAAAATAAAGTGGGTGAATATACTCATAAAACTGACAGTGAATAAGCTCTGTGAATGGTACCCAAGTCAATTTCTTGATTTGAGTACTGAACTATAGTTATGCAAGATGTTACCACTGGGGAAGACTGTGCATGGGAACCCTCCCTTGTCCCCGTATCTTTTTTTTTACAACTTCCTGTGCATTTATTATTATTTCAAAACCATAAGTTTACAAATAATGTATTGAATTCTATCACATTTGCACAATAACAGAAAGACTGATATCACAAGAATGGTTCTCATCAATTTTCCAAGTACTTTTTGTGTGTGTGTATGTGCATGTAGTTCTCTGAGATCTTATCATATGCGTAGCTGTGTGTATCCAATGCCACAATCTGGATACAGAACTGTTCCTCATTACAAAGGTCTCTCTTGCTACCCCTTTATAGTTACACACAACCTCTCCCACCCTTAACCCCTAATCTCTGACAAACATTAATCTGTTCTCCATTGTTCTACTTTATGTCAAGAATATTATACGAATGGAATCATACAGTATGTAACATTATGAAATTAACTTTTTTCCACTTAGCATAATTCCTTAGTTATCCATCCAGATTGTGTGTACCAAAAGTATGTTCCTTTTTATTTCTGAGTAGCATTCAATGGTATGGACATAGCAGTTTGCTTAACCATTTACCTGTTGAAGGACATTTCTATTGTTTCCAGTTTTTGTCTATTACTAATAGAGCTACCATGAACATTCATTTACAGGTTTTTCTGTGAACATAAGTTTTCATTTCTCTGGAATAAATGCCCAAGAGTATACATAATTGAGTTCTTATTTCTCTGGGATAAATGCTCATGATCGCAATTGTGTGTGGTGTGGAGTATTTCATAGTATTCCCCTATTATCATTTAGTGACTTAATGCTCTAGAGTGATATCCCTGTGTTATTCCTCATAGTGGTGATTTGTATGTTCTCATTTGTATCATTGTCAATCTTGCTAGAGATTATCAATTGTATTGATTGTTTTTCTGTTCTCAACTTTTACTGATATCTGCTCTTCATCATTTCCTTCCTCTTGTTTGCTTCAGATTTATTTTACACTTCTTTTTTTCTATTTTCTTGGGACGAAAACATAGATTACTGATTTCAGAACTTTCTTCTTTTCTAATGTAAAGATTTCCTGCTAAAAATTTCCCTGTCAGCGCTGTTTTAGTTGCATTTGCAATTTTCAGTATGTTTTATTGTCACTTTTTTTCAGTTCTACATATTTTTAATTGTTTATTTGGGACTTCTTCTTTGACCCATGGATTATTTAAATGTGTGTTGTTTAATTTTACGCATTTGAAGGTTTACCTTTTCACTCTCTGTCATTTATTTTTAACTCTTTTTTTTTTTTTTTCCATTATGGTCAGAGGAGATACTGTGTATGATTCCAATGCTTTTAAACTTGTTGAAATTTGTTTTATGGCCTAGAATATTGTCAGTCTTGGTGAATGTTAAATGGTTGTTCAATTGTTGTATGGCATGTTCTGTAAGTGTCAATTATATCATATTGGTTGACTTAATGTTCTGTTCTCATATATATTTTCTGAATTTCTGTGTAATAGTTCAATCAATTGCTGAGAGTAGGATACTGATGACTCCTATTATAACCTGCTTTATTTTAACTACGGATTATAATTTATGATCAGTTTTTGCTTCAGGTATTGTGAAACTTTTTGTTTCAGAAATGCATATTTAAGTTTTCTATGTTTTTGATGGATTGATTATTTTATCATTATGTAATGTCCCTCTGTGCCCCTGGTAATCCTCTTTGATCTGAACACAGTTTATCTGTGATTAATACAGCTATTATTTTTCTGTTAATGTTTGCATAATATTTATTTTTTCTTCCTTTTGCTTCCAACACACCTACATCACTATCTTTGAAGTGAGTGTCTTTTAGACAACATGTAGTTAGATTTGCGTCATGTTTTTGTATGCAACTGTTTGTTCACTCCGCTAATCTCTGTGTTTAATGACTATATTTAACCCATTTACAGTTAAAGTGATTATTCACATGTTAGGACTTAAGCCTCCCATTTCATTATTTGTTTTTTTGTTTGTTTGTTTATTTCCTGTTTTGTATTTGTTTTTCTTTTCTAGCTTTACTTTGGGTTGTTTGAGTTTCTTTTAGAATTGCATTTTCATTCATTTATAATGTTTTTGATTATTTCACTTTGCATCATTTTTATAGGGGTTGCCTTAGGTATCACACAGTACCTACACATTATTCTAGGTATATTTTAATACTTGCTGATGCTGAATGGGGGATTAGAGGACAGGAGCCCCACCTGGTCTTTATTGACACCTCTGAGGATAGTTCAATAGACTTCTTACTGCTGTTGGGTGTAGTTTGGAGATGAAGCTCTTCATCTGCTCTTTGTTGATGCTTCTCATGTAGGCAGAGCGACCTACTTGCTGTGATAGGTATAAAGTGAAGGATGGTTCTCCCCAATATGTCTCTGTTGGACTGGTCTTCTTTAGGGGACACTGACCAGAAATTCAGGCTTTTCTTGGGAATTTTTTGTTTATACCTGTTGGAAGTTTCAGGTTGTAGGCTTCTCTAGTATCCAGTCTACCATACATGAGAGATGAAAAAAAAAAAAAAACGCAGGGATCACACAACCATGTCCTTCTTCAAGTACTGATATCTCTCACCTGTCTGCTTTCCGTACACACTTTTCACACTCTTTTTATGGCAAGCTGTTCAACTAAATCCATGGTTTCTATTTGTATTTAGAGATTAGGAGCAGAAAAAACTGAGCCTATGTCATCATATCTGAGACCATATAACGGAATAATTTTTTAATTGACAATACTCAGATTCTTCATCCTTCAGCAATTATCTTAAGGCATAAAAGGGAAATACACTATAATTTTGAAAATCTTTCATTTCACATACTTGGTCTCTTTTAAACTTAACAAAAAAACAAAACAAAACAAAAAACTTGCTTGCAAGGCAGGCAATATCATCATGTTACATATGTCTTTATTGTTAGGTGTCGTTGAGTCTGCAAGATTACAAAAAAAAGGTATGATCATAAGTCGGGAACTACCTGTATTTTAAATATATAACCTTCATTAAATATATAAATATATATATATGTATATTAAGGAAAACTGCACAGTATTTTACTTTTTATTCAAAGAAGCATAGTGAAGTATTTTTTTTCCACTAATAATAATCATTTTCCTGCCCTGGTAATGGTCAGCATTTCCTAGGGGTTTATTCCTGATTAAGAATTTTAGAATTAATGATTTGTTTATCATTTCCAGAGATGATTTAAGAGATAAGAGAGAAAATCATATTTAAGAATAACTATAATAATGACAAAAACATTATTCTGACATACCTAAAAATTTAAATAAACGTTTCTTTTGTCATTACATATCTTGAAAACTACTTTAAGATTTGTTGGCAAGGATACTGGGAAGTGAAGTTCCCAGATTTCTATTGCCTACAATATGGAAGAAGATATTGGAGAAAGAAAATACGGTCATATTGCAAACAGATCATTAGGAAGTATGCAGTAATCACTAAGTAAGTGTAAGTAAACCATTATGATAATAGTGATAGTGAAGATAATGATGATACAGAAAATGCTGGAGGAAACCCAGTATATTCAGTCTGAAACAATTTCTCTACATGTATGAAACAGAATAGTAAGACAGAAATATTTAACCTCAAATTTTATGAGGACCCAAGACTGTAGTTACTATATTTCTAAATGCACTACGAGATCACTAAAAAGGGTTTGCAAATCATATAGTAGAAAATCAGATGGCTAACATCTCCAGTCTATAGAAGTCTATAGAAGAGAGAGGTCTGTAGGAGAGGTTGCAAAAAAGTGTGAAAGAGTAGAAAAGTATTTTTGAAAAAATATATTACTGAGATATGTATCCAACCCTCTTACAAAACAGAGGAAACCAAGAAAATGGCTTCTGTAGGATCACATGGAAAGCATGAACCTTGAAGCTTGGGAGATGTTGAACAATGATGGTCAATTTGTGCTTCAGAAATCTAAAAGATAGAAGTTTGGTTAACCAGAGTGTCCTGCTGTTGCCTCCGATGAGAAGTAGCTGTTTTGGAATTCTCCTGCCTCATGTCAGTTATCATATCCACTTCCAACCCTGGAAGTATCAGAAACCACAGTTAGTAAGATGGCAAAAGACACACTAAATGGGAAAGATGGAAGATGCCACCCACACTACTTTTCCCAGCGCAGGTGATGACCTAATAACAGCCCCAAGCTAAGAAAGAGGTAACTTTATTTCACTTGACTAGCCGTGTTAATCATCAACACTGTTTTGCAACAAGGAGTTATCAGAAGATATTTATTACCTGAGAATGGCCAAAAAGCCCTGTAGCTTCCTTTAGATATTATTCAAGGCTGGAGGGCGAGGGTGGGATGGGGAGTGGGCATAACATTTTGAATGTTAGGCAGAAAAAATGAACTGTTCTGATTTCATCCCACATGCCCTTCTGTCTTCATCTTAGAATTATAACTCTTACATTTAAAATAGTAAATTAACAATGAGTAAATAATAGCAAGGGATTTAGTAAAAATGATTTCCTAATCTACTTTCTGGTGACATTTTAAATTGATGTAATCTATCTGGAATCAAGTTTCCAAAATGTCTAAAGAATAATAAAGTCATCCTAGCATTGGAAACAAGTTTATACTAAGGAAGTAATAACAATAATTTTAAAAAATCAGCAATAGCGCAGTCATTACAGTATTTATGAGTACAAGGTTCTTTTCTTCCTTAAGAAGACTTTTTATTACAGAAAACTATAATGACAGCAATGGATCATACTGAAGATTCTCTTTGAGGAAAAAAGGGGGGAAACTAACATTAATAACTACTAATTGTTAGAGGTCGCTGGGTAGCATAAACAATTTACACTCCACTACTAACCTAAGGGTTGGCAGTTCAAACCCATCTAGCCATGCTGTAAAAGAAAGGCTCACGATCTGCTTCAGTAAATATTACGAAATAAAAAAAAAAAAAAAAAACTCTATGAAGTAATTCTACTGTGTAACACATAGCATCACCATGAGTCGGGATGGGCTTGATGGCAACGAGTTAATTCTTAGGCATACTCATCCATGTTATTTCTTTTAATTCTGAATTCTGTAAAAACTGGTCTTGACTACATAAACATAAAGCTAGTGAGTGGCTGAAACAGGATTTTATTTCCAAACTTTAAGATCTAATGCTTAAGTATCTTCCAGTATTTCTAGTACCCCACTACACCTCTAGTTCCTTCTAGCACACCACTATCAAAATGATTATTGGTATCCACAGTTAATGCCCATGGAAACAGCAGTCAAGAAATCAAATGACGTATTGCACTGGGAAAATCTGCTGCAAAAAAATCCAAACCCGAACCCACTTTCCCTGAGTTGATTGTGACTCATAGCGGCCCTGCAGGACGGAGTAGAACTAACTGCACCATGAGATTTCCAAGGAATGGAAGATAGATTTAAACTGCTGACCCTCTGGTTAGCAGCCAAGCTCTTAACCATATCTTTAAAGTGTTAAAAAGCAAAGATATCAGTTTGAGGACTAAGGTACGCCTGATTCAAGTCACGATATTATCAATAGCCTCATGTGAATGGTTGTACTTTGAGTACTACCCTGAGTATATCCCACCTGAATTTAGAGACTGTCTCAAGAATAGATTTGATGCATTGAACACTAATGACCTAAGACCAAGCGAGTTGTGGAATGGCGTCAAAGACCTCATACATGAAGAAAACAAGAGGTTATTAAAAAGACAGGAAAGTAAGAAAAGACCAAAATGGATGTCAGAAGAGACCCTGTAACTTGCTCTTGAGCGTCGAGTAGCTAAAGTAAATAAAGAAATGATGAAGTAAAAGACCTGAACAGAAGATTTCAAAGGGTGGCTCGAGAAGACAAAGTAAAGCTGGAGATAGAAAAGCAAAAGGGAAGAATATGCTCGGCATTTCTTAAGCTAAAAGAACTGAAGAAAAAAATTCAAGCCTCAAGTTGCAATACTGAAGGAGTCTCTGGGCAAAATACTGAACTATGCAGGAAGCATCAAAAAAAGATGGAAGGAATACACAGAGCCACTGTACCAAAAATAAGTGGTTGACGTTCAATGATTTTAGGAAGTAGCATATGACAAAGAACCAACAGTACTGAAGGAAGAAGTTCAACCTGCACTGAAGACACTGGTGAAAAACAAGGCTCCAGGATTTGATGGAATACCAATTGAGATGTTTCATCAAATGGATGCAGAGTTGGAAGTGCTCACTCATCTCTGACAAGAACATTGGAAGACAGCTACCTGGACAACTGACTGGAAGAGACTCATATTTATGTTTTTTCCAAAGAAAGGTGATCCAACTGAATGTGGAAATTATCGAACAATATCATTAATATCACACGCAAGTAAAATTTTGCTGAAGATCATTCAAAAGCAGCTGCAGCAGTACATCGACAGGGAATTGCCAGAAATTCAAGGCGGATTCAGAAGAGGACATGAAATAAAGGATATCATTGCTGATCTCAGATAGATCCTGGCTGAAAGCAAAGAATACCAGAAAGATGTTTACCTGTGTTTTATTGACCATGCAAAGACATTCGACTATGTCGATCATAACAAATTATGGATAACATTGTGAAGAATGGGAATTCCAGAACACTTAATTGTGTTCATGAGGAACCCGTCCATTAGCCAAGAGGCAGTCGAACAGAACAAGGGGATGCTGCGTGGTTTAAAGTCAGAAAAGGTGTGTCAGGGTCGTACCCTTTCTCCATACTTATTCAGTCTGTATGTTGAACAAATAATTCAAGAATCTGGACTATACGAAGAAGAGCAGAGTATCCGGATTGGAGGAAGACTCATTAACAACCTGCATTATACTGATGACACAACCTTGCTTGCTGAAAGTGAAGAGGACTTGAAGCACTTACTGATGAAGATCAAAGACTCCAACCTTCAGTATGGGTTACACCTCAACATAAAGAAAACAAAAATCCTCACAACTGGACCAATAAGCAACATCATGATAAACGAGAAAAGGTTGAAGTTGTCAAGGATTTCATTTAAATTGGATCCATAATCAACACTCATGGAAGCAGGAGTCAAGAAATCAAAAGATGCATTGCAGTGGGCAAATCTGCTGCAAAAGACCTTTTTAAAGTGTTAAAGTTAAAAAGCAAAGATGTCACTTTAAGTACTGAGGTTTGCCTGAACCAAGTGATGGTGTTTTCATTCGCCTCATATGCATGTGAAAGCTGGGCAATGAATAAGGAAGACTGAACAAGAATTGATGTCTTTGAATTATGGTGTTGGTGAAGAATATTGAGTATACTATGAACTGCCAAAAGAACGAACACATCTGCCTCAGAAGAAGTACAGCCAGAATGCTCCCTAGAGCCAAGGATGGCTCCAGACTTCATCTCACATATTTTGGACATGTTATCAGGAGGGACTTGCCCTGGAGAAGGACATCATGCCTGGTAAAGTAAAAGATCAGTGAAATAGAAGAAAACCTTCAAGGAGATGGATTAAAACAGTAGCAGCAACAATGGGCTCAAAAATAACAACGATTATGAGGATGGTTCAGGACCAGGCAGTGTTTTGTTCTGTTGTACATGGGGTCACTCTGAGTCAGAACCACCTGGAAGGCGTCTAACAACTACAACATCTCCACATTATTTATTTTCACCTGTTCTTGGATGCATTTTATGTTGACCAGTGACCTTTGTGAATGTTCGTGCACACCCAGAGGAATCTATCAATTCCTGTTTCTCTCTTTTGACAACCCTATCAATTTATGACTTTTACCTTTTATTGATGCCAAGAACAGCATCAGTCTAAGGCTGTTGGTCTACGTTATAAAGCTTTCCTTACCCATATAGAGCAACACCACCCCTTATAAATGTAATTACTTAGAGAAACGTGGCATTCTCTTGTGAGATCAAAACTGGAGTCCATAATATTCAATCCTGCCATTTCAGCCCTCGTCTTAGGTTACCCTCAGAACTATTGGACTGTCTTCATCTCTCCTTTCTTGCAACATTTTCATTTCTTGGTTTATGCAATCTCATTCTCCTGCTTTGTTATTCCTATTGTCTGTTTTTCCTTTTGCCCCTCCGGCCACTACTGTTTATCCTTCTTTTCTGATCCTTTTTTCCCTGGGTTGGGCCCAGATCAAGAGCCTATTCTATTCTCCTTTCGATGTTCTTCTTATTAGCCATGCATATCATGTCTTTAAGGGCTGTCTGCCTGTTGATGAATCTGAACATCATATCATCAGCTTCTTTTGAATGACACTCCTATGTGGCTGACTTTTTGCCGTCATTTCTCCTTGGTGTCTCAGAGGCATGTCAGGGCTTAACAAGTTCATGATGATTTATTGATTTGCTGCTATCCTCAAATTTATTTCTCCTCTTATGATGCTCTTGTCAAATGTATCTATTTCTCTCCATTTTGGGTACTGCTCTCTTAGTTTAAGCTGCTATTATCCTTAAGCACCTTAGAGTATTTGTAACAGTTTACTAATTTGCTTACTGCTTCTTTCTTGCCTTTCTTACATTCTTCAAACAATTGCCAGAGGGATAAGTACAATTTTTCAGTGACTTCACTTTGAACTTCAGATAAAGAAAAATTCCTTGATATGTTCTTAAGACTCTTAGTAGTCTAGGGTCCCCAGTTTACTTCTCAATCTTCATTGCCTGTTACTCTCCTTCCTCCTTTGGCTTCAGCTACGTTGGCTTAATTTCACACCTCGGGGCCTTCCCACAGGCTGCCCAGCCCCCATCCCTGATGCTCTTCTCCCATTCTTGAACTCATGAGTTGTTACCTTAAATATCACCTCTTCAGGGAGGTCAAGATTACCTTGTTATTTTCTGTTACATACAGCAACTCATTTTGTAATCAAACATGTATTTACTTTTTATCACTTGAATATCTTTCTCCCTCAACATATTTGCTTCATGAGGAAGAGACTGTGTCCTGTGCACCCCGTAGGATCAGCACTTAGCACAGTGTCTGCCAAATAGTCTTTGCTCAATTGAGGAATTGATGGAAATATGTTAAGCCATTTGAAAGCAGATTTGAAAAAGTTTCTGGGAAACTAGCTATACAAGTCAATATTAAGTTGAATATCTTTGAAAGAAAATGATCTTTATTTCCCATAGCTGGTCTACATTTATTATCAAATTTCTCTGAAATGAAGTATATATCTAGAAGAACAGTTCTTCAACAAGTGCCATAGCTATTGGCCCTCAGCATTATAATCGTCATAGCCTAGTTTCATTAACCAGATCTGGGTCTTTTTCTCAGCTATGATTGGAGATTTGGACCGGCTTGCCTTAATCTATGCCCACTTTCAAAATTAACACTTTTGTTGTGTTAGTTTTTTAAAACAGCAATCCTAAATTTTTAATGAACTGAAATCTATTTCAGTCAAATAATTTAAGTACAATCTCTGCCACTTAACATCTTTTGACCTTAAAAATACCTTGAAGTCCTCAAGATCACAATGTTCTCCTCAGAAAAAATGAAGCTGATAAGAGCTAATCTCCCTGTGTCTCAAGATTACTATGAACATCCAATCAGTAAGATCAGTAATTGCCATGTTTTTACACAGATAACACTCCCTCCTGCGTTTGTTTGCCAAATGTTCCCTCCTCATGCCAGGTATTTTCATAGGCTCCTTTATGCCAATTTTTCCTTTTTTTTTTTTACATGTTGTTGTAAAAAAAGAAAAAAAAAAAATAGCAGAACAGCGCTTATAAAAATGCCTCACAAGAGTAGGGAGCAGTTTGCAAACTAAAGTGGAAGGCATGTGTTATTTGCATAAAAATACAGTAGTAGTAAAATCTCACTATAGTATACAATTCTATGTAAATTTAATAGAATCTGTGCATTTGCTTTTTGCAAAGAATCTTTAAAAGTTATCTGTCAACTAACAAATCCTAGTGTGAACAATGAAAAACTGCGGTGTAAATAGAAAATATATATATGTATATAAAATTTGTCTAAAGTGATATAGTGAGTTAGATACACAATATTTTCATGAATTTTATATCTTACAAAAACTTCTTCAAACTTTCCCAGAATTAAATTCAGCCTATATTATTAGTTTACTATCCAATGATAGGAATCCCTGGGTGGTGCAAATGAGTAATCTGCTCAGGAGAAACCAAAAGGTCAAAGGTTCGAGTCCACCCAGGAGAGCCTTGGAAGAATGGTCTGGCAATCTATCTCCAAAAAATCAGCCATTGAAAACCCTATGGAACACAGTTCTACTCTGACACACATGTGTCTCCATGAATCAGAATTGACTTAAGGGCAGCTAATTTTTTTAAACTGGTTATCCAATAATAAGAAGCCCTGATGGCACAACAGTTAAGAGTTTAGCTGCTAATAGAACCACCCAGTGGCTCTGTGGGAGAAAGATCAGGTGACATGCTTAGGTAAAAATTACAGCCTAGACCAGTTCTACTTCGTTACATTGACTTGCTATGAATCAAAAATCGACTCGTTGGCACCTAATAACAACATCCAATAATAGTATTGACTTCACAAAATTAGAAAAGGAAGTTTCCATGCTCCGTGAAAAGGAATATAATCTGAGAAATACAATATTTACAGATTCACCTATAGACATAGTCTTCCATAAAAAGTTCCAGGATCCTACTCACTCCCTGTAACTACTCATCCTTATTCCTCCCTCTGTCACTAACTGTAAACTTTAGGGTAAAAGTTTCTATCGGTAGCATAGAATCTATCAGTAACACAGAATCTATAACTTTGAACACTTCGCATTTGGTGTGACTTAAAACACCTCAATTTAAGGAACATTGATCAGGCTATTAAATGATAAGTCATAAAATATCTTATATTTTCTATAAATATATCTCAAAATGTTGTGTCTCAGTTTTGATTAGAATTAAATGCAATGATTTATATAAAGATTTTTGCATAGTCCCTCTTAACAATGAGCACCAAATACAAGGTAGATCATTTAATTATTGTTTTTAAACTTGAGGCATGTCTTACTAAAGTACACAACTGTCTGTTGGGATACAGGAAGCTCAAGGAAAAATAAAGTTTTTTTTTTTTTTTTTCAGAGTACCAATTTTTCTTGATGGTAGGCACATTAAAATAGACACATTTACACTTTTTTTTAACTTAAAGAAAGACCTATAAATTTTTGTTTTAATCTATCCAATCCTTCTTTTGTGGCCCCTGACTCTAGTCCAAGCATTTTCAGATACTCTTTTTGCTGAAGGTTACTCTTTCCTATCTTCTCTGATTCAAAGTTTTTTTTTTTGAAAAATTATGAAAAATTTTATATAGTAAGAAAAAATGTGATTGGTTTATCTTAAATTTATATTCACAAATGGTACTTACATGGACTGATTATAATTGTATGAATTCCACAATATATTGACAGTATCATGACAGTATTGTGCTTAGCAGAGGCAAAGAAGATGACACATATCTATTAAACATTTTAAGAGAAGAAAATGTTTTATTCATCTTTAAGCACTAATGACCGAAGACTAGACAAGTTGTAGTATGACATCAAGGACATCATAGGTGAAGTAAGCAAAAGGTCACTAAAAACACAGGAAAGAAAGAAAAGACCAAAATGGATGTCAAAAGAAACTCTGAAACTTGATCTTGAACATAGAGTATCTAAAATGAAATGACGAAGTAAAAGAGCTGAATGGAAGATTTCAAAGGGTGACCAAGAAGGCATAGTAAAATATTATAATGAAATATGCAAAGACCTGAAGTTAGAAAACCAAGAAGGTGCTTCTCAAGCTGAAAGAACTGATGAAAAATGTCAAGCCTACAGTTGCCATACTGAAGGAGTCTATGGGCAAAATACTGAATGACATAAGAATCCTCAAAAGAAGAATGGAAGGAATACAAAGAGTCACTGTACCAAAAAGAAATGACTAATGTTCAGCCATTTCAGGAAGCAGCCTATGGTCAAGAACCTATCTTACTGAAGGAAGAAGTTCAAGCTGCACTCAAGGCTTTGGTTAAAAAAAAAAAAAAAAAAAAAACAAAGCTCCAGTAATCGACCAATTGAGATGTTTCAGCGAACAGATGCAACACTAGAAGCACTCACTCAGCTATGCCAACAATGAATGGAAGAGATCCATATTTGTGCTCATTCCAAAGAAATGTGATCCAACAGAATGGTGAAATTATCGAACAACATCATTAATTACACGCAAGTGAAATTTTGCTGAAGATAACTCAAAAATGGTTGCAGCAGTACATTGACAGGGAGGTGCCAGAAATTCATGCCAGATTCAGAAGAGGACATGGAATGAGGTCTATCATAGTTGATGTCACATGGATCTTGGCTGAAAGCAGAGAATACCAAAAATATGTTTACCTGTGTTTTATTAATTATGCAAATGCTTTAAACTGTGTGGATTGTAACAAATTATGGATAACATTGTAAAAAATGAGAATTCCAGAACACATAATTGTGCTCGTACACAAACTGCATATAGGACAAGAGACAGTTGTTTGTACAGACAAGGGGATACTTCATGGTTTAAAGTTAGGAAAGGTGTGCATCGGGATTGTATCCTCTCACTATACTTATTCAATCTGTATGCTGAGCAACTAATCCAAGAAGCTGAATTCTATGAAGAAGAACATGGCATCAGGATTGGAGGAAGACTAATAAACAACCTGCAATATGGAGATGACACAACCTTGCTTGCTGAAAGTGAAGAGGACTTGAAGCACTCACTGATGAAGATCAAAGACCACAGCCTTTAGTATGGATTACACCCCAACATAAAGAAAATAAATCCTCATAACTCGACCAATAAGCAACATCATGATAAATGGCAAAAATATTTCAGTTGTCAAGGATTTAATTTCTCTTGGATACAAAATTAAGGCTCACAGAAGCAGCAGTCAAGATATCAAACGATGCTCTGTATTGGGCAAATCTGCTGCAAAAGACCTTTTAAAGTGTAAAAGTTAAAAAGCAAAGATGTCACTTTAAGGACTAAGGTGTGCCTGACTCAAGCCACAGTGTTTTCAATTGCCTCATATGCATGGGAAAGCTGGACAATGAATAAGGAAGACTGAAGAAGAATTGATGCCTTTGAGTTACGGTATTGGTGAAGAATATCAAATATACCATGGACTGCCAGAAGAATGAACAAATCTGTCTTGAAAGGAGTACACCCAGAATGCTCATTAGAAGCAATGATGGTTAGACTTCGACTCACGTACTTTGGACATGTTATCAGAAGGGATCAGTCCCTGAAGAAGGACATCATGTTGGTAAAGCAGAGGGTCAGCAAAGAAGAGGAAGACCCTCAATGAGACAGACTGACACAGTGGCTGCAACAATGG
This sequence comes from Trichechus manatus latirostris, assembly GCF_000243295.1. Lineage (NCBI taxonomy): Eukaryota > Metazoa > Chordata > Mammalia > Sirenia > Trichechidae > Trichechus > Trichechus manatus. Next base: position 4,422,938 of record NW_004443959.1, on the reverse strand, counting down.
GCTCAAACATAGCAATGATTGTGAGGATGGTGCAGGACTGGGCAACATTTTGTTCTGTTGTACATAGGGTTGCTTTGATTTGAAATTGACTCAAGGGCACCTAACAACAATGACAATGGACTTTAGGTTTTAATGAATGCTTGCTAGTGTGGAGGGAACAAACACTTTTAACTATCTCAATCCATCAAGTAATAAACATGCAAATATGGCAAGATTCTTAGCATATTTGAGACTATGTCCTTATCTATATAACAGAAATACTAAAAGCTACCTTGAAAGACTGTGGTTGACATAAAAAAAACATAAAAAAACCTAGAACTACACCAGTCCTATAGTAGATGCTTAACAATAGTAGACATCATTCTTTAATTTATTTTTGAAAATTTAATTGTTTATAAAAATAAATATTTCTAAAAATATAGTAATAAATAGTTCTATTTACTTCCTCATGACAGTATACTTACCTCACCATTGAAGAAACTTTTAAAATAAAAGCTTCTTTTTCTCCCATTTGTTTTAATTAAGATATCTGGGGTCAGATCTTAGCTTGCTGCCAAAGGACTTTTTTTTGTCTGTGATGGAGAAACCAAAAGGTAAAGATTTGAACAGATGTAAAAATAAAGTTAAAATATGAGTTCTCTGCTTCCTAAAACTGACTTAATTTTCTTTTAATGTGCCTGAAACTTTGCCAAGATTTAAATTGAACTTCTGAATTTGATTTTGTTTAAATGATTTGATATTTGCCATCCTGGCTTCATTTTTTAAAAGTTTAGGGCCTATTCATCAAAATAATGCTTCTGGCACTGTCTGTGCTGTACAGATTTGAAGACCAATTTATTAGAAATAATACCTCAAATCTATCAGATTATCCATATCTTGAATATCACTGGGAAGAGTTGCTGGACCATTATAGAACGAGTATAAATCTAAGTTAAGAGAGCCCTTTGGAATCCATTCATTCTTTCCATTTAAGAAGGCTGGCTACAGAGGGAAGGACACCAGCTCTGAGACAAAGACTCAGGGTGTATGGTCACCTCTACTGGACCTCTCCTCAAAGTGAAATTACATATGAAGTAAGTGAAAGAGTCAGCACATTCTTAGGGAGTTGATATTGTTAAACAACAAAACGTGTATCATGGATCCCAAAATGCAATAAAAGTGAAAGCCATTCAGTACTCAGATATTGGTTGAATTTCCACTATGAAGTAGGCTCTGGAGGAAATATACAGTTCAGATGAGACTTGTGGTTTCATTCAATTTGCAGTCAGTGTAGGTGCCCTAGTGGTACATTGGTTAAGAACCCTGCTGTTAACCAAACTGTCAGCAGTTGGAATTCACCTGCCATTCCTTGGAAACCGTATGGGGCAGTTCTATTCTATCCTATAAGGTCACTACGAGTTGGAATCCACTCAATGGCAATGTGTGTGTGTTATCTATTTGTTTTTGTTTTTTGGTTTTGTATTAGGTAGCAATCAATGAAAACCTAGGGTACGTGTTAGAAAGTGATGCATCCTGAAGAATTTTTACTGACCTGACAAATTCTGATATTGCAATGTCACATTTAATATATAAAATTTGATGAGTATTTACAAATTGATTTTATATTTTATAAATTCATATTAATTATGTAAACATACACACCAATTAAACATTAAAAATAATGAACAGACTATAATTAAAATACAGGTAATGTCTTTAGAAGATGATATACATTATTTTCTCTTCTCTACAATTCTTTATTAGCAATGTTATAACAACCCTTGCCTTTTGCCAAATTTTTCTTAGGCATGTGTCTAGGAGACACACAGATAAAGAACCAACTGATTTCAGAGAAGGTAGATAGAAAGATTTGACTTGAAAGATCCAGGGAAGGCTTAAAGGCATTTATGCTGGAATTTGAAGGAAGGGTGGGATTTGCATACTAATAGATATTGGTAGTTTGAGCAAGTATCTGCACGGATTGACAAGGCAGTTATATACAAAATTCCAAATGAGTATTATGTAAAAAAAACCTACAAGGAAGCCTGCTAAGGGATTTAAGTTCCAAATTTCATACAGAAAAGTGCTTTTTTTCCTATACACTTTTTCCTAGCTCTTTAATATTGTAGTTATTTGAAGCTTCAGAAATGGATCGCTTACTTAGGTCCTCCTGCCTCTGTCTAATCTCTCCCCTGAATGCACATCTTGAGGGGAAAGTCAACATAGGCATTTTTTTAGAAGAGTAGATTCTGCATATATTTTCCAGAACACCAGTGAAAAGTGATTCTCTTTAAAAAATACATTTACTTTCAAATATTTAAGTAATTTATGTTCATTACAGAACATTGGGAAACCAAAAACCTAAGGGGGTGGGGGAACACAACTCAACAAAACAGAAAAATCATTGTTTGACTAACTACAGCTTTAAATACATTTGTATCCTCACCCAAACTTTATGAATTATGTAGTATTTATGAGTATTTGATTTTATAGACAAGGAAACTGAGGCACAGAATGGTTAAACTGAGGCTTCTCCAAAGTGATATTGCTGTTGAACTTGGCGGGGTGATGTAGTAGAGATATTGTATAGTACGATACTACATTACATTATATAGTATAGTCGGTGCCCAACAAGTGATTCATAAATAGAAGCCAAATTGTTTTCTATGAGTATGATTGTTACTGTGAGTACGATTCGAGAAGAGTAGAAAACAAGAGCTTTGTATTCAACCAGAATCGGGTTTTAATCACAGTTCTCTCAGTTTTAAGGGGTTCAACTTTATCTAACTTCAATCCTCAATTTCTTCAATATAAAAAGGCATGATTATACTAGGCTCAAAGTACAGTTGTGAGGAGTCTTTATAATGTCTGCTAAGTATTTGGCCCAGCAACAATATCCACATATGTAATTCAGTAAATGGAAGATTTTTTTTTTTTTTTAATTGACATGCTCACCACTTGAGGCATATTTTATCATTTCTCTCACTGACCTGTGATGCTGAATCTCCAGGGCAATACTCCACCAAATCCGTCCATGATCGCACATATGTTATGGGCAAATAGAGCATGAAATAATTGTAATGCAAATTAGACTTGAGAATACATCCAAAATGATCTGTGCATATGTAGAATCTCTTATAGGATGATCAGTAATTAATATTTAAACAGTACTTAACAGTTTACAAAGAATCAGGAAGAGTGGGAATTCACTACAGAAGAACCAATATTCAGGTACCGTCCACAAGGTAAGCTTCAGACCCCGGATACATCTCTCAACATTGCACAGTGACTGCACAAAATCTGTGGGCTTTACATCAACACTCATTAAATTATTCTACAGGAAAAATTAAAAAAAAACTGGTTTATTTATGTGTTGGTTTTCCAGTTAGGTAGAATGAAAGTGAATAAAACAAATATGATTATTATTACCTATTCTTTACTAGATAAAATATTGCCAAACTGCTTTTTAAAGTAGTAAGAAACAAAGGAAATAATTATAGTAAGATGAGTTTGAATATAAGTAGAATACAACATGATTTTAATATAGGTAGAAGGAACAGAATTTATTCATATCTGTGTTGTTGTTAGCTGCTGTCAACTCATGGTGACCCCATGCACAGTAGGATCGGACCATTGTGATCCATAGGGTTTTCGCTGTTTGTTTTTTTCTGAAGTAGGTCACCAGGCCTTTCTTCCTAGTCCATCTTAGTCTGGAAGCGCCACTGAAACTTATTCTGCATCATAGCAACACACATGCCTCCATCGATGGGTGGTGGCTGCGCTTGAGGTGAGTTGGCCAGGAATCAAACTTGAGTCTCCTACATGGAAGGCAATAATTCTACCATTGAACCACCATGTCCCCCGTCCATCTCTCTCTATCTATCTATCTATCTCTTGATCTCTGTCTCTCTATCCCTGTCATCTCTATCTCTATTATCTTTACCTCTAAAACAGTTGTCATGAGTTGATTTCGACACAGCCTATACTTATACCTACACCTACACCTATACCCGTATCTTTGTATTTGTTCTACTTTCCCTTTGGAAGAGGCTGCACGGGCCTGGCTCACCATTATTTACTCCCCATTGCTAACCGCCACATTGTCTCATGATCTTGTTTCTCCACCTCTACAAAAGGTTTAAGATTAACCGATGTTCCTCCTTGGAGGGTAGAAAACGAATGATAATGATCTAAGGATGAAAACCAAACAGAGCACCCATCTTGTGACAAGAAAAACCAGGATGTCACCAGATAATTGCCAAGGATGTCACCAGATAACCCCCAAGAATACCAGTAGAAGATTAACTCATCTGAGACATCACCACCTCAAGGGGAAACTAACACAAACTTCTAAGACCCATAATCCTATCCTTATAAAAGCCTTCAGCCGATCTCCAGTGAGGGAGATGGGTATTTTGGAAGAATCTATTGCCCCCTGTCTCCTATATATCGATATATAGTAAACCTCTTGTAGCTCACCTCACCCCTGTCTCAGAATTGGCTATTGCGGCAGACAGCTCCAATCCGCGTTATTGCGGTAACACCTTCACTAAATATATTTTAAGGTGGGGATTTCTTCTTGCAAAATTATGTTGCAAAAAACTCTTTGCTCCTTTTTTAATGGATATCCTTCCACTTCCTATTTTTCTAAAACCAAAATCCAAACCAAACCCATTGCCGTTATGTGGTTCTCAAACTTTAATGTTCATCAGAATCACCTGAGAAGCTTGTGAAAGGGCAGATTGCCCAGAATTTCTGATCCAGTAGGTCCAGGGATGAGGGGCAAGAATTTCCATTTCTAATAAGTTCCCAAGGAGCACTGGTGGTGCAATGATTAAGCACTTGGCTGCTAACAGAAAAGAACAGGCAATCTGCTCCTGTAAAGATTACAGCCCAGAAAACCCTATGGGCCAATTCTTCACTGTCCTGTAGGGTCACTATAAGCTAGAATCAACTCGACAGCACCAAAAAACAATAGCATCAATAAGTTCCAAACAGATGATCATGTTGCTGGTCTTGAGATGAAAATTTGAGAACCTCTAAAACTACTCACCCATCAAGGCTCAAATCCACTTTTTCCACAAAGATGCTTTTGACCACTCCCAGCCACCTTACAGTCCTCCTTCTCAGATGCCCTGTTGCACATTACCAATTAAATTTGTCACATCACAGCAGTGGCAAAGCATATCACACTAAAAAGTATAAAATTGGGAGTAAATATTTGTTCCAGTTTTACAGTAAGTAGCTTTGTCATTATGGACAAGCCTTATCCTCTCATATTCCATTCCTTAATACATCAAACGGGTACAAAGAAGAGGAAACTGGTGGCTACTTAGCAGCCACTATGTTCCAAGGGGAAACCCTGGTGGTGTAGTGGTTAAGTGCTATGGCTGTTAACCAGAAGGTCAGCAGTTTGAATCCTCTAGGTGCTCTTTGGAAACTCTATGGAGCAGTTCTATTCTGTCCTATAGGGTGGCTATGAGTTGGAATCAACTTGGCTTGATGGCAATAGGTTTTTTTTCTTTTTTTTTTTAATATTTCAAGGGTGCCCTGGTGGCACAGTGATTAAGAGCTTGGCTGCTAGCCAAAAAGTTGGCAGTTTGAATCCACCAGCAGCTCCTTGAAACCCTATGGGGCAGTTTTACTCTGCCTTAAAGGATCATTATGAGTCAGAATCGACTCAAAGGCACCGTGTATGTTCCAAGAAGGAGCCCTGGTGGGGCAGTGTTTAAGTGCTCAGCTGCTAACTGAAAGGTTGGCAGTTGGAATCCACTAGCTGCTCTGTGGAGAAAGATGTGACAATCTGCTTCCATAAACATTTACAGCCTTGGAAACCCTATGGGTCAGTTCTTCTGTGTCCTATACGGTCACTATGAGTCAGAATGGACTCCACGGCAACGGGTTTGGTTTTGGTTGGTTTATATTCTAAGATTCTCATAAGCATCAATCCTTATTGTAATCAAAACAGCCATGTGGAATATGTTTTGTTGTCAATCATTTCATCAAAGAAGAAAGCAGGAGCTCAGATTTGTGTAAATCACCAATGACCATATAGATAGGAAGTAACCTGCTAGCTTCAAATTATGAACTGACCACTTCCCAAAACTAAAGTCTTTCCACATTCTTCTCCCACTAACTAGAATAGGGAATAAAGTTCGGTGATTGAATTTCATGATCTTAATTATTTCAGATGATTAGTCTCATCTTCCAACATTGATGGTAAGTTTCCGGAAGACTTACGATGTTAAAGAAAATGACAATAATTTCTCCCCTGTATTAAGGGGTGGAAGAAGCCTTGGTGGTGCAGGGATTAAGCACTAGGATGCTAACCAAAAGGTCAGTGATTCGAATCCACCAGCTGCTCTGTGGGAGAAAGATGTGGCAGTCTGTTTCCACAAAGATTTACAAGCTTAGAAACCATACGGGGCAGTTCTACCAGGTCCTATAGGATCGCTATGAGTTGCAATTGACTAGACGGCAATGAGTTTTGTTTGTTTTGTTTTATTAAGGGGTGGCACAAATGGTTAAGCACTAGATTGCTAACAGAATAAGTTGGCAGTTTAAACCCAACAAGAGTTGCCTCAGAAGAAAGGCCTGACAATCTACTTCTGAAAGTTCACAGCCTTGAAAACACGATGGAGCCATTCTACACTGCACACATGGGGTCTCCATGAGTTACAACGGACGTGCTGACAAAGGGTTTGGTTTTAGTTTTTTTTTTTTATTTTTCAGGTATCATAGAATCCATATTTAATTTAATCTAATTTAATCCTCATCTCCACAGAAAGGACATTTTGGGTGACCCGACAGAAAACAGCTTCTTCCAGGCCACTCTCTCTTTGTTTACCTTATTTTATTCTACAGTTTGTACTTATCACTACCTTAAGTTATGGTACTTATTGCTTGTCTATTTTTTGTTTCTTCCTTGAATAGAAGCTTAACGAGAGCAGGGATATAATCTGAACTGTTAAATGCTTTATTTCTAGCACCTAGCAAATAATTCCTTGGAACACAGTTGGAGCTTAATAAATGTTTGTTAAATGAATGAAGAAGAAATAGTATTCCTCTTACTTTGGTTGAAAGCAAGATGAAGTTATCTTAAAGTTATATATACAGGTTTATTTTGCCATTGACCCCAAGTTGCCAAAGCACGGACTACACAGCTTCTCAGAGAAAATAAAGCAAAGCTTTATACCCAAAAGCACTGCCATTAATGATACTATAAATCACCTTACTCCCCTTCCATTACCACCAAATTTCCTCTAGTTCCATGATATAAACTTACACAGCAAACTTCTATCCTGTTAAATATCTCATGATACTGTGAGGAAATCTGACTAGAAACACAGGTGCTGATACAAGACTTCTGTGAGTTTGGCAGTAATTCCTCATGTAGAAACTTTCTGAATTTATTATTATTATTTAAATAACTAGCCTTCTACTGCTGGTAATATAAAGAAACTTACTTATAACTTATAACTTACTTTGAGAGACATATGATGATGTAAGGTTAAAACTGTGGGCTCTGAAATCAGACTGCTGGAGATGAATTTTGACACTGGCAGATCTGTTTAACCTCTATGTGTCTTGGCTTATTTATCTTTCAAGTAATAATAATGATATGTCCCTTATTGTCTTAGGCTGGGTTCTCTAGAGAAGCAAAACCAGTAAAGTGCATAAATATATATAGAGAGAGATTTACGTCAAAGAAATGTCTCACGTGATTTTACAGGCTGGAATGTCCCAAGTCTGTCGCTCAGGATAGAAGCGTCTCCTGATTCACGTAGCCACAGGGGCTGGCGAACCCAAGATCAGCAGGTCAGAGAGTAGGGCTCTTGCTCACAGACTGTGAAGACCAATGAATCCCATGATCAGCAGGTAAGATACTAGCTCAAGTCCCAAGAACTGGAGGTCAGATGAACAGGAGGCAGCTGCAGGATTCAGAGCAGGCAAAAGCCAGAATGTCCACTTATATTCAGCTGCAGGTCTCATGCCCAAGGAAACTCCCTTTCAACTGATTGTCTACTCACAGCAGATCCCATCATGTGGGTGATCACATATAAGCACTGAGAATCATGGCCTAGCCAAGCTGACACACAGTCCTAACCATCAAACTCATTATATGTTCCAAGAATTGGAAGAAGTGATGCAAATAAAGTTTTAACACAGTCTTTACTTCGTATGTGGAATTTTAACTCATAAATTTTCATTTTCTTGGGATAAGACAAACTTATCTCATCTGCCCCCTTTCCTCTTTCCTTCATCTCCTTTATTTTTATTTAGATTATGAAGGATATAAGAACACTTCAAAAATCTTTATAGGCGTAGAAAATGAAGCATAGAGAAGTTGACAGTTTCTTCACAGTAAAAATTCGGCACATCCAGAATCCAAATTCTGGTCTTAATCTCAAGTATTTTCACAGAGATAGTTACTTCATTCTTTTTATTCAGCATGATTCTTTGGATAGTGCAACTCTTCTTTGTAAATACATTCTCCTTCACTAGACACAGAGCCCTGCTGGCACAGTGGTTAAGAGCTATGGCTGCTAACCAGAAGGTTGGCAGTTCGAATCCATCAGCCGCTCCTTGAAAACCCTATTGGGCCAGTTCTACTCTGTTCTGTAGGTTCGCTATGAGTCGCAATCAACTCAATGGCAGCAGGTTTTTAGGTTATCAGCCATGATGAGCCTGTGAATTGGTAAAAGCTGATAGTGCTCCTCGAAGGCTCTTGATTTTACCTACCTTTCTTTAATTAGAATGTGCAGAACAATACTGGCTGGAGTCATTCCCTTGGGCTGCAATTAACTTGATCTGAAGCATACTTCAGCCTTCAGAGGGCTTTTGATCTGAGCGTGTTATTTTGTTTTAGGCCATCTAAATACTCATTGATCTGACGGGTAACTGGCAACATTTATAAAGAAGGTCATTCTCTTGTATTAATTTTAACTGCATGGTGGCTTTAATAAGGTGGGCAAGAATGGATGTTAATCTTGCTGCTTGAAGAAACTGTAGTTTTAAATAAATAAACATGTTTTCACAATAAATCCCCTTGATGTAGTAATCATTTTTGGCACTGTTTGCACTTTCTTTTTTATATGAAAATGAACACACTAGACATCATGAATTTATGCACCAGACTTTTAACTTTTGATGGAGAAATAAGACTTTTCTGTACAGTCTGCAAATATTTATTGACCATGTATAATGGACCAGGCACTGTGATAAATTTAAGGCGTAGTTTCTCACCCTTGGCACTACCGGAATTTTGAGCCAGGGGATTCTCTTGTGAGTGGCTGTAGTGTAGATTGTAGGACGTTTGGCAGCATCCATCACCTCTACGCACTAGATGCCAGTAGCACAGCACCCCCTAGACAACCCACTATGTCTGCAGACATTTCCAAATGTCCCCTAGGGAACAACATCATACCTAGTTGAGAGCCACTGATTTAGGGTGTAGAGAAGTCAATCAGACAACTCTTGCACTAGATATATGTATTAATTTATCTAGAAATATATGCAGTTAGGAAAATACGAAGTAAGATTTTCCACATACATATATGTATGAGAATAAATACAGTGGAACTTAAAAGCAATATCTGTGACATTATCTATACTAGCAAAGAGAAGAAATAATCTCAACCTTTTAAAGGAAGGGAAGAAAATTTCAAACTTGTACTAGGTGTCAGGCAATACACCAGACTTTGTCACATACATTAGCACATGTAATTCTCATAAACACTCTATGATTCATGAATTATTAGCTCTACTTTATCACTAAGAAAACTAAGACTTAGCGTTGGTAACAATGTGTCCAAGGAAACTCAACAAACTAGTGTCAGAGCATGAATTCTAATTCCAATCTGTCTGACTTCAAACAGTCTGCTTTTTACACTAAATCACAAAGACAAGTGTTCAAGAATACACTGTTAAAACAATCTGTTAAACTATAAATGATTTGGGGAAACTAAGAGGAAAAATGAAGTATCTTTTAGGTTGATAAAGCAAATTATGCCATGGTATGTTCACTCTAAACACAATCATGTGACGCCTATGTGGATATAAAGCATGTATGGAACACCTATGGAGTCCTGGTGGCACAGTGGTTAAGAGCTTGGCTGCTAATCAAAAGGCTGGCAGTTCGAATTCACCAGCTGCTCCTTGGAAACTCTATGGGAGCAGTTCTACTCTGTCCTATAGGATCACTATGAGCCAGAATTGACTCGATGGCAATGGGTTTTTTTTTTTTTTTTTTTTTGGTTTTATGGAACATCTAAGCCTTGAATGGTTCATGTGAGAAAAATTAATTATTTATGCTTAGAAGAGATATAAGATGATATTTTTATAGAGATTATTAAATGCATTGCTCTTAAAGATTGATGTAAAACTAGTAACTATATATATGAGGTCTATGTATACTTTGAATGAAAGTAACACGCTGCATTTTAATAGCTTTCCCAAGTGCTTTGATGACAGTTACAAATATAAAGTACTTCTCTGACTAGGAGAACAACAAAGGGAAAAACTAGCCAAGTCCTTGCAGCCATGTGAGAGTGTGTGAAGGGGACAGATGTACTGATTCACACAAGGCAGACAGGAGAGAGAGATGTCAGCTGACAACTAGGAGGGAAAGGATGATCCGTAAAGTTGTCAGAGTCAGAAACAAAACCCTAACGGCTGAGGTCTACACGGGACTTGGATTTCAGTAAGTGTTCGTTTTTTGTTTTTGTTTTTTCTGAGTCTGTTAAAACGTCAGACATTTTTTCCCCTAAGAAAATATTTAGTATTGAACTTCTGGATTATTTCAAAGCAACATAGATTCAGAACTGCAGGCTGCTTTATACAGTAATCCAGTTCAACCTCCTTTTGTTACAGAGAAGGAAGTGGATACCAAGAAAGCAGAAATACCTTGATCAAATTCACTGAAGTGGTATGTAAGAAGACAGTATATTTAAAGTAATATGAAAAAATATTTTTTGTGTGAAAATACTCATTTCCTCAAGCAGTACTTGGATATTTGATTTTGTTCCTTCGCATCTATCTTTTGTCTATCCTAAGACAAACGTTTATTGTCTACTCCATGTCATATACTTAGGAATTTTCTAGAGAAATGAAAGTAAATGCATGACTTTAAAGCTCACCACTCCAGTGGTTAAAAAACAAAACAAAAACCGCACAGAAAAACAGTTGCCATTGAGTTGGCTCCAACTTATGCTGACCTCATTTGTGTTAGAGTAGAAGTGTGCCCCAATAGTATTTTCATTGGCTGATCTTTCAGAAGTAGATTACCAGGCCTTTCTTCTGAGGTGCCTCTGGGTGGACTCAAAGCTCCAACCTTTTGCTTAGTAGTTGAGTACATTAACCTTACACTACCCAGAGACTCCAAAGCTTATACAGCAATATGGAAAACTATTACAGAATAACAATAAATGAAAATAGCAGATCAAAAAATGCTACGTATATTGTGGTTACAGTAATGTAAAAATATATGTATATATGCTCCCAGAGGTACAAGGATAATATCATGAAGTGAGGAAGCAGAGGATGCTCTCGGAAGTCTGGAGGGTTGGTAATAGGGAAGACTTCCTGAAGGAAGTTTAATTACAAGAAGAGATGACCAATTAGACTTCAGCCAACAAATACTCCAGGCAGTCAAGGAGCCGGCTAAGCAGGATAAAATTTAGGAAAACTATCATTCAATAAGATCCCTGGTGGCATAGTGGTTAAGAACTCAGGCTGCTAACCCAAAGGTTGACAGTTCAAATCAACCAGCTGCTCCTTGGAAACCTTATGGGGCAGTTCTACTCCCGTATAGGTTGCTATGAGTAGGAATGAATTCAATAGCAATTAATGGGTTTTTGTTTTTGTTTTTGTTGTATGCATTAATTGGGGGCAGTGGTAGTTCGGTGGAAAAATTCTCGCCTTCCATGTGGGACACTGGGTTTCGATTTGGGGCAGCTTTTCGTTCCATTGTGCATGGGGTAACCATAAATGCAGAGCCATCTCTATGACAGCTAACAACAACAGCATTATGCATTAAACGCTATGTTAGGTGCTTTCCAACATTCTTTTTAATCTTCCGCAGTAGCTGGTCAGGTAGATTCCTGTCTCCACGTTAAAGGTGAGAAAACTGAAGCCCCCCAAACTAAAGTAACTTTCTCAAGGTTCTGAAGCAATAAAACTCAAACCTGTAATAGTTCAATATGATTCCTAAATGGTTTCCAATATGCCACACAGGGAGAAAAGCTATATTACCACCCTGCCCCCACCTCCTCACTTCCATGTGGTTATTTGAATTCTGTTTAATTCTGGTTGTGTGATTCCAGTGTCTAAGACCTCTTGGGCAAACAGGCAGCTCCAAAGCAGCAGTGTGAATGCCACACTGGCTTGGAAGAAAATGAAGTTCTGGAGTCAGCATGAGACTGAGATCTAAACATAAGAAAATATCTGAGCAGACCATTTAATGGAGAAAATTCTGCTGTGTTCGTGATCATTCCATCAGGTCAGTCTGATTCTAGTGGCTTTATGTATCCAGGTTTCTCAGCTGATCTTTGGTATTCCTGTCTTGTGAATTCTAACACAAAAATCTATCCATGATAAGATGCTCATCAAATTCGTCAGTTGTTCCCATTGACTAAAGGTTAACTGTGGTAGCCTTTACACGAATCTCAAAGCCCTCCACAGTCTGGCTCCAACCTGCACTGTGACCTTCATCTCTGCCTTTTACATTCAATTCCTATTACTCCCTATATACTCTACAGTTCACTTATATAGAATTATTTGTGGCTTCGATAACATGAAATGGTCTCTCAAACCTCCATTTCTTCACAAATATTGTTTCTGATCACTGGAAAGTCTTCTTTTTTCTTGTTGAATTGGAACATAGCCACTCATCCTTCAAGTTCCAAACTAAACTCTCCTTGCACTGTGAAGCCTTCCCTGTTTATCCCCTTAGCAACTAATAAAATGTCTTTGCTACTTTCTACATTGCAGACACCTCCAGTAGCACAAGTGTTTTATGGGATTGAAACCATTCCATTGCTTATGTGCTTCCCCACCAGACTGTGTAATCCTGTTTTGTTTTCTTTTGATTTTTATCTTTATCTTGGAATATCTAGTATCAACATAATAAATGACTATAGGGTATATGCTGAATTGATATTTATTAAAAAATAAATAGAATGTTTCTTTTCCTCCATTTCCTTTCTTCTCTCCATATATAAAGACTCATATACACATCTAAGTAAGCTTCAGAATTTATACTTACAGAAGTCCTGTTGGCCATTATAATTTTTTTCATTAGTAATTACTTTGTGCAAAAGAAACAACTCCCAAATACTTCTTCCCCTCTAAACTCCCCCCACCTTCATTAGGAAGACTTGTATTTTCATGTATTTCAATCTCTTTATTTATTATGATGGAAACACTGACATTGAATCAGAAAGTCTAGGTTCTAAGATAAGCTCCGCCACTTAGTAGCTGGAAGACCTTGGGCAACATCACTAAACATCTTTGATTTTCAGTTTCCTTATCTGTAAGTTATGTCCTCTTAGATGACTTGATGTCTTATGTTGCTATGAAAGACAGCAAATTTCTGTGGGAAAAAACAAAACAGAACAGGATTTAGACATAAAGACATCTAGTTTGTGTTCAGGTTTGTTAACTTATGAATCTCTGAATTGTTTTCACCTCTCTAAGCATTAGTTCCCTTATATATAAATGGAGAAAATATCATTTGCTTCACTGTATTGTTAATGAGATTAAAGTGTGGCATTCTCAATATAATTTGTCTTTGGGATGGAATAATCACCAACACATATAAACTGGTCCTGAGTTACTTTGTCCAGAACAGAATATTTCCTAATGTTGTCCAGGAAGTGTGTTAACAGCTCTGTGCAAGGAGGGTGGGGTGCTTTTCAAGTTTACGCTGAGCAGGAAATGAGTCTTCTTACCAAGCGGAATTTAAAGCATTCCTCACATCACCTCAGGAGTGAAGAGCCCTCACAGAGAGAGTGCATGTACCAAGAGTGTCTGCGCAGAGACATAAGATGTCCGGGTAGGAGACAGAAAGGCACTGCTTCTCATAGGCTGGTTTGCACACTGAAGGTTGATTTGGACATCAGCAAGCACACCCTAAGAGTCATTTGACAGAACTTTGTACTTCAGGACTGTTCTTTGAGAAGTTGTGTAATCCAAAGCTAAGAACCTACCCTGACTAGTGATCTTAAAGAAAGATGCACAGCTGGACACTCACGAGAAATGTTTAAACAAGATGAGAACCCGTGACCAGAACTTTAAGAAAGTGGTTAAGAGAAAGGTCCGGAAGTCTTATTGTGACCTATTACAAATTCTTAATGCTTATTTTATATACATGTGTGTATTTAATTGTAGTATTTGTTTTTTCAAGACGAACTTTTAGTCATTGGCAACACGTTTCTCATCACCAAAAAAACACTGAGTCTAAGGGTCCTTCTGAGGGAGAGAGAACTGGCGATCCACTTCTGTAAAGATTACAGACTAGAAGACTCTATGGGGCAGTTCTACTCTGTCACGTGGGTCACTACTAGTTGAAATCAACTTGTAGGCACTCAACAAAAACAATAAGGGTCTCTACATGGATTGTTAAGGCCAAGCTAATGGGTCATTAAAAAAAAAAAAAGTTGCTGTTGAGTCGATTCCTACTCATTGCAATAACTGTGCTCCTTATGGTTTTCAATGGCTGTTATCTTATGGAAGTATATCTCCCCACCTTTCTGCCACAGTATCACTGGGTGGATTTGAACCATCAAGGTTTTGGTTAGTAGGTGACTGCAAATCTTCTGCACTAACCATGAAACCATTCAATTATGGAAGCCAGGATTCTGGTGATCAGTATCCAAAGTGGCCTAAGTGTTTTCCTTATACAATGCTGCCTGACCTAGGTATATT